>NW_027208207.1:304000-608000 GCF_964237555.1 Oryctolagus cuniculus | reverse complement strand
AAGATCTGGGATTGAGATAGCCACAACACACCAGATAGTTTTGTTTTCATCCAGGAGTGTCTGGACAAATTGTTGTAGTTTTGAAATGAAATGTAACAAAAATCAGGGTGAAAGTGGTTTTGGAGAAAAGCACAATCTTCCTGTTCGGCAAATGCATCCAATGTCATGTTTACAGAAAGAAATATCATGTTTTCTCAGGTTTCTGAAGCTTTCTTCCTAGAAAACTAGAAGGTGTGGAGGATTTGACTCCAGGTGGAACCAATTAGCGTTTGCCAGCAGAAAACAAAAAGGGTCCTGCTAAAATGCATTCAATACCTTAATGTCCATTGAGAATGTCCAGAAAACACAAACACACACAGAGGCTGTAGAAAGATCTGGGATTGAGATAGCTAAAAACAACCAGATATCTTTGTTTTCCTCCAGGAGTATCTGGACAAATTGTTGTAGTTTTCAAGTGAAATTTAACCAATAAATCACCGTGAAAGTGGTTTTGGAGAAAAGCACAGTCTTCCTGTTCGGCAAATGCATCCAATGTCATGTTTACAAATACAAATATTATGTTTTCTCAGGTTTCTGAAGTTTCTTCCTAGAAAACTCGAATGTGTGGAGGATTTGTCTCCAGGTGGAACCAATTAGCGTTTGCCAGCAGAAAACAAAAACTTACATGCTAAAATGCATTCAAAACTGTAAAGTCCATAGAGAATGTCCAGAAAACACAAACACACACAGAGGCTGTAGCAAGATCTGGGATTGAGATAGCCACAACACACCAGATAGTTTTGTTTTCATCCAGGAGTGTCTGGACAAATTGTAGTTTTGAAATGAAATTTAACCAAAAAATCACCATGAAAGTGGTTTTGGGGAAAAGCACAATCTTCCTGTTCGGCAAATGCATCCAATGTCATGTTTACAGAAAGAAATATCATGTTTTCTCAGGTTTCTGAAGCTTTCTTCCTAGAAAACTCGAATGTGTGGAGGGTTTGACTCCAGGTGGAACCAATTAGCTTTTGGCAGCTAAAAATAAAACCTTACATGCTAAAATGCATGCAAAACCGTAATGTCCATAGAGAATGTCCAGAAAACACAAACACACACAGAGGCTGTAGCAAGATCTGCGATTGAGATAGCCACAACACACCAGATAGTTTTGTTTTCATCCAGGAGTATCTGGACAAATTCTTGTAGTTTTGAAGTGAAATTTAACCAAAAAATCACGGTGAAAGAGGTTTTGGAGAAAAGCACAATCTTCCTGTTCGGCAAATGCATCCAATGTCAGGTTTACAGAAAGAAATATCATGTTTTCGCAGGTTTCTGAAGCTTTCTTCCTTGAAAACTCGAATGTGTGAAGGATTTGACTCCAGGTGGAACCAATTAGCGTTTGCCAGCAGAAAACAAAAAGCGTCCTGCTAAAATGCATTCAAAACCGTAATGTCCATAGAGAATGTCCAGAAAACACAAACACACACAGAGGCTGTAGCAAGATCTGGGATTCAGATAGCTAAGATCACCAGATGTCTTTGTTTTCATCCAGGAGTATCTGGACAAATTGTTGTAGTTTTGAAGTGAAATTTAACCAAAAAATCACCGTGAAATTTTTTTTGGAGAAAAGCACAATCTTCATGTTCGGCAAATGCATCCAATGTCATGTTTACAGAAAGAAATATCATGGTTTCTCAGGTTTCTGAAGCTTTCTTCCTAGAAAACTCGAATGAGTGCAGGATTTGACTCCAGGTGGAACCAATTAGCGTTTGGCAGCTAAAAATAAAACCTTACATGCTAAAATGCATTCAAAACCATAAAGTCCATAGAGAATGTCCAGAAAACACAAACACACACAGAGGCTGTAGCAAGATCTGGGATTGAGATAGCTAGAACACACCAGATAGTTTTGTTTTCATCCAGGAGTATCTGGACAAATTGTTGTGGATTTCGGGTGAAATTTAACAAAAATCACCGTGAAAGTGGTTTTGGAGAAAAGCACAATCTTCCTGTTTGGCAAATGCATCCAATGTCATGTTTACAGAAAGAAATATCATGTTTTCTCAGGTTTCTGAAGCTTTCTTCCTAGAATACTCGAATGTGTGGAAGATTTGACTCCAGGTGGAACCAATTAGCGTTTGCCAGCAGAAACAAAAACTTACATGCTAAAATGCATTCAAAACCGTAAAGTCCATAGAGAATGTCCAGAAAACACAAACACACACAGAGGCTGTAGCAAGATCTGGGATTGAGATAGCCACAACACACCAGATAGTTTTGTTTTCATCCAGAAGTATCTGGACAAATTGTTGTAGTTTTCAAGTGAAATTTAACCAAAAAATCACCGTGAAAGTGGTTTTCGGGAAAAGCAAAATCTTCCTGTTCGGCAAATGCATCCAATGTCATGTTTACAGAAAGAAATATCATGTTTTCTCAGGTTTCTGGAGCTTTCTTCCTAGAAAACTCGAATGTGTGGAGGATTTGACTCCAGGTGGAACCAATTAGCGTTTGGCAGCTAAAAACAAAACCTTACATGCTAAAATGCATTCAAAACTGTAAAGTCCATAGAGAATGTCCAGATAACACAAACACACACAGAGGCTGTTGCAAGATCTGGGATTGAGATAGCCACAACACACCAGATAGTTTTGTTTTCATCCAGAAGTATCTGGACAAATTGTTGCAGTTTTCAAGTGAAATTTAACCAAAAAATCACCGTGAAAGTGGTTTTCGGGAAAAGCAAAATCTTCCTGTTCGGCAAATGCATCCAATGTCATGTTTACAGAAAGAAATATCATGTTTTCTCAGGTTTCTGAAGCTTTCTTCCTAGAAAACTCGAATGTGTGGAGGATTTGACTCCAGGTGGAACCAATTAGCGTTTGGCAGCTCAAAATAAAACCTTACATGCTAAAATGCATGCAAAACCATAATGTCCATAGAGAATGTCCAGAAAACACAAACACACACAGAGGCTGTATCAAGATCTGGGATTGAGATAGCCACAACACACCAGATAGTTTTGTTTTCATCCAGGAGTATCTGGACAAATTGTTGTACTTTTGAAGTGAAATTTAACCAAAAAATCACCGTGAAAGTCGTTTTGGAGAAAAGCACAATCTTCCTGTTCGGCAAATGCATCCAATATCATGTTTCCAGAAAGAAATATCATGTTTTCTCAGGTTTCTGAAGCTTTCTTCCTAGAAAACTCGAATGTGTGGAGGATTTGACTCCAGGTGGAACCAATTAGCGTTTGCCAGCAGAAAACAACAAGCGTCTTGCTAAAATTCATTCAAAACCGTAATGTCCATAGAGAATGTCCAGAAAACACAAACATACACAGAGGCTGTAGCAAGATCTGGGATTGAGATAGCTAAGATCACCACATGTCTTTGTTTTCATCCAGGAGTATCTGGAAAATTGTTGTAGTTTTGAAGTGAAATTTAACCAAAAAATCACCGTGAAATTTTTTTTGGAGAAAAACACAATCTTCCTGTTCGGCAAATGCATCCAATGTCATGTTTACAGAAAGAAATATCATGGTTTCTCAGGTTTCTGAAGCTTTCTTTCTAGAAAACTCGAATGAGTGGAGGATTTGACTCCAGGTGGAACCAATTAGCGTTTGGCAGCTAAAAACAAAACCTTACATGCTAAAATGCATTCAAAACCGTAAAGTCCATAGAGAATGTCCAGAAAACACAAACACACACAGAGGCTGTAGCAAGATCTGGGATTGAGATAGCCAGAACACACCAGATAGTTTTGTTTTCATCCAGGAGTATCTGGACAAATTGTTGTGGATTTCGGGTGAAATTTAACAAAAATCACCGTGAAAGTGGTTTTGGAGAAAAGCACAATCTTCCTGTTCGGCAAATGCATCCAATGTCATGTTTACAGAAAGAAATATCATGTTTTCTCAGGTTTCTGAAGCTTTCTTCCTAGAAAACTCGAATGTGTGGAGGATTTGACTCCAGGTGGAACCAATTAGCGTTGCCAGCAGAAAACAAAAAGTTACATGCTAAAATGCATTCAAAACCTTAAAGTCCATAGAGAATGTCCAGAAAACACAAACACACACAGAGGCTGTAGCAAGATCTGGGATTGAGATAGCCACAACACACCAGATAGTTTTGTTTTCATCCAGGAGTGTCTGGACAAATTGTTGTGGATTTCGGGTGAAATTTAACCAAAAAATTACCGTGAAAGTGGTTTTGGGGAAATGCACAATCTTCCTGTTCGGCAAATGCATCCAATGTCATGTTTACAGAAAGAAATATCATGTTTTCTAAGGTTTCTGGAGCTTTCTTCCTACAAAACTCGAATGTGCGGAGGTTTTGACTCCAGGTGGAACCAATTAGCGTTTGCCAGCAGAAAACAAAATCTTACATGCTAAAACGCATTCAAAACTGTAAATTCCATAGAGAATGTCCAGAAAACACAAATACACACAGAGGCTGTAGCAAGATCTGGGATTGAGATAGCCACAACACACCAGATAGTTTTGTTTTCATCCAGGAGTGTCTGGACAAATTGTTGTAGTTTTGAAATGAAATTTAACAAAAATCAGGGTGAAAGTGGTTTTGAGGAAAAGCACAATCTTCCTGTTCGGCAAATGCATCCAATGTCATGTTTACAGAAAGAAATATCATGTTTTCTCAGGTTTCTGAAGCTTTCTTCCTAGAAAACTAGAAGGTGTGGAGGATTTGACTCCAGGTGGAACCATTTAGCGTTTGGCAGCAGAAAACAAAAAGGGTCCTGCTAAAATGCATTCAATACCTTAATGTCCATTGAGAATGTCCAGAAAACACAAACACACACAGAGGCTGTAGCAAGATCTGGGATTGAGATAGCTAAAAATAACCAGATATCTTTGTTTTCCTCCAGGAGTATCTGGACAAATTGTTGTAGTTTTCAAGTGAAATTTAACCAAAAAATCACCGTGAAAGTGGTTTTGGAGAAAAGCACAGTCTTCCTGTTCGGCAAATGCATCCAATGTCATGTTTACAGAAAGAAATATCATGTTTTCTCAGGTTTCTGAAGTTTCTTCCTAGAAAACTCGAATGTGTGGAGGATTTGTCTCCAGGTGGAACCAATTAGCGTTTGCCAGCAGAAAACAAAAAGTTACATGCTAAAATGCATTCAAAATCTTAAAGTCCATAGAGAATGTCCAGAAAACACAAACACACACAGAGGCTGTAGCAAGATCTGGGATTGAGAAAGCCACAACTCACCAGATAGTTTTGTTTTCATCCAGGAGTATCTGGACAAATTGTTGTGGATTTTGGTTAAAATTTAACCAAAAATCACCGTGAAAGTGGTTTTGGAGTAAAGCACAATCTTCCTGTTTGGAAAATGCATCCAATGTCATGTTTACAGAAAGAAATATCATGTTTTCTCAGGTTTCTGAAGCTTTCTTCCTAGAAAACTCGAATGTGTGGAGGATTTGACTCCAGGTGGAACCAATTAGCGTTTGGCAGCTAAAAACAAAAACTTACATGCTAAAATGCATTCAAAACCTTAAAGTCCATAGAGAATGTCCAGAAAACACAAACAAACACAGAGGCTGTAGCAAGATCTGGGATTGAGATAGCCACAACACACCAGATAGTTTTGTTTTCATCCAGGAGTATCTCGACAAATTGTTGTAGATTTAAAGTAAAATTTAATCAAAAAATCACCGTGAAAGTGGTTTTGGAGAAAAGCACAATCTTCCTGTTCGGCAAATGCATCCAATGTCATGTTTACAGAAAGAAATATCATGTTTTCTCAGGTTTCTGAAGCTTTCTTCCTGGAAAACTCGAATGTTTGGAGGATTTCACTCCAGGTGAAACCAATTAGTGTTTGCCAGCTCTAAAGAAAAACTTTCATGCTAAAATGCATTCAAAACCGTAAAGTCCATAGAGAATGTCCAGAACCACAAACAGAGAGGCTGTAGCAAGATCTGGGATTGAGATAGCCACAACACACCAGATAGTTTTGTTTTCATCCAGGAGTGTCTGGACAAATTGTTGTGGATTTCGGGTGAAATTTAACCAAAAAATTACCGTGAAAGTGGTTTTGGGGAAATGCACAATCTTCCTGTTCGGCAAATGCATCCAATGTCATGTTTACAGAAAGAAATATCATGTTTTCTAAGGTTTCTGGAGCTTTCTTCCTACAAAACTCGAATGAGCGGAGGTTTTGACTCCAGGTGGAACCAATTAGCGTTTGCCAGCAGAAAACAAAATCTTACATGCTAAAACGCATTCAAAACTGTAAAGTCCATAGAGAATGTCCAGAAAACACAAATACACACAGAGGCTGTAGCAAGATCTGGGATTGAGATAGCCACAACACACCAGATAGTTTTGTTTTCATCCAGGAGTGTCTGGACAAATTGTTGTAGTTTTGAAATGAAATTTAACAAAAATCAGGGTGAAAGTGGTTTTGAGGAAAAGCACAATCTTCCTGTTCGGCAAATGCATCCAATGTCATGTTTACAGAAAGAAATATCATGTTTTCTCAGGTTTCTGAAGCTTTCTTCCTAGAAAACTAGAAGGTGTGGAGGATTTGACTCCAGGTGGAACCATTTAGCGTTTGGCAGCAGAAAACAAAAAGGGTCCTGCTAAAATGCATTCAATACCTTAATGTCCATTGAGAATGTCCAGAAAACACAAACACACACAGAGGCTGTAGCAAGATCTGGGATTGAGATAGCTAAAAATAACCAGATATCTTTGTTTTCCTCCAGGAGTATCTGGACAAATTGTTGTAGTTTTCAAGTGAAATTTAACCAAAAAATCACCGTGAAAGTGGTTTTGGAGAAAAGCACAGTCTTCCTGTTCGGCAAATGCATCCAATATCATGTTTACAGAAAGAAATATCATGTTTTCTCAGGTTTCTGAAGTTTCTTCCTAGAAAACTCGAATGTGTGGAGGATTTGTCTCCAGGTGGAACCAATTAGCGTTTGCCAGCAGAAAACAAAAAGTTACATGCTAAAATGCATTCAAAATCTTAAAGTCCATAGAGAATGTCCAGAAAACACAAACACACACAGAGGCTGTAGCAAGATCTGGGATTGAGAAAGCCACAACTCACCAGATAGTTTTGTTTTCATCCAGGAGTATCTGGACAAATTGTTGTGGATTTTGGTTAAAATTTAACCAAAAATCACCGTGAAAGTGGTTTTGGAGTAAAGCACAATCTTCCTGTTTGGAAAATGCATCCAATGTCATGTTTTCAGAAAGAAATATCATGTTTTCTCAGGTTTCTGAAGCTTTCTTCCTAGAAAACTCGAATGTGTGGAGGATTTGACTCCAGGTGGAACCAATTAGCGTTTGGCAGCTAAAAACAAAAACTTACATGCTAAAATGCATTCAAAACCTTAAAGTCCATAGAGAATGTCCAGAAAACACAAACAAACACAGAGGCTGTAGCAAGATCTGGGATTGAGATAGCCACAACACACCAGATAGTTTTGTTTTCATCCAGGAGTATCTCGACAAATTGTTGTAGATTTAAAGTAAAATTTAATCAAAAAATCACCGTGAAAGTGGTTTTGGAGAAAAGCACAATCTTCCTGTTCGGCAAATGCATCCAATGTCATGTTTACAGAAAGAAATATCATGTTTTCTCAGGTTTCTGAAGCTTTCTTCCTGGAAAACTCGAATGTTTGGAGGATTTCACTCCAGGTGAAACCAATTAGTGTTTGCCAGCTCTAAAGAAAAACTTTCATGCTAAAATGCATTCAAAACCGTAAAGTCCATAGAGAATGTCCAGAACCACAAACAGAGAGGCTGTAGCAAGATCTGGGATTGAGATAGCCACAACATACCAGATAGTTTTGTTTTCATCCAGGAGTATCTGGACAAATTTTTGTAGTTTTGAAGTGAAATTTAACCAAAAAATCACCGTGAAAGTGGTTTTGGAGAAAAGCACAATCTTCCTGTTCGGCAAATGCATCCAATGTCATGTTTACAGAAAGAAATGTCATGTTTTCTCAGGTTTCTGGAGCTTTCTTCCTAGAAAACTCGAATGTGTGGAGGATTTGACTCCAGGTGGAACCAATTAGCTTTTGGCTGTTAAAAATAAAACCTTACATGCTAAAATTCATTCAAAACCTTAATGTCCATAGAGAATTTCCAGAAAACACAAACACACACAGAGGCTGTAGCAAGTTCTGGGATTGAGATAGCCACAACACACCAGATAGTTTTGTTTTCTTCCAGGAGTGTCTGGACAAATTGTTGTAGTTTTGAAATCAAATGTAACCAAAAAATCAAAGTGAAAGTGGTTTTGAGGAAAAGCACAATCTTCCTGTTCGGCAAATGCATCCAATGTCATGTTTACAGAAAGAAATATCATGTTTTCTCAGGTTTCTGAAGCTTTCTTCCTAGAAAACTCGAATGTGTGGAGGATTTGACTCCAGGTGGAACCAATTAGCTTTTGGCAGCTCAAAATAAAACCTTACATGCTAAAATGCATGCAAAACCATAATGTCCATAGAGAATGTCCAGAAAACACAAACACACACAGAGGCTGTATCAAGATCTGGGATTGAGATAGCCACAACACACCAGATAGTTTTGTTTTCATCCAGGAGTATCTGGACAAATTGTTGTACTTTTGAAGTGAAATTTAACCAAAAAATCACCGTGAAAGTCGTTTTGGAGAAAAGCACAATCTTCCTGTTCGGCAAATGCATCCAATATCATGTTTCCAGAAAGAAATATCATGTTTTCTCAGGTTTCTGAAGCTTTCTTCCTAGAAAACTCGAATGTGTGGAGGATTTGACTCCAGGTGGAACCAATTAGCGTTTGCCAGCAGAAAACAACAAGCGTCTTGCTAAAATTCATTCAAAACCGTAATGTCCATAGAGAATGTCCAGAAAACACAAACATACACAGAGGCTGTAGCAAGATCTGGGATTGAGATAGCTAAGATCACCACATGTCTTTGTTTTCATCCAGGAGTATCTGTAAAATTGTTGAAGTTTTGAAGTGAAATTTAACCAAAAAATCACCGTGAAATTTTTTTTGGAGAAAAACACAATCTTCCTGTTCGGCAAATGCATCCAATGTCATGTTTACAGAAAGAAATATCATGGTTTCTCAGGTTTCTGAAGCTTTCTTTCTAGAAAACTCGAATGAGTGGAGGATTTGACTCCAGGTGGAACCAATTAGCGTTTGGCAGCTAAAAACAAAACCTTACATGCTAAAATGCATTCAAAACCGTAAAGTCCATAGAGAATGTCCAGAAAACACAAACACACACAGAGGCTGTAGCAAGATCTGGGATTGAGATAGCCAGAACACACCAGATAGTTTTGTTTTCATCCAGGAGTATCTGGACAAATTGTTGTGGATTTCGGGTGAAATTTAACAAAAATCACCGTGAAAGTGGTTTTGGAGAAAAGCACAATCTTCCTGTTCGGCAAATGCATCCAATGTCATGTTTACAGAAAGAAATATCATGTTTTATCAGGTTTCTGAAGCTTTCTTCCTAGAAAACTCGAATGTGTGGAGGATTTGACTCCAGGTGGAACCAATTAGCGTTGCCAGCAGAAAACAAAAATTTACATGCTAAAATGCATTCAAAACCTTAAAGTCCATAGAGAATGTCCAGAAAACACAAACACACAGAGAGGCTGTAGCAAGATCTGGGATTGAGATAGCCACAACACACCAGATAGTTTTGTTTTCATCCAGGAGTGTCTGGACAAATTGTTGTGGATTTCGGGTGAAATTTAACCAAAAAATTACCGTGAAAGTGGTTTTGGGGAAATGCACAATCTTCCTGTTCGGCAAATGCATCCAATGTCATGTTTACAGAAAGAAATATCATGTTTTCTAAGGTTTCTGGAGCTTTCTTCCTACAAAACTCGAATGTGCGGAGGTTTTGACTCCAGGTGGAACCAATTAGCGTTTGCCAGCAGAAAACAAAATCTTACATGCTAAAACGCATTCAAAACTGTAAAGTCCATAGAGAATGTCCAGAAAACACAAATACACACAGAGGCTGTAGCAAGATCTGGGATTGAGATAGCCACAACACACCAGATAGTTTTGTTTTCATCCAGGAGTGTCTGGACAAATTGTTGTAGTTTTGAAATGAAATTTAACAAAAATCAGGGTGAAAGTGGTTTTGAGGAAAAGCACAATCTTCCTGTTCGGCAAATGCATCCAATGTCATGTTTACAGAAAGAAATATCATGTTTTCTCAGGTTTCTGAAGCTTTCTTCCTAGAAAACTAGAAGGTGTGGAGGATTTGACTCCAGGTGGAACCATTTAGCGTTTGGCAGCAGAAAACAAAAAGGGTCCTGCTAAAATGCATTCAATACCTTAATGTCCATTGAGAATGTCCAGAAAACACAAACACACACAGAGGCTGTAGCAAGATCTGGGATTGAGATAGCTAAAAATAACCAGATATCTTTGTTTTCCTCCAGGAGTATCTGGACAAATTGTTGTAGTTTTCAAGTGAAATTTAACCAAAAAATCACCGTAAAAGTGGTTTTGGAGAAAAGCACAGTCTTCCTGTTCGGCAAATGCATCCAATGTCATGTTTACAGAAAGAAATATCATGTTTTCTCAGGTTTCTGAAGTTTCTTCCTAGAAAACTCGAATGTGTGGAGGATTTGTCTCCAGCTGGAACCAATTAGCGTTTGCCAGCAGAAAACAAAACCTTACATGCTAAAATGCATTCAAAACTGTAAAGGCCATAGAGAATGACCAGAAAACACAAACACACACAGAGGCTGTAGCAAGATCTGGGATTGAGAAAGCCACAACTCACCAGATAGTTTTGTTTTCATCCAGGAGTATCTGGACAAATTGTTGTGGATTTTGGTTAAAATTTAACCAAAAATCACCGTGAAAGTGGTTTTGGAGTAAAGCACAATCTTCCTGTTTGGAAAATGCATCCAATGTCATGTTTACAGAAAGAAATATCATGTTTTCTCAGGTTTCTGAAGCTTTCTTCCTAGAAAACTCGAATGTGTGGAGGATTTGACTCCAGGTGGAACCAATTAGCGTTTGGCAGCTAAAAACAAAAACTTACATGCTAAAATGCATTCAAAACCTTAAAGTCCATAGAGAATGTCCAGAAAACACAAACAAACACAGAGGCTGTAGCAAGATCTGGGATTGAGATAGCCACAACACACCAGATAGTTTTGTTTTCATCCAGGAGTATCTCGACAAATTGTTGTAGATTTAAAGTAAAATTTAATCAAAAAATCACCGTGAAAGTGGTTTTGGAGAAAAGCACAATCTTCCTGTTTGGAAAATGCATCCAATGTCATGTTTACAGAAAGAAATATCATGTTTTCTCAGGTTTCTGAAGCTTTCTTCCTGGAAAACTCGAATGTGTGGAGGATTTCACTCCAGGTGAAACCAATTAGTGTTTGCCAGCTCTAAAGAAAAACTTTCATGCTAAAATGCATTCAAAACCGTAAAGTCCATAGAGAAAGTCCAGAAAACACAAACAGAGAGGCTGTAGCAAGATCTGGGATTGAGATAGCCACAACATACCAGATAGTTTTGTTTTCATCCAGGAGTATCTGGACAAATTGTTGTAGATTTGAAGTGAAATTTAACCAAAAAATCACCGGGAAAGTGGTTTTGGGGAAAAGCACAATCTTCCTGTTCAGCAAATGCATCCAATGTCATGTTTACAAAAAGAAATATCATGTTTTCTCAGGTTTCTGGAGCTTTCTTCCTAGAAAACTCGAATGTGTGGAGGATTTGACTCCAGGTGGAACCAATTAGCGTTTGGCAGCTAAAAACAAAAAGTTACATGCTAAAATGCATTCAAAACCGTAAAGTCCATAGAGAATGTCCAGAAAACACAAACACACACAGAGGATGTAGCAATATCTGGGATTGAGATAGCCACAACACACCAGATAGTTTTGTTTTCATCCAGGAGTATCTGGACAAATTGTTGTAGTTTTGAAGTGAAATTTAACCAAAAAATCACCGTGAAAGTGGCTTTGGAGAAAAGCACAAACTTCCTGTTCAGCAAATGCATCCAATGTCATGTTTACAGAAAGAAATATCTTGTTTTCTCAGGTTTCTGAAGCTTTCTTCCTAGAATACTCGAATGTGTGGAGGATTTGTCTCCAGGTGGAACCAATTAGCGTTTGGCAGTTAAAAAGAAAACCTTACATGCTAAAATGCATTCAAAACTGTAAAGTCCATAGAGAATGTCCAGAAAACACAAACACACACAGAGGCTGTAGCAAGATCTGGGATTGAGATAGCCACAACACACCAGATAGTTTTGTTTTCATCCAGGAGTATCTGGACAAATTCTTGTGGATTTCGGGAGAAATTTAACCAAAAAATCACCGTGAAAGTAGTTTTGGAGAATAGCATAATCTTCCTGTTCGGCAAATGCATCCAATGTCATGTTTACAGAAAGAAATATCATGTTTTCTCAGGTTTCTGAAGCTTTCTTCCTAGAAAACTCGAATGTGTGGAGGATTTGACTCCAGGTGGAACCAGTTAGCGTTTCACAGCTAAAAACTAAACCTTATATGCTAAAATGCATTCAAAACCATAAAGTCCATAGAGAATGTCCAGAAAACACAAACACACACAGAGGCTGTAGCAAGATCTGGGATAGAGAAAGCCACAACACACCAGATAATTTTGTTTTCTTCCAGGAGTGTCTGGACAAATTGTTGTGGATTTCGGGTGAAATTTAACCAAAATCACCGTGAAAGTGGTTTTGGAGAAAAGCACAAACTTCCTGTTCTGCAAATGCATCGAATGTCATGTTTACAGAAAGAAATATCATGTTTTCTCAGGTTTCTGTAACTTTTTTCCTAGAAAACTCGAATGAGTGGAGGATTTGACTCCAGGTGGAACCAATTAGCGTTTGGCAGCTAAAAAGAAAACCTTACATGCTAAAATGCATTCAAAACTTTCAAGTCCATAGAGAATGTCCAGAAAACACAAACACACACAGAGGCTGTAGCTAGATCTGGGATTGAGATAGCCACAACACACCAGATAGTTTTGCTTTCATCCAGGAGTATCTGGACAAATTGTTGTGGATTTCGAGTGAAATTTAACCAAAAATCACCCTGAAAGTGGTTTTGGGGAAAAGCACAATATTCCTGTTCGGCAAATGCATCCAATGTCATGTTTACAGAAAGAAATATCATGTTTTCTCAGGTTTCTGGAGCTTTCTTCCGAGAAAACTCGAATGAGTGGAGGATTTGACTCCAGGTGGAACCGATTACCGTTTGCCAGCAGAAAACAAAAAGGGTCCTGCTAAAATGCATTCAAAACCTTAAAGTCCATAGAGAATGTCCAGAAAACACACATACACACAGAGGCTGTAGCAAGATCTGGGATTGAGATAGCCACAACACACCAGATAGTTTTGTTTTCATCCAGGAGTGTCTGGACAAATTGTTGTGGATTTCGGGTGAAATTTAACCAAAAAATCACCGTGAAAGTGGTTTTGGAGAAAAGTACAATCTTCCTGTTCGGCAAATGCATCCAATGTCATGTTTACAGAAAGAAATATCATGTTTTCTCAGGTTTCTGAAGCTTTCTTCCTAGAAAACTCGAATGTGTGGAGGATTTCACTCCAGGTGAAACCAAATAACGTTTGGCAGCTAAAAACAAAAACTTACATGCTAAAATGCATTCAAAACCTTAAAGTCCATAGAGAATGTCCAGAAAACACAAACACACACAGAGGCTGTAGCAAGATCTGGGATTGAGATAGCCACAACACACCAGATAGTTTTGTTTACATCCAGGAGTGTCTGGACAAATTGTTGTGGATTTCGGGTGAAATTTAACAAAAATCACCGTGAAAGTGGTTTTGGAGAAAAGCACAATCTTCCTTTTCTGCAAATGCATCCAATGTCATGTTTACAGAAAGAAATATCATGTTTTCTCAGGTTTCTGAAGCTTTCTTCCTAGAAAACTAGAATGAGTAGAGGATTTGACTCCAGGTGGAACCAATTAGCGTTTGGCAGCTAAAAACAAAACCTTACATGCTAAAATGCATTCAAAACCTTAAAGTCCATAGAGAATGTCCAGAAAACACAAACACACACAGAGGCTGTAGCAAGTTCTGGGATTGAGATAGCCAGAACACACCAGATAGTTTTGCTTTCATCCAGGAGTATCTGGACAAATTGTTGTGGATTTCGGGTGAAATTTAACCAAAAATCACCCTGAAAGAGGTTTTGGGGAAAAGCACAATCTTCCTGTTCGGCAAATGCATCCAATGTCATGTTTACAGAAAGAAATATCATGTTTTCTCAGGTTTCTAAAGCTTTCTTCCTAGAAAACTCGAATGAGTGGAGGATTTGTCTCCAGGTGGAACCGATTACCGTTTCCCAGCAAAAAACAAAAAGGGTCCTGCTAAAATGCATTCAAAACCTTAAAGTCCATAGAGAATGTCCAGAAAACACAAACACACACAGAGGCTGTAGCAATATCTGGGATTGAGATATCAAAAAATCACCAGATCTTTGTTTAAATCCAGGAGTATCTGGACAAATTGTTGTAGTTTTGAAGTGAAATTTAACCAAAAAATCACCGTAAAAGTGGCTTTGGAGAAAAGCACAATCTCCTGTTCAGCAAATGCATCCAATGTCATGTTTACAGAAAGAAATATCATGTTTTCGCAGGTTTCTGAAGCTTTCCTCCTAGAAAACTCGAATGAGTGGAGGATTTGACTTCAGGTGGAACCAATTAGCGTTTGGCAGCTAAAAACAAACCTTACATGCTAAAATGCATTCAAAACCTTAAAGTCCATAGAGAATGTCCAGAAAACACAAACACACACAGAGGCTGTACCAATATCTGGGATTGAGATAGCCACAACACACCAGATAGTTTTGTTTTCATCCAGGAGTATCTGGACAAATTGTTGTGGATTTTGGGTGAAATTTAACCAAAAATCACCGTGAAAGTGGTTTTGGGGAAAAGCACAATCTTCCTGTTTAGCAAATGCATCCAATGTCATGTTTACAGGACGAAATGTCATGATTTCTCAGGTTTCTGAAGCTTTCTTCCTAGAAATCTCGAATGTGTGGAGGATTTGACTCCAGGTGGAAGCAATTAGCGTTTCGCAGCTAAAAACAAAACCTAACATGCTAAAATGCATTCAAAACCGTAAAGTTCTTAGAGAATGCCAGAAAACACAAACACAAACAGAGGCTGTTGCAAGATCTCGGATTGAGATAGCCACAACACACCAGATAGTTTTGTTTTCATCCAGGAGTATCTGGACAAATTGTTGTAGATTTGAAGTGAAATTTAACCAAAAAATCACCGTGAAAGTGGCTTTGGAGAAAAGCACAATCTTCCTTTTCAGCAAATGCATCCAATGTCATGTTTACAGAAAGAAATATCATGTTTTCTCAGGTTTCTGAAGCTTTCTTCCTAGAAAACTCGAATGTGTGGAGGATTTGACTCCAGGTGGAACCAATTAGCGTTTGGCAGCTAAAAACAAAACCTTACATGCTAAAATGCATTCAAAACTGTAAAGTCCATAGAGAATGTCCAGAAAACACAAACACACACAGAGACTGTAGCAAGATCTGGGATTGAGACAGCCACAACACACCAGATAGTTTTGTTTTCATCCAGGAGTATCTGGACAAATGGTTGTAGTTTTGAAGTGAAATTTAACCAAAAAATCACCGTGAAAGTGGCTTTGGAGAAAAGCACAATCTTCCTTTTCTGCAAATGCATCCAATGTCATGTTTACAGAAAGAAATATCATGTTTTCTCAGGTTTCTGAAGCTTTCCTCCTAGAAAACTCGAAAGAGTGGAGGATTTGACTCAAGGTGGAACCAATTAGCGTTTGGCAGCTAAAAACAAAACCTTACATGCTAAAATGCATTCAAAACCTTAAAGTCCATAGCGAATGTCCAGAAAACACAAACACACACAGAGGCTGTAGCAATATCTGGGATTGAGATATCAAAAAATCACCAGATATCTTTGTTTTCATCCAGGAGTATCTGGACAAATTGTTGTAGTTTTGAAGTGAAATTTAACCAAAAAATCACCGTGAATGTCATTTTGGAGAAAAGCACAATCTTTCTGTTCGGCAAATTCATCCAATGTCATGTTTACAGAAATAAATATCATGATTTCTCAGCTTTCTGGAGCTTTCTTCCTAGAAAACTCGAATGAGTGGAGGATTTGACTCCAGGTGGAACCAATTAGCGTTTGCCAGCAGAAAACAAAACCTTACATGCTAAAATGCATTCAAAACTTTCAAGTCCATAGAGAATGTCCAGAAAACACAAACACACACAGAGACTGTAGCAATATCTGGGATAGAGATAGCCACAACACACCAGATAGTTTCGTTTTCATCCAGGAGTATCTGGACAAATTGTTGTAATTTTGAAGTGAAATTTAACCAAAAAATCACCGTGAAAGTGGTTTTGGAGAAAAGTACAATCTTCCTGTTCGGCAAATGCATCCAATGTCATGTTTACAGAAAGAAATAGCATGTTTTCTCAGGTTTCTGAAGCTTTCCTCCTAGAAAACTGGAATGAGTGGAGGATTTGACTCCAGGTGGAACCAATTAGCGTTTGGCAGCTAAAAACAAAACCTTACATGCTAAAATGCATTCAAAACTGTAAAGTCCATAGAGAATGTCCAGAAAACACAAACACACACAGAGGCTGTCCCAATATCTGGGATTGAGATAGCCACAACACACCAGATAGTTTTGTTTTCATCCAGGAGTATCTGGACAAATTGTTGTGGATTTCGGGTGAAATTTAAACAAAAATCACCGTGAAAGTGGTTTTGGGGAAAAGGACAATGTTCCTGTTCGGCAAATGCATCCAATGTCATGTTTACAGAAAGAAATATCATGTTTTCTCAGGTTTCTGAAGCTTTCTTCCGAGAAAACTCCAATGAGTGGAGGATTTGACTCCAGGTGGAACCAATTAGCGTTTGGCAGCTAAAAACAAAAACTTACATACTAAAATGCATTCAAAACCTTAAAGTCCATAGAGAATTTCCAGAAAACACAAACAAACAGAGGCTGTAGCAAGATCTGGGATTGAGATAGCCAGAACACACCAGATAGATTTGTTTTCATCCAGGAGTATCTGAACAAATTGTTGTGTATTTCGGGTGAAATTTAACCAAAAATCACCCTGAAAGTGGTTTTTGGGGAAAAGCACAATATTCCTGTTCGGAAAATGCATCCAATGTCATGTTTACAGAAAGAAATATCATGTTTTCTCAGGTTTCTGGAGCTTTCATCCTAGAAAACTCGAATGAGTGGAGGATTTGACTCCAGGTGGAGCCGATTACCGTTTGCAGCAGAAAACAAAAAGGGTCCTGCTAAAATGCATTCAAAACCTTAAAGTCCATAGAGAATGTCCAGAAAACACAAACGCACACAGAGGCTGTAGCAATATCTGGGATTGAGATATCAAAACATCTCCAGATATCTTTGTTTTCATCCAGGAGTATCTGGAAAAATTGTTGTAGTTTTGAAGTGAAATTTAACCAAAAAATCACCGTAAAAGTGGTTTTGGAGAAAAGCACAATCTTCCTGTTCGGCAAATGCATCCAATGTCATGTTTACAGAAAGAAATATCATGTTTTCTCAGGTTTCTGAAGCTTTCTACCTAGAAAACTCGAATGTGTGGAGGATTTGAATCCAGGTGGAAGCAATTAGCGTTTGGCAGCTAAAAACAAATCCTTACATGCTAAAATGCATTCAAAACTTTCAAGTCCATAGAGAATGTCCAGAAAACACAAACACACACAGAGGCTGTAGCAAGATCTGGGATAGAGATAGCCACAACACACCAGATAGATTTGTTTTCATCCAGGAGTATCTGCCAAATTGTTGTAGTTTTGAAGTGAAATTTAACCAAAAAATTACCGTGAAAGTGGTTTTGGGGAAAAGCATAATCTTCCTGTTTAGCAAATGCATCCAATGTCATGTTTACAGAAAGAAATGTCATGTATTCTCAGGTTTCTGAAGCTTTCTTCCTAGAAAACTCGAATGAGTGCAGGATTTGACTCCAGGTGGAAGCAATTAGCGTTTGGCAGCTAAAAACAAAACCTTACATGCTAAAATGCATTCAAAACCGTAAAGTCCATAGAGAATGTCCAGAAAACACAAACACACACAGAGGCTGTAGCAAGATGTGGGATAGAGATAGCCACAACACACCAGATAGTTTTGTTTTCATCCAGGAGTATCTGGACAAATTGTTGTAGTTTTGAAGTGAAATTTAACCAAAAATTCACGTGAAAGTGGCTTTGGAGAAAAGCACAATCTTCCTGTTCGGCAAATGCATCCAATGTCATGTTTACAGAAAGAAATATCATGTTTTGTCAGGTTTCTGGAGCTTTCTTCCTAGAAAACTCGAATGTGTGGAGGATTTGACTCCTGGTGGAACCAATTAGCGTTTGGCAGCTAAAAACAAAACCTTACATGCTAAAATGCATTAAAAACCTTAAAGTCCATAGAGAATGTCCAGAAAACACAAACACACACAGAGGCTGTAGCAAGATCTGGGATTGAGATAGCCACAACACACCAGATAGTTTTGTTTTCATCCAGGAGTGTCTGAACAAATTGTTGTGGATTTCGGGTGAAATTTAACAAAAATCACCGTGAAAGTGGTTTTGGAGGAAAGCACAATCTTCCTGTTCGGCAAATGCATCCAATGTCATGGTTACAGAAAGAAATATCATGTTTTCTCAGGTGTCTGGAGCTTTCTTCCTAGAAATCTCGAATGAGTGGAGGATTTGACTCCAGGTGGAACCAGTTAGCGTTTCGCAGCTAAAAACAAAACCTTACATGCTAAAATGCATTCAAAACTGTAAAGTCCATAGAGAATGTCCAGAAAACACAAACTCACACATAGGCTGTAGCAAGATCTGGGATTGAGATAGCCACAACACACCAGATATTTTTGTTTTCATCCAGGAGTATCTGGACAAATTGTTGTAGTTTTGAAGTGAAATTTAACCAAAAAATCACCGTGAAATTTTTTTTGGAGAAAAGCACAATCTTCATGTTCGGCAACTGCATCCAATGTCATGTTTACAGAAAGAAATATCATGTTTTCGCAGGTTTCTGAAGCTTTCCTCCTAGAAAACTCGAATGTGTGGAGGATTTGACTCCAGGTGGAACCGATTACCGTTTGCCAGCAGAAAACAAAAAGGTCCTGCTAAAATGCATTCAAAACCTTAAAGTCCATAGAGAATGTCCAGAAAACACAAACACACACAGAGGCTGTAGCAATATCTGGGATTGAGATATCAAAAAATCACCAGATATCTTTGTTTTCATCCAGGAGTATCTGGACAAATTGTTGTAGTTTTGAAGTGAAATTTAACGAAAAAATCACCGTGAAAGTGGTTTTGGAGAAAAGCACAATCTTCCTGTTCGGCAAATGCATCCAATGTCATGTTTACAGAAAGAAATATCATGTTTTCGCAGGTTTCTGAAGCTTTCTTCCTAGAAAACTCGAATGTGTGGAGGATTTGACTCCAGGTGGAACCAATTAGCGTTTGGCAGCTAAAAACAAAACCTTACATGATAAAATGCATTCAAAACCGTAAAGTCCATAGAGAATGTCCAGAAAACACAAACACACACAGAGACTATAGCAATATCTGGGATTGAGATAGCCACAACACACCAGATAGTTTTGTTTTCATCCAGGAGTATCTGGACAAATTGTTGTAGTTTTCAAGTGAAATTTAACCAAAAAATCACCGTGAAAGTGGCTTTGGGGAAAAGCACAATCTTCCTGTTTAGCAAATACATCCAATGTCATGTTTACAGAAAGAAATATCATGTTTTCTCAGGTTTCTGAAGCTTTCTTCCTAGAAAACGCGAATCAGTGGAGGATTTGACTCCAGGTGGAACCAATTAGCGTTTGGCAGCTAAAAACAAAAACTTACATGCTAAAATGCTTTCAAAACCGTAAAGTCCATAGAGAATGTCCAGAAAACACAAACACACACAGAGGCTGTAGCAAGATCTGGGATTGAGATAGCCACAACACACCAGATAGTTTTGTTTTCATCCAGGAGTGTCTGGACAAATTGTTGTGGATTTTGGGTGAAATTTAACAAAAATCACCCTGAAAGTGGTTTTGGAGAAAAGCACAATCTTCCTGTTCGGCAAATGCATCCAATGTCATGTTTACAGAAAGAAATATCATGTTTTCTCAGGTTTCTGGAGCTTTCATCCTAGAAACCTCGAATGAGTGGAGGATTTGACTCCAGGTGGAGCCGATTACGGTTTGCAGCAGAAAACAAAAAGGGTCCTGTTAAAATGCATTCAAAACCTTAAAGTCCATAGAGAATGTCCAGAAAACACAAACGCACACAGAGGCTGTAGCAATATCTGGGATTGAGATATCAAAAAATCTCCAGATATCTTTGTTTTCATCCAGGAGTATCTGGAGAAATTGTTGTGGTTTTCAAGTGAAATTTAACCAAAAAATCACCGTAAAAGTGGTTTTGGAGAAAAGCCCAATCTTCCTGTTCGGCAAATGCATCCAATGTCATGTTTACAGAAAGAAATATCATGTTTTCTCAGGTTTCTGAAGCTTTCTACCTAGAAAACTCGAATGTGTGGAGGATTTGAATCCAGGTGGAAGCAATTAGCGTTTGGCAGCTAAAAACAAAACCTTACATGCTAAAATGCATTCAAAACTTTCAAGTCCATAGAGAATGTCCAGAAAACACAAACACACACAGAGGCTGTAGCAAGATCTGGGATTGAGATAGCCACAACACACCAGATAGTTTTGTTTTCATCCAGGAGTGTCTGAACAAATTGTTGTGGATTTCGGGTGAAATTTAACAAAAATCACCGTGAAAGTGGTTTTGGAGGAAAGCACAATCTTCCTGTTCGGCAAATGCATCCAATGTCATGTTTACAGAAAGAAATATCATGTTTTCGCAGGTTTCTGAAGCTTTCCTCCTAGAAAACTCGAATGTGTGGAGGATTTGACTCCAGGTGGAACCGATTACCGTTTGCCAGCAGAAAACAAAAAGGGTCCTGCTAAAATGCATTCAAAACCTTAAAGTCCATAGAGAATGTCCAGAAAACACAAACACACACAGAGGCTGTAGCAATATCTGGGATTGAGATATCAAAAAATCACCAGATATCTTTGTTTTCATCCAGGAGTATCTGGAGAAATTGTTGTGGTTTTCAAGTGAAATTTAACCAAAAAATCACCGAAAAAGTGGCTTTGGAGAAAAGCACAATCTTCCTGTTCGGCAAATGCATCCAATGTCATGTTTACAGAAAGAAATATCATGTTTTCTCAGGTTTCTGAAGCTTTCTTCCTAGAAAACTCGAATGAGTGGAGGATTTGAATCCAGGTGGAACCAATTAGCTTTTGGCAGCTAAAAACAAAACCTTACATTCTAAAATGCATTCAAAACCATAAAGTCCATAGAGAATGTCCAGAAAACACAAACACACACAGAGGCTGTAGCAAGATCTGGGATTGAGATAGCCACAACACACCAGATAGTTTTGTTTTCATCCAGGAGTATCTGGACTAATTGTTGTAGTTTTGAAGTAAAATTTAATCAAAAAATCACCGTGAAAGTGGCTTTGGAGAAAAGCACAATCTTCCTGTTCAGCACATGCATCCAATATCATGTTTACAGAAAGAAATATCATGTTTTCTCAGGTTTCTGAAGCTTTCTTCCTAGAAAACTCGAATGTGTGGAGGATTTCACTCCAGGTGGAACCAATTAGCGTTTGGCAGCTAAAAACAAAAACTTACATGCTAAAATGCATTCAAAACCGTAAAGTCCATAGAGAATGTCCAGAAAACACAAACACACACAGAGGCTGTAGCAATATCTGGGATTGAGATATCAAAAAATCACCAGATATCTTTGTTTTCATCCAGGAGTATCTGGACAAATTGTTGTAGTTTTGAAGTGAAATTTAACCAAAAAATCACCGTGAATGTCATTTTGGAGAAAAGCACAATCTTTCTGTTTGGCAAATGCATCCAATGTCATGTTTACAGAAATGAATATCATGATTTCTCAGCTTTCTGGAGCTTTCTTCCTAGAAAACTCGAATGAGTGGAGGATTTGACTCCAGGTGGAACCAATTAGCGTTTGCCAGCAGAAAACAAAACCTTACATGCTAAAATGCATTCAAAACTTTCAAGTCCATAGAGAATGTCCAGAAAACACAAACACACACAGAGACTGTAGCAAGATCTGGGATAGAGATAGCCACAACACACCAGATAGTTTCGTTTTCATCCAGGAGTATCTGGACAAATTGTTGTAGTTTTGAAGTGAAATTTAACCAAAAAATCACAGTAAAAGTCGCTTTGGAGAAAAGCACAATCTTCCTGTTCGGCAAATGCATCCAATGTCATGTTTACAGAAAGAAATATCATGTTTTCTCAGGTTTCTGAAGCTTTCTTCCTAGAAAACTCGAATGTGTGGAGGATGTGACTCCAGGTGCAACCAATTAGCGTTTGGCAGCTAAAAAGAAAAACTTACATGCTAAAATGCATTCAAAACCGTAAAGTCCATAGAGAGTGTCCAGAAAACACAAACACACACAGAGGCTGTAGCAAGATCTGGGATTGAGATAGCCACAACACACCAGATAGTTTTGTTTTCATCCAGGAGTATCTGGACAAATTGTTGTAGTTTTGAAGTGAAATTTAACCAAAAAATCACCGTGAAAGTGGTTTTGGAGAAAAGTACAATCTTCCTGTTCGGCAAATGCATCCAATGTCATGTTTACAGAAAGAAATATCATGTTTTCTCAGGTTTCTGAAGCTTTCCTCCTAGAAAACTCGAATGAGTGGAGGATTTGACTCCAGGTGGAACCAATTAGCGTTTGGCAGCTAAAAACAAAACCTTACAGGCTAAAATGCATTCAAAACTGTAAAGTCCATAGAGAATGTCCAGAAAACACAAACACACACAGAGGCTGTCCCAATATCTGGGATTGAGATAGCCACAACACACCAGATAGTTTTGTTTTCATCCAGGAGTATCTGGACAAATTGTTGTGGATTTCGGGTGAAATTTAACCAAAAATCACCGTGAAAGTGGTTTTGGGGAAAAGGACAATCTTCCTGTTCGGCAAATGCATCCAATGTCATGTTTACAGAAAGAAATATCATGTTTTCTCAGGTTTCTGAAGCTTTCTTCCGAGAAAACTCGAATGAGTGGAGTATTTGACTCCAGGTGGAAGCAATTAGCGTTTGCCAGGAGAAAACAAAACCTTACATGCTAAAATGCATTCAAAACTTTCAAGTCCATAGAGAATGTCCAGAAAACACAAACACACACAGAGGCTGTAGCAAGATCTGGGATTGAGATAGCCACAACACACCAGATAGTTTTGTTTTCATCCAGGAGTGTCTGGACAAATTGTTGTGGATTTTGGGTGAAATTTAACAAAAATCACCCTGAAAGTGGTTTTGGAGAAAAGCACAATCTTCCCGTTCAGCAAATGCATCCAATGTCATGTTTACAGAAAGAAATATCATGTTTTCTCAGGTTTCTGGAGCTTTCTTCCTAGAAACCTCGAATGAGTGGAGGATTTGACTCCAGGTGGAGCCGATTACCGTTTGCAGCAGAAAACAAAAAGGGTCCTGCTACAATGCATTCAAAACCTTAAAGTCCATAGAGAATGTCCAGAAAACAAAAACGCACACAGAGGCTGTAGCAATATCTGGGATTGAGATATCAAAAAATCTCCAGATATCTTTGTTTTCATCCAGGAGTATCTGGAAAAATTGTTGTAGTTTTGAAGTGAAATTTAACCAAAAAATCACCGTAAAAGTGGTGTTGGAGAAAAGCACAATCTTCCTGTTCGGCAAATGCATCCAATGTCATGTTTACAGAAAGAAATATCATGTTTTCTCAGGTTTCTGAAGCTTTCTACCTAGAAAACTCGAATGTGTGGAGGATTTGAATCCAGGTGGAAGCAATTAGCGTTTGGCAGCTAAAAACAAAACCTTACATGCTAAAATGCATTCAAAACTTTCAAGTCCATAGAGAATGTCCAGAAAACACAAACACACACAGAGGCTGTAGCAAGATCTGGGATTGAGATAGCCACAACACACCAGATAGTTTTGTTTTCATCCAGGAGTATCTGGACAAATTGTTGTAGTTTTGAAGTGAAATTTGACAAAAAAATAACCGTGAAAGTGGTTTTGGGGAAAAGCATAATCTTCCTGTTTAGCAAATGCATCCAATGTCATGTTTACAGAAAGAAATGTCATGTATTCTCAGGTTTCTGAAGCTTTCTTCCTAGAAAACTCGAATGAGTGGAGGATTTGACTCCAGGTGGAAGCAATTTGCGTTTGGCAGCTAAAAACAAAACCTTACATGCTAAAATGCATTCAAAACCGTAAAGTCCATAGAGAATGTCCAGAAAACACAAACACACACAGAGACTGTAGCAAGATCTGAGATTGAGATAGCCACAACACACCAGATAGTTTTGTTTTCATCCAGGAGTATCTGGACAAATTGTTGTAGTTTTGAAGTGAAATTTAACCAAAAATTCACTGTGAAAGTGGCTTTGGAGAAAAGCACAATCTTCCTGTTCGGCAAATGCATCGAATGTCATGTTTACAGAAAGAAATATCATGTTTTCTCAGGTTTCTGGAGCTTTCTTCCTCGAAAATTCGAATGTGTGGAGGATTTGACTCCTGGTGGAACCAATTAGCGTTTGGCAGCTAAAAACAAAACCTTACATGCTAAAATGCATTCAATACCTTAAAGACCATAGAGAATGTCCAGAAAACACAAACACACACAGAGACTATAGCAAGATCTGGGATTGAGATAGCCACAACACACCAGATAGTTTTGTTTTCATCCAGGAGTGTCTGAACAAATTGTTGTGGATTTCGGGTGAAATTTAACAAAAATCACCGTGAAAGTGGTTTTGGGGAAAAGCACAATCTTCCTGTTCGGCAAATGCATCCAATGTCATGGTTACAGAAAGAAATATCATGTTTTCTCAGGTTTCTGAAGCTTTCCTCCTAGAAAACTCGAATGTGTGGAGGATTTGACTCCAGGTGGAACCGATTACCGTTTGCCAGCAGAAAACAAAAAGGGTCCTGCTAAAATGCATTCAAAACCTTAAAGTCCATAGAGAATGTCCAGAAAACACAAACGCACACAGAGGCTGTAGCAATATCTGGGATTGAGATATCAAAAAATCTCCAGATATCTTTGTTTTCATCCAGGAGTATCTGGAGAAATTGTTGTGGTTTTCAAGTGAAATTTAACCAAAAAATCACCGAAAAAGTGGCTTTGGAGAAAAGCACAATCTTCCTGTTCGGCAAATGCATCCAATGTCATGTTTACAGAAAGAAATATCATGTTTTCTCAGGTTTCTGAAGCTTTCTTCCTAGAAAACGCGAATGAGTGGAGGATTTGAATCCAGGTGGAACCAATTAGCGTTTGGCAGCTAAAAACAAAACCTTACATTCTAAAATGCATTCAAAACCATAAAGTCCATAGAGAATGTCCAGAAAACACAAACACACACAGAGGCTGTAGCAAGATGTGGGATTGAGATAGCCACAACACACCAGATAGTTTTGTTTTCATCCAGGAGTATCTGGACTAATTGTTGTAGTTTTGAAGTAAAATTTAATCAAAAAATCACCGTGAAAGTGGCTTTGGAGAAAAGCACAATCTTCCTGTTCAGCACATGCATCCAATATCATGTTTACAGAAAGAAATATCATGTTTTCTCAGGTTTCTGAAGCTTTCTTCCTAGAAAACTCGAATGTGTGGAGGATTTCACTCCAGGTGGAACCAATTAGCGTTTGGCAGCTAAAAACAAAAACTTACATGCTAAAATGCATTCAAAACCGTAAAGTCCATAGAGAATGTCCAGAAAACACAAACACACACAGAGGCTGTAGCAATATCTGGGATTGAGATATCAAAAAATCACCAGATATCTTTGTTTTCATCCAGGAGTATCTGGACAAATTGTTGTAGTTTTGAAGTGAAATTTAACCAAAAAATCACCGTGAATGTCATTTTGGAGAAAAGCACAATCTTTCTGTTCGGCAAATTTATCCAATGTCATGGTTACAGAAAGAAATATCATGATTTCTCAGCTTTCTGGAGCTTTCTTCCTAGAAAACTCGAATGAGTGGAGGATTTGACTCCAGGTGGAACCAATTAGCGTTTGCCAGCAGAAAACAAAACCTTACATGCTAAAATGCATTCAAAACTTTCAAGTCCATAGAGAATGTCCAGAAAACACAAACACACACAGAGGCTGTAGCAAGATCTGGGATTGAGATAGCCACAACACACCAGATAGTTTTGTTTTCATCCAGGAGTATCTGGACAAATTGTTGTAGTTTTGAAGTGAAATTTAACCAAAAAATCACCGTGAAAGTGGTTTTGGAGAAAAGTACAATCTTCCTGTTCGGCAAATGCATCCAATGTCATGTTTACAGAAAGAAATATCATGTTTTATCAGGTTTCTGAAGCTTTCTTCCTAGAAAACTCGAATGAGTGTAGGATTTGACTCCAGGTGGAACCGATTACCGTTTGCCAGCAGAAAACAAAAAGGGTCCTGCTAAAATGCATTCAAAACCTTAAAGTCCATAGAGAATGTCCAGAAAACACAAACACACACAGAGGCTGTAGCAATATCTGGGATTGAGATATCAAAAAATCACCAGATATCTTTGTTTTCATCCAGGAGTATCTGGAGAAATTGTTGTGGTTTTCAAGTGAAATTTAACCAAAAAATCACCGAAAAAGTGGCTTTGGAGAAAAGCACAATCTTCCTGTTCGGCAAATGCATCCAATGTCATGTTTACAGAAAGAAATATCATGTTTTCTCAGGTTTCTGAAGCTTTCTTCCTAGAAAACTCGAATGTGTGGAGGATGTGACTCCAGGTGGAACCAATTAGCGTTTGGCAGCTAAAAACAAAAGCTTACATGCTAAAATGCATTCAAAACCGTAAAGTCCATAGAGAAAGTCCAGAAAACACAAACACACACAGAGGCTGTAGCACGATCTGGGATTGAGATAGCCACAACACACCAGATAGTTTTGTTTTCATCTAGGAGTGTCTGGACAAATTGTTGTGGATTTCGGGTGAAATTTAACCAAAAAATCACCGTGAAAGTGGTTTTGGAGAAAAGTACAATCTTCCTGTTCGGCAAATGCATCCAATGTCATGTTTACAGAAAGAAATATCATGTTTTCTCAGGTTTCTGAAGCTTTCCTCCTAGAAAACTCGAATGAGTGGAGGATTTGACTCCAGGTGGAACCAATTAGTGTTTGGCAGCTAAAAACAAAACCTTACATGCTAAAATGCATTCAAAACTGTAAAGTCCATAGAGAATTTCCAGAAAACACAAAAAAACAGAGGCTGTAGCAAGATCTGGGATTGAGATAGCCAGAACACACCAGATAGATTTGTTTTCATCCAGGAGTATCTGGACAAATTGTTGTGTATTTCGGGTGAAATTTAACCAAAAATCACCCTGAAAGTGGTTTTTGGGGAAAAGCACAATATTCCTGTTCGGAAAATGCATCCAATGTCATGTTTGCAGAAAGAAATATCATGTTTTCTCAGGTTTCTGGAGCTTTCATCCTAGAAAACTCGAATGAGTGGAGGATTTGACTCCAGGTGGAGCCGATTACCGTTTGCAGCAGAAAACAAAAAGGGTCCTGCTAAAATGCATTCAAAACCTTAAAGTCCATAGAGAATGTCCAGAAAACACAAACGCACCCAGAGGCTGTAGCAATATCTGGGATTGAGATATCAAAAAATCTCCAGATATCTTTGTTTTTATCCAGGAGTATCTGGAAAAATTGTTGTAGTTTTGAAGTGAAATTTAACCAAAAAATCACCGTAAAAGTGGTTTTGGAGAAAAGCACAATCTTCCTGTTCGGCAAATGCATCCAATGTCATGTTTACAGAAAGAAATATCATGTTTTCTCAGGTTTCTGAAGCTTTCTACCTAGAAAACTCGAATGTGTGGAGGATTTGAATCCAGGTGGAAGCAATTAGCGTTTGGCAGCTAAAAACAAATCCTTACATGCTAAAATGCATTCAAAACTTTCAAGTCCATAGAGAATGTCCAGAAAACACAAACACACACAGAGGCTGTAGCAAGATCTGGGATAGAGATAGCCACAACACACCAGATAGATTTGTTTTCATCCAGAAGTATCTGCCAAATTGTTGTAGTTTTGAAGTGAAATTTAACCAAAAAATTACCGTGAAAGTGGTTTTGGGGAAAAGCATAATCTTCCTGTTTAGCAAATGCATCCAATGTCATGTTTACAGAAAGAAATGTCATGTATTCTCAGGTTTCTGAAGCTTTCTTCCTAGAAAACTCGAATGAGTGGAGGATTTGACTCCAGGTGGAAGCAATTAGCGTTTGGCAGCTAAAAACAAAACCTTACATGCTAAAATGCATTCAAAACCGTAAAGTCCATAGAGAATGTCCAGAAAACACAAACACACACAGAGGCTGTAGCAAGATCTGGGATAGAGATAGCCACAACACACCAGATAGTTTTGTTTTCATCCAGGAGTATCTGGACAAATTGTTGTAGTTTTGAAGTGAAATTTAACCAAAAATTCACGTGAAAGTGGCTTTGGAGAAAAGCACAATCTTCCTGTTCTGCAAATGCATCCAATGTCATGTTTACAGAAAGAAATATCACGTTTTGTCAGGTTTCTGGAGCTTTCTTCCTAGAAAACTCGAATGTGTGGAGGATTTGACTCCTGGTGGAACCAATTAGCGTTTGGCAGCTAAAAACAAAACCTTACATGCTAAAATGCATTCAAAACCTTAAAGTCCATAGAGAATGTCCAGAAAACACAAACACACACAGAGGCTGTAGCAAGATCTGGGATTGAGATAGCCACAACACACCAGATAGTTTTGTTTTCATCCAGGAGTGTCTGAACAAATTGTTGTGGATTTCGGGTGAAATTTAACAAAAATCACCGTGAAAGTGGTTTTGGAGGAAAGCACAATCTTCCTGTTCGGCAAATGCATCCAATGTCATGGTTACAGAAAGAAATATCATGTTTTCTCAGGTGTCTGGAGCTTTCTTCCTAGAAATCTCGAATGAGTGGAGGATTTGACTCCAGGTGGAACCAATTAGCGTTTCGCAGCTAAAAACAAAACCTTACATGCTAAAATGCATTCAAAACTCTAAAGTCCATAGAGAATGTCCAGAAAACACAAACTCACACATAGGCTGTAGCAAGATGTGGGATAGAGATAGCCACAACACACCAGATATTTTTGTTTTCATCCAGGAGTATCTGGACAAATTGTTGTAGTTTTGAAGTGAAATTTAACCAAAAAATCACCGTGAAAGTGGTTTTGGGGAAAAGGACAATCTTCCTGTTCGGCAACTGCATCCAATGTCATGTTTACAGAAAGAAATATCATGTTTTCGCAGGTTTCTGAAGCTTTCCTCCTAGAAAACTCGAATGTGTGGAGGATTTGACTCCAGGTGGAACCGATTACCGTTTGCCAGCAGAAAACAAAAAGGTCCTGCTAAAATGCATTCAAAACCTTAAAGTCCATAGAGAATGTCCAGAAAACACAAACACACACAGAGGCTGTAGCAATATCTGGGATTGAGATATCAAAAAATCACCAGATATCTTTGTTTTCATCCAGGAGTATCTTGACAAATTGTTGTAGTTTTGAAGTGAAATTTAACGAAAAAATCACCGTGAAAGTGGTTTTGGAGAAAAGCACAATCTTCCTGTTCAGCAAATGCATCCAATGTCATGTTTACAGAAAGAAATATCATGTTTTCTCAGGTTTCTGAAGCTTTCTTCCTAGAAAACTCGAATGTGTGGAGGATTTGACTCCAGGTGGAACCAATTAGCGTTTGGCAGCTAAAAACAAAACCTTACATGATAAAATGCATTCAAAACCTTAAAGTCCATAGAGAATGTCCAGAAAACACAAACACACACAGAGACTATAGCAATATCTGGGATTGAGATAGCCACAACACACCAGATAGTTTTGTTTTCATCCAGGAGTATCTGGACAAATTGTTGTAGTTTTCAAGTGAAATTTAACCAAAAAATCACCGTGAAAGTGGCTTTGGGGAAAAGCACAATCTTCCTGTTTAGCAAATACATCCAATGTCATGTTTTCAGAAAGAAATATCATGTTTTCTCAGGTTTCTGAAGCTTTCTTCCTAGAAAACGCGAATGAGTGGAGGATTTGACTCCAGGTGGAAGCAATTAGCGTTTGGCAGCTAAAAACAAAAACTTACATGCTAAAATGCATTCAAAACCTTAAAGTCCATAGAGAATGTCCAGAAAACACAAACACACACAGAGGCTGTAGCAAGATCTGGGATTGAGATAGCCACAACACACCAGATAGTTTTGTTTTCATCCAGGAGTGTCTGGACAAATTGTTGTGGATTTTGGGTGAAATTTAACAAAAATCACCCTGAAAGTGGTTTTGGAGAAAAGCACAATCTTCCTGTTCGGCAAATGCATCCAATGTCATGTTTACAGAAAGAAATATCATGTTTTCTCAGGTTTCTGGAGCTTTCATCCTAGAAACCTCGAATGAGTGGAGGATTTGACTCCAGGTGGAGCCGATTACCGTTTGCAGCCGAAAACAAAAAGGGTCCTGCTAAAATGCATTCAAAACCTTAAAGTCCATAGAGAATGTCCAGAAAACACAAACGCACACAGAGGCTGTAGCAATATCTGGGATTGAGATATCAAAAAATCTCCAGATATCTTTGTTTTCATCCAGGAGTATCTGGACAAATTGTTGTAGTTTTGAAGTGAAATTTAACCAAAAAATCACCGTAAAAGTGGTTTTGGAGAAAAGCACAATCTTCCTGTTCGGCAAATGCATCCAATGTCATGTTTACAAATACAAATATCATGTTTTCTCAGGTTTCTGAAGCTTTCTACCTAGAAAACTCGAATGTGTGGAGGATTTGAATCCAGGTGGAAGCAATTAGCGTTTGGCAGCTAAAAACAAAACCTTACATGCTAAAATGCATTCAAAACTTTCAAGTCCATAGAGAATGTCCAGAAAACACAAACACACACAGAGGCTGTAGCAAGATCTGAGATTGAGATAGCCACAACACACCAGATAGTTTTGTTTTCATCCAGGAGTATCTGGACAAATTGTTGTAGTTTTGAAGTGAAATTTAACCAAAAATTCACTGTGAAAGTGTCTTTGGAGAAAAGCACAATCTTCCTGTTCTGCAAATGGATCGAATGTCATGTTTACAGAAAGAAATATCATGTTTTGTCAGGTTTCTGGAGCTTTCTTCCTCGAAAATTCGAATGTGTGGAGGATTTGAATCCTGGTGGAACCAATTAGCGTTTGGCAGCTAAAAACAAAACCTTACATGCTAAAATGCATTCAATACCTTAAAGACCATAGAGAATGTCCAGAAAACACAAACACACACAGAGACTGTAGCAAGATCTGGGATAGAGATAGCCACAACACACCAGATAGTTTTGTTTTCATCCAGGAGTGTCTGAACAAATTGTTGTGGATTTCGGGTGAAATTTAACAAAAATCACCGTGAAAGTGGTTTTGGGGAAAAGCACAATCGTCCTGTTCGGCAAATGCATCCAATGTCATGGTTACAGAAAGAAATATCATGTTTTCTCAGGTTTCTGAAGCTTTCATCCTAGAAAACTCGAATGTGTGGAGGATTTGACTCCAGGTGGAACCGATTACCGTTTGCCAGCAGAAAACAAAAAGGGTCCTGCTAAAATGCATTCAAAACCTTAAAGTCCATAGAGAATGTCCAGAAAACACAAACACACACAGAGGCTGTAGCAATATCTGGGATTGAGATATCAAAAAATCACCAGATATCTTTGTTTTCATCCAGGAGTATCTGGACAAATTGTTGTAGTTTTCAAGTGAAATTTAACCAAAAAATCACCGTGAAAGTGGCTTTGGGGAAAAGCACAATCTTCCTGTTTAGCAAATACATCCAATGTCATGTTTACAGAAAGAAATGTCATGTTTTCTCAGGTTTCTGAAGCTTTCTTCCTAGAAAACGCGAATGAGTGGAGGATTTGAATCCAGGTGGAAGCAATTAGCGTTTGGCAGCTAAAAACAAAACCTTACATTCTAAAATGCATTCAAAACCATAAAGTCCATAGAGAATGTCCAGAAAACACAAACACACACAGAGGCTGTAGCAAGATCTGGGATTGAGATAGCCACAACACACCAGATAGTTTTGTTTTCATCCAGGAGTATCTGGACTAATTGTTGTAGTTTTGAAGTAAAATTTAATCAAAAAATCACCGTGAAAGTGGCTTTGGAGAAAAGCACAATCTTCCTGTTCAGCACATGCATCCAATATCATGTTTACAGAAAGAAATATCATGTTTTCTCAGGTTTCTGAAGCTTTCTTCCTAGAAAACTCGAATGTGTGGAGGATTTCACTCCAGGTGGAACCAATTAGCGTTTGGCAGCTAAAAACAAAAACTTACATGCTAAAATGCATTCAAAACCGTAAAGTCCATAGAGAATGTCCAGAAAACACAAACACACACAGAGGCTGTAGCAAGATCTGGGATTGAGATAGCCACAACACACCAGATAGTTTTGTTTTCATCCAGGAGTGTCTGGACAAATTGTTGTGGATTTTGGGTGAAATTTAACAAAAATCACCCTGAAAGTGGTTTTGGAGAAAAGCACAATCTTCCTGTTCGGCAAATGCATCCAATGTCATGTTTACAGAAAGAAATATCATGTTTTCTCAGGTTTCTGGAGCTTTCTTCCTAGAAAACTCGAATGAGTGGAGGATTTGACTCCAGGTGGAACTAATTAGCGTTTGGCAGCTAAAAACAAAACCTTACATGCTAAAATGCATTCAAAACCTTAAAGTCCATAGAGAATTTCCAGAAAACACAAACAAACAGAGGCTGTAGCAAGATCTGGGATTGAGATAGCCACAACACACCAGATAGTTTTGTTTTCATCCAGAAGTATCTGGACAAATTGTTGTGGATTTCGGGTGAAATTTAACCAAAAATCACCCTGAAAGTGGTTTTTGGGGAAAAGCACAATATTCCTGTTCGGAAAATGCATCCAATGTCATGTTTACAGAAAGAAATATCATGTTTTCTCAGGTTTCTGGAGCTTTCATCCTAGAAAACTCGAATGAGTGGAGGATTTGACTCCAGGTGGAGCCGATTACCGTTTGCAGCAGAAAACAAAAAGGGTCCTGCTAAAATGCATTCAAAACCTTAAAGTCCATAGAGAATGTCCAGAAAACACAAACGCACACAGAGGCTGTAGCAATATCTGGGATTGAGATATCAAAAAATCTCCAGTTATCTTTGTTTTCATCCAGGAGTATCTGGAAAAATTGTTGTAGTTTTGAAGTGAAATTTAACCAAAAAATCACCGTAAAAGTGGTTTTGGAGAAAAGCACAATCTTCCTGTTCGGCAAATGCATCCAATGTCATGTTTACAGAAAGAAATATCATGTTTTCTCAGGTTTCTGAAGCTTTCTAGCTAGAAAACTCGAATGTGTGGAGGATTTGAATCCAGGTGGAAGCAATTAGCGTTTGGCAGCTAAAAACAAAACCTTACATGCTAAAATGCATTCAAAACTTTCAAGTCCATAGAGAATGTCCAGAAAACACAAACACACACAGAGGCTGTAGCAAGATGTGGGATAGAGATAGCCACAACACACCAGATAGTTTTGTTTTCATCCAGGAGTATCTGGACAAATTGTTGTAGATTTGAAGTGAAATTTAACCAAAAAATCACCGTGAAAGTGGTTTTGGGGAAAAGCACAATCTTCCTGTTCGGCAAATGCATCCAATGTCATGGTTATATAAAGAAATATCATGTTTTCTCAGGTTTCTGGAGCTTTCTTCCTAGAAAACTCGAATGAGTGGAGGATTTGACTCCAGGTGGAACCGATTAGCGTTTCGCAGCTAAAAACAAAACCTTACATGCTAAAATGCATTCAAAACTGTAAAGTCCATAGAGAATGTCCAGAAAACACAAACACACACAGAGACTGTAGCAAGATCTGGGATTGAGATAGCCACAATACACCAGATAGTTTTGTTTTCATCCAGGAGTATCTGGACAAATTGTTGTAGTTTTGAAGTGAAATTTAACGAAAAAATAACCGTGAAAGTGGTTTTGGGGAAAAGCACAATCTTCCTGTTTAGCAAATGCATCCAATGTCATGTTTACAGAAAGAAATGTCATGTATTCTCAGGTTTCTGAAGCTTTCTTCCTAGAAAACTCGAATGAGTGGAGGATTTGACTCCAGGTGGAAGCAATTTGCGTTTGGCAGCTAAAAACAAAACCTTACATGCTAAAATGCATTCAAAACCGTAAAGTCCATAGAGAATGTCCAGAAAACACAAACACACACAGAGACTGTAGCAAGATCTGAGATTGAGATAGCCACAACACACCAGATAGTTTTGTTTTCATCCAGGAGTATCTGGACAAATTGTTGTAGTTTTGAAGTGAAATTTAACCAAAAATTCACTGTGAAAGTGGCTTTGGAGAAAAGCACAATCTTCCTGTTCTGCAAATGCATCGAATGTCATGTTTACAGAAAGAAATATCATGTTTTCTCAGGTTTCTGGAGCTTTCTTCCTCGAAAACTCGAATGTGTGGAGGATTTGACTCCTGGTGGAACCAATTAGCATTTGGCAGCTAAAAACAAAACCTTACATGCTAAAATGCATTCAAAACTGTAAAGTCCATAGAGAATGTCCAGAAAACACAAACACACACAGAGGCTGTAGCAAGATCTGGGATTGAGATAGCCACAACACACCAGATAGTTTTGTTTTCATCCAGGAGTGTCTGAACAAATTGTTATGGATTTCGGGTGAAATTTAACAAAAATCACCGTGAAAGTGGTTTTGGGGAAAAGCACAATCTTCCTGTTCGGCAAATGCATCCAATGTCATGGTTACAGAAAGAAATATCATGTTTTCTCAGGTTTCTGAAGCTTTCCTCCTAGAAAACTCGAATGTGTGGAGGATTTGACTCCAGGTGGAACCGATTACCGTTTGCCAGCAGAAAACAAAAAGGGTCCTGCTAAAATGCATTCAAAACCTTAAAGTCCATAGAGAATGTCCAGAAAACACAAACACACACAGAGGCTGTAGCAATATCTGGGATTGAGATATCAAAAAATCTCCAGTTATCTTTGTTTTCATCCAGGAGTATCTGGACAAATTGTTGTAGTTTTCAAGTGAAATTTAACCAAAAAATCACCGTGAAAGTGGCTTTGGGGAAAAGCACAATCTTCCTGTTTAGCAAATACATCCAATGTCATGTTTACAGAAAGAAATGTCATGTTTTCTCAGGTTTCTGAAGCTTTCTTCCTAGAAAACGCGAATGAGTGGAGGATTTGAATCCAGGTGGAAACAATTAGCGTTTGGCAGCTAAAAACAAAACCTTACATTCTAAAATGCATTCAAAACCATAAAGTCCATAGAGAATGTCCAGAAAACACAAACACACACGGAGGCTGTAGCAAGATCTGGGATTGAGATAGCCACAACACACCAGATAGTTTTGTTTTCATCCAGGAGTGTCTGAACAAATTGTTGTGGATTTCGGGTGAAATTTAACAAAAATCACCGTGAAAGTGGTTTTGGGGAAAAGCACAATCGTCCTGTTCGGCAAATGCATCCAATGTCATGGTTACAGAAAGAAATATCATGTTTTCTCAGGTTTCTGAAGCTTTCATCCTAGAAAACTCGAATGTGTGGAGGATTTGACTCCAGGTGGAACCGATTACCGTTTGCCAGCAGAAAACAAAAAGGGTCCTGCTAAAATGCATTCAAAACCTTAAAGTCCATAGAGAATGTCCAGAAAACACAAACACACACAGAGGCTGTAGCAATATCTGGGATTGAGATATCAAAAAATCTCCAGTTATCTTTGTTTTCATCCAGGAGTATCTGGACAAATTGTTGTAGTTTTCAAGTGAAATTTAACCAAAAAATCACCGTGAAAGTGGCTTTGGGGAAAAGCACAATCTTCCTGTTTAGCAAATACATCCAATGTCATGTTTACAGAAAGAAATGTCATGTTTTCTCAGGTTTCTGAAGCTTTCTTCCTAGAAAACGCGAATGAGTGGAGGATTTGAATCCAGGTGGAACCAATTAGCGTTTGGCAGCTAAAAACAAAACCTTACATTCTAAAATGCATTCAAAACCATAAAGTCCATAGAGAATGTCCAGAAAACACAAACACACACAGAGACTGTAGCAAGATCTGGGATTGAGATAGCCACAACACACCAGATAGTTTTGTTTTCATCCAGGAGTATCTGGACTAATTGTTGTAGTTTTGAAGTAAAATTTAATCAAAAAATCACCGTGAAAGTGGCTTTGGAGAAAAGCACAATCTTCCTGTTCAGCACATGCATCCAATATCATGTTTACAGAAAGAAATATCATGTTTTCTCAGGTTTCTGAAGCTTTCTTCCTAGAAAACTCGAATGTGTGGAGGATTTCACTCCAGGTGGAACCAATTAGCGTTTGGCAGCTAAAAACAAAAACTTACATGCTAAAATGCATTCAAAACCGTAAAGTCCATAGAGAATGTCCAGAAAACACAAACACACACAGAGGCTGTAGCAAGATCTGGGATTGAGATAGCCACAACACACCAGATAGTTTTGTTTTCATCCAGGAGTGTCTGGACAAATTGTTGTGGATTTTGGGTGAAATTTAACAAAAATCACCGTGAAAGTGGTTTTGGAGAAAAGCACAATCTTCCTGTTCGGCAAATGCATCCAATGTCATGTTTACAGAAAGAAATATCATGTTTTCTCAGGTTTCTGGAGCTTTCTTCCTAGAAAACTCGAATGAGTGGAGGATTTGACTCCAGGTGGAACTAATTAGCGTTTGGCAGCTAAAAACAAAACCTTACATGCTAAAATGCATTCAAAACCTTAAAGTCCATAGAGAATTTCCAGAAAACACAAACAAACAGAGGCTGTAGCAAGATCTGGGATTGAGATAGCCACAACACACCAGATAGTTTTGTTTTCATCCAGAAGTATCTGGACAAATTGTTGTGGATTTCGGGTGAAATTTAACCAAAAATCACCCTGAAAGTGGTTTTTGGGGAAAAGCACAATATTCCTGTTCGGAAAATGCATCCAATGTCATGTTTACAGAAAGAAATATCATGTTTTCTCAGGTTTCTGGAGCTTTCATCCTAGAAAACTCGAATGAGTGGAGGATTTGACTCCAGGTGGAGCCGATTACCGTTTGCCAGCAGAAAACAAAAAGGGTCCTGCTAAAATGCATTCAAAACCTTAAAGTCCATAGAGAATGTCCAGAAAACACAAACGCACACAGAGGCTGTAGCAATATCTGGGATTGAGATATAAAAAAATCTCCAGTTATCTTTGTTTTCATCCAGGAGTATCTGGAAAAATTGTTGTAGTTTTGAAGTGAAATTTAACCAAAAAATCACCGTAAAAGTGGTTTTGGAGAAAAGCACAATCTTCCTGTTCGGCAAATGCATCCAATGTCATGTTTACAGAAAGAAATATCATGTTTTCGCAGGTTTCTGAAGCTTTCTACCTAGAAAACTCGAATGTGTGGAGGATTTGAATCCAGGTGGAAGCAATTAGCGTTTGGCAGCTAAAAACAAAACCTTACATGCTAAAATGCATTCAAAACTTTCAAGTCCATAGAGAATGTCCAGAAAACACAAACACACACAGAGGCTGTAGCAAGAAGTGGGATAGAGATAGCCACAACACACCAGATAGTTTTGTTAACATCCAGGAGTATCTGGACAAATTGTTGTAGATTTGAAGTGAAATTTAACCAAAAAATCACCGTGAAAGTGGTTTTGGGGAAAAGCACAATCTTCCTGTTCGGCAAATGCATCCAATGTCATGGTTATAGAAAGAAATATCATGTTTTCTCAGGTTTCTGAAGCTTTCTTCCTAGAAAACTCGAATGAGTGCAGGATTTGACTCCAGGTGGAAGCAATTAGCGTTTGGCAGCTAAAAACAAAACCTTACATGCTAAAATGCATTCAAAACTTTCAAGTCCATAGAGAATGTCCAGAAAACACAAACACACACAGAGGCTGTAGCAAGATCTGGGATAGAGATAGCCACAACACACCAGATAGTTTTGTTTTCATCCAGGAGTATCTGGACAAATTGTTGCAGTTTTGAAGTGAAATTTAACCAAAAATTCACGTGAAAGTGGCTTTGGAGAAAAGCACAATCTTCCTGTTCTGCAAATGCATCCAATGTCATGTTTACAGAAAGAAATATCATGTTTTGTCAGGTTTCTGGAGCTTTCTTCCTAGAAAACTCGAATGTGTGGAGGATTTGACTCCTGGTGGAACCAATTAGCGTTTGGCAGCTAAAAACAAAACCTTACATGCTAAAATGCATTCAAAACCTTAAAGTCCATAGAGAATGTCCAGAAAACACAAACACACACAGAGGCTGTAGCAAGATGTGGGATTGAGATAGCCACAACACACCAGATAGTTTTGTTTTCATCCAGGAGTGTCTGAAAAAATTGTTGTGGATTTCGGGTGAAATTTAACAAAAATCACCGTGAAAGTGGTTTTGGAGGAAAGCACAATCTTCCTGTTCGGCAAATGCATCCAATGTCATGGTTACAGAAAGAAATATCATGTTTTCTCAGGTGTCTGGAGCTTTCTTCCTAGAAATCTCGAATGAGTGGAGGATTTGACTCCAGGTGGAACCAATTAGCGTTTCGCAGCTAAAAACAAAACCTTACATGCTAAAATGCATTCAAAACTCTAAAGTCCATAGAGAATGTCCAGAAAACACAAACTCACACATAGGCTGTAGCAAGATGTGGGATAGAGATAGCCACAACACACCAGATATTTTTGTTTTCATCCAGGAGTATCTGGACAAATTGTTGTAGTTTTGAAGTGAAATTTAACCAAAAAATCACCGTGAAAGTGGTTTTGGGGAAAAGGACAATCTTCCTGTTCGGCAACTGCATCCAATGTCATGTTTACAGAAAGAAATATCATGTTTTCGCAGGTTTCTGAAGCTTTCCTCCTAGAAAACTCGAATGTGTGGAGGATTTGACTCCAGGTGGAACCGATTACCGTTTGCCAGCAGAAAACAAAAAGGTCCTGCTAAAATGCATTCAAAACCTTAAAGTCCATAGAGAATGTCCAGAAAACACAAACACACACAGAGGCTGTAGCAATATCTGGGATTGAGATATCAAAAAATCACCAGATATCTTTGTTTTCATCCAGGAGTATCTGGACAAATTGTTGTAGTTTTGAAGTGAAATTTAACGAAAAAATCACCGTGAAAGTTGTTTTGGAGAAAAGCACAATCTTCCTGTTCGGCAAATGCATCCAATGTCATGTTTACAGAAAGAAATATCATGTTTTCGCAGGTTTCTGAAGCTTTCTTCCTAGAAAACTCGAATGTGTGGAGGATTTGACTCCAGGTGGAACCAATTAGCGTTTGGCAGCTAAAAACAAAACCTTACATGCTAAAATGCATTCAAAACCGTAAAGTCCATAGAGAATGTCCAGAAAACACAAACACACACAGAGACTATAGCAATATCTGGGATTGAGATAGCCACAACACACCAGATAGTTTTGTTTTCATCCAGGAGTATCTGGACAAATTGTTGTAGTTTTCAAGTGAAATTTAACCAAAAAATCACCGTGAAAGTGGCTTTGGGGAAAAGCACAATCTTCCTGTTTAGCAAATACATCCAATGTCATGTTTACAGAAAGAAATATCATGTTTTCTCAGGTTTCTGAAGCTTTCTTCCTAGAAAACGCGAATGAGTGGAGGATTTGACTCCAGGTGGAAGCAATTAGCGTTTGGCAGCTAAAAACAAAAACTTACATGCTAAAATGCATTCAAAACCGTAAAGTCCATAGAGAATGTCCAGAAAACACAAACACACACAGAGGCTGTAGCAAGATCTGGGATTGAGATAGCCACAACACACCAGATAGTTTTGTTTTCATCCAGGAGTGTCTGGACAAATTGTTGTGGATTTTGGGTGAAATTTAACAAAAATCACCCTGAAAGTGGTTTTGGAGAAAAGCACAATCTTCCTGTTCGGCAACTGCATCCAATGTCATGTTTACAGAAAGAAATATCATGTTTTCTCAGGTTTCCTGAGCTTTCTTCCTAGAAACCTCGAATGAGTGGAGGATTTGACTCCAGGTGGAGCCGATTACCGTTTGCAGCAGAAAACAAAAAGGGTCCTGCTAAAATGCATTCAAAACCTTAAAGTCCATAGAGAATGTCCAGAAAACACAAACGCACACAGAGGCTGTAGCAATATCTGGGATTGAGATATCAAAAAATCTCCAGATATCTTTGTTTTCATCCAGGAGTATCTGGACAAATTGTTGTAGTTTTGAAGTGAAATTTAACCAAAAAATCACCGTAAAAGTGGTTTTGGAGAAAAGCACAATCTTCCTGTTCGGCAAATGCATCCAATGTCATGTTTACAGAAAGAAATATCATGTTTTCTCAGGTTTCTGAAGCTTTCTACCTAGAAAACTCGAATGTGTGGAGGATTTGAATCCAGGTGGAAGCAATTAGCGTTTGGCAGCTAAAAACAAAACCTTACATGCTAAAATGCATTCAAAACTTTCAAGTCCATAGAGAATGTCCAGAAAACACAAACACACACAGAGGCTGTAGCAAGATCTGGGATTGAGATAGCCACAACACACCAGATAGTTTTGTTTTCATCCAGGAGTATCTGGACAAATTGTTGTAGTTTTGAAGTGAAATTTGACAAAAAAATAACCGTGAAAGTGGTTTTGGGGAAAAGCACAATCTTCCTGTTTAGCAAATGCATCCAATGCCATGTTTACAGAAAGAAATGTCATGTATTCTCAGGTTTCTGAAGCTTTCTTCCTAGAAAACTCGAATGAGTGGAGGATTTGACTCCAGGTGGAAGCAATTTGCGTTTGGCAGCTAAAAACAAAACCTTACATGCTAAAATGCATTCAAAACCGTAAAGTCCATAGAGAATGTCCAGAAAACACAAACACACACAGAGACTGTAGCAAGATCTGAGATTGAGATAGCCACAACACACCAGATAGTTTTGTTTTCATCCAGGAGTATCTGGACAAATTGTTGTAGTTTTGAAGTGAAATTTAACCAAAAATTCACTGTGAAAGTGGCTTTGGAGAAAAGCACAATCTTCCTGTTCTGCAAATGGATCGAATGTCATGTTTACAGAAAGAAATATCATGTTTTGTCAGGTTTCTGGAGCTTTCTTCCTCGAAAATTCGAATGTGTGGAGGATTTGAATCCTGGTGGAACCAATTAGCGTTTGGCAGCTAAAAACAAAACCTTACATGCTAAAATGCATTCAATAACTTAAAGACCATAGAGAATGTCCAGAAAACACAAACACACACAGAGGTTGTAGCAAGATCTGGGATAGAGATAGCCACAACACACCAGATAGTTTTGTTTTCATCCAGGAGTGTCTGAACAAATTGTTGTGGATTTCGGGTGAAATTTAACAAAAATCACCGTGAAAGTGGTTTTGGGGAAAAGCACAATCGTCCTGTTCGGCAAATGCATCCAATGTCATGGTTACAGAAAGAAATATCATGTTTTCTCAGGTTTCTGAAGCTTTCATCCTAGAAAACTCGAATGTGTGGAGGATTTGACTCCAGGTGGAACCGATTACCGTTTGCCAGCAGAAAACAAAAAGGGTCCTGCTAAAATGCATTCAAAACCTTAAAGTCCATAGAGAATGTCCAGAAAACACAAACACACACAGAGGCTGTAGCAATATCTGGGATTGAGATATCAAAAAATCTCCAGTTATCTTTGTTTTCATCCAGGAGTATCTGGACAAATTGTTGTAGTTTTCAAGTGAAATTTAACCAAAAAATCACCGTGAAAGTGGCTTTGGGGAAAAGCACAATCTTCCTGTTTAGCAAATACATCCAATGTCATGTTTACAGAAAGAAATGTCATGTTTTCTCAGGTTTCTGAAGCTTTCTTCCTAGAAAACGCGAATGAGTGGAGGATTTGAATCCAGGTGGAACCAATTAGCGTTTGGCAGCTAAAAACAAAACTTTACATTCTAAAATGCATTCAAAACCATAAAGTCCATAGAGAATGTCCAGAAAACACAAACACACACAGAGACTGTAGCAAGATCTGGGATTGAGATAGCCACAACACACCAGATAGTTTTGTTTTCATCCAGGAGTATCTGGACTAATTGTTGTAGTTTTGAAGTAAAATTTAATCAAAAAATCACCGTGAAAGTGGCTTTGGAGAAAAGCACAATCTTCCTGTTCAGCACATGCATCCAATATCATGTTTACAGAAAGAAATATCATGTTTTCTCAGGTTTCTGAAGCTTTCTTCCTAGAAAACTCGAATGTGTGGAGGATTTCACTCCAGGTGGAACCAATTAGCGTTTGGCAGCTAAAAACAAAAACTTACATGCTAAAATGCATTCAAAACCGTAAAGTCCATAGAGAATGTCCAGAAAACACAAACACACACAGAGGCTGTAGCAAGATCTGGGATTGAGATAGCCACAACACACCAGATAGTTTTGTTTTCATCCAGGAGTGTCTGGACAAATTGTTGTGGATTTTGGGTGAAATTTAACAAAAATCACCGTGAAAGTGGTTTTGGAGAAAAGCACAATCTTCCTGTTCGGCAAATGCATCCAATGTCATGTTTACAGAAAGAAATATCATGTTTTCTCAGGTTTCTGGAGCTTTCTTCCTAGAAAACTCGAATGAGTGGAGGATTTGACTCCAGGTGGAACTAATTAGCGTTTGGCAGCTAAAAACAAAACCTTACATGCTAAAATGCATTCAAAACCTTAAAGTCCATAGAGAATTTCCAGAAAACACAAACAAACAGAGGCTGTAGCAAGATCTGGGATTGAGATAGCCACAACACACCAGATAGTTTTGTTTTCATCCAGAAGTATCTGGACAAATTGTTGTGGATTTCGGGTGAAATTTAACCAAAAATCACCCTGAAAGTGGTTTTTGGGGAAAAGCACAATATTCCTGTTCGGAAAATGCATCCAATGTCATGTTTACAGAAAGAAATATCATGTTTTCTCAGGTTTCTGGAGCTTTCATCCTAGAAAACTCGAATGAGTGGAGGATTTGACTCCAGGTGGAGCCGATTACCGTTTGCAGCAGAAAACAAAAAGGGTCCTGCTAAAATGCATTCAAAACCTTAAAGTCCATAGAGAATGTCCAGAAAACACAAACGCACACAGAGGCTGTAGCAATATCTGGGATTGAGATATCAAAAAATCTCCAGTTATCTTTGTTTTCATCCAGGAGTATCTGGAAAAATTGTTGTAGTTTTGAAGTGAAATTTAACCAAAAAATCACCGTAAAAGTGGTTTTGGAGAAAAGCACAATCTTCCTGTTCGGCAAATGCATCCAATGTCATGTTTACAGAAAGAAATATCATGTTTTCTCAGGTTTCTGAAGCTTTCTACCTAGAAAACTCGAATGTGTGGAGGATTTGAATCCAGGTGGAAGCAATTAGCGTTTGGCAGCTAAAAACAAAACCTTACATGCTAAAATGCATTCAAAACTTTCAAGTCCATAGAGAATGTCCAGAAAACACAAACACACACAGAGGCTGTAGCAAGATGTGGGATAGAGATAGCCACAACACACCAGATAGTTTTGTTTTCATCCAGGAGTATCTGGACAAATTGTTGTAGATTTGAAGTGAAATTTAACCAAAAAATCACCGTGAAAGTGGTTTTGGGGAAAAGCACAATCTTCCTGTTTAGCAAATGCATCCAATGTCATGTTTACAGAAAGAAATGTCATGTATTCTCAGGTTTCTGAAGCTTTCTTCCTAGAAAACTCGAATGAGTGGAGGATTTGACTCCAGGTGGAAGCAATTAGCGTTTGGCAGCTAAAAACAAAACCTTACATGCTAAAATGCATTCAATAACTTAAAGACCATAGAGAATGTCCAGAAAACACAAACACACACAGAGGTTGTAGCAAGATCTGGGATAGAGATAGCCACAACACACCAGATAGTTTTGTTTTCATCCAGGAGTGTCTGAACAAATTGTTGTGGATTTCGGGTGAAATTTAACAAAAATCACCGTGAAAGTGGTTTTGGGGAAAAGCACAATCGTCCTGTTCGGCAAATGCATCCAATGTCATGGTTACAGAAAGAAATATCATGTTTTCTCAGGTTTCTGAAGCTTTCATCCTAGAAAACTCGAATGTGTGGAGGATTTGACTCCAGGTGGAACCGATTACCGTTTGCCAGCAGAAAACAAAAAGGGTCCTGCTAAAATGCATTCAAAACCTTAAAGTCCATAGAGAATGTCCAGAAAACACAAACACACACAGAGGCTGTAGCAATATCTGGGATTGAGATATCAAAAAATCTCCAGTTATCTTTGTTTTCATCCAGGAGTATCTGGACAAATTGTTGTAGTTTTCAAGTGAAATTTAACCAAAAAATCACCGTGAAAGTGGCTTTGGGGAAAAGCACAATCTTCCTGTTTAGCAAATACATCCAATGTCATGTTTACAGAAAGAAATGTCATGTTTTCTCAGGTTTCTGAAGCTTTCTTCCTAGAAAACGCGAATGAGTGGAGGATTTGAATCCAGGTGGAACCAATTAGCGTTTGGCAGCTAAAAACAAAACCTTACATTCTAAAATGCATTCAAAACCATAAAGTCCATAGAGAATGTCCAGAAAACACAAACACACACAGAGACTGTAGCAAGATCTGGGATTGAGATAGCCACAACACACCAGATAGTTTTGTTTTCATCCAGGAGTATCTGGACTAATTGTTGTAGTTTTGAAGTAAAATTTAATCAAAAAATCACCGTGAAAGTGGCTTTGGAGAAAAGCACAATCTTCCTGTTCAGCACATGCATCCAATATCATGTTTACAGAAAGAAATATCATGTTTTCTCAGGTTTCTGAAGCTTTCTTCCTAGAAAACTCGAATGTGTGGAGGATTTCACTCCAGGTGGAACCAATTAGCGTTTGGCAGCTAAAAACAAAAACTTACATGCTAAAATGCATTCAAAACCGTAAAGTCCATAGAGAATGTCCAGAAAACACAAACACACACAGAGGCTGTAGCAAGATCTGGGATTGAGATAGCCACAACACACCAGATAGTTTTGTTTTCATCCAGGAGTGTCTGGACAAATTGTTGTGGATTTTGGGTGAAATTTAACAAAAATCACCGTGAAAGTGGTTTTGGAGAAAAGCACAATCTTCCTGTTCGGCAAATGCATCCAATGTCATGTTTACAGAAAGAAATATCATGTTTTCTCAGGTTTCTGGAGCTTTCTTCCTAGAAAACTCGAATGAGTGGAGGATTTGACTCCAGGTGGAACTAATTAGCGTTTGGCAGCTAAAAACAAAACCTTACATGCTAAAATGCATTCAAAACCTTAAAGTCCATAGAGAATGTCCAGAAAACACAAACACACACAGAGGCTGTAGCAAGATGTGGGATAGAGATAGCCACAACACACCAGATAGTTTTGTTTTCATCCAGGAGTATCTGGACAAATTGTTGTGGATTTCGGGTGAAATTTAACCAAAAAATCACCGTGAAAGTGGTTTTGGGGAAAAGCACAATCTTCCTGTTTAGCAAATGCATCCAATGTCATGTTTACAGAAAGAAATGTCATGTATTCTCAGGTTTCTGAAGCTTTCTTCCTAGAAAACTCGAATGAGTGGAGGATTTGACTCCAGGTGGAAGCAATTAGCGTTTGGCAGCTAAAAACAAAACCTTACATGCTAAAATGCATTCAATAACTTAAAGACCATAGAGAATGTCCAGAAAACACAAACACACACAGAGGTTGTAGCAAGATCTGGGATAGAGATAGCCACAACACACCAGATAGTTTTGTTTTCATCCAGGAGTGTCTGAACAAATTGTTGTGGATTTCGGGTGAAATTTAACAAAAATCACCGTGAAAGTGGTTTTGGGGAAAAGCACAATCGTCCTGTTCGGCAACTGCATCCAATGTCATGTTTACAGAAAGAAATATCATGTTTTCTCAGGTTTCCTGAGCTTTCTTCCTAGAAACCTCGAATGAGTGGAGGATTTGACTCCAGGTGGAGCCGATTACCGTTTGCAGCAGAAAACAAAAAGGGTCCTGCTAAAATGCATTCAAAACCTTAAAGTCCATAGAGAATGTCCAGAAAACACAAACGCACACAGAGGCTGTAGCAATATCTGGGATTGAGATATCAAAAAATCTCCAGATATCTTTGTTTTCATCCAGGAGTATCTGGACAAATTGTTGTAGTTTTGAAGTGAAATTTAACCAAAAAATCACCGTAAAAGTGGTTTTGGAGAAAAGCACAATCTTCCTGTTCGGCAAATGCATCCAATGTCATGTTTACAGAAAGAAATATCATGTTTTCTCAGGTTTCTGAAGCTTTCTACCTAGAAAACTCGAATGTGTGGAGGATTTGAATCCAGGTGGAAGCAATTAGCGTTTGGCAGCTAAAAACAAAACCTTACATGCTAAAATGCATTCAAAACTTTCAAGTCCATAGAGAATGTCCAGAAAACACAAACACACACAGAGGCTGTAGCAAGATCTGGGATTGAGATAGCCACAACACACCAGATAGTTTTGTTTTCATCCAGGAGTATCTGGACAAATTGTTGTAGTTTTGAAGTGAAATTTGACAAAAAAATAACCGTGAAAGTGGTTTTGGGGAAAAGCACAATCTTCCTGTTTAGCAAATGCATCCAATGCCATGTTTACAGAAAGAAATGTCATGTATTCTCAGGTTTCTGAAGCTTTCTTCCTAGAAAACTCGAATGAGTGGAGGATTTGACTCCAGGTGGAAGCAATTTGCGTTTGGCAGCTAAAAACAAAACCTTACATGCTAAAATGCATTCAAAACCGTAAAGTCCATAGAGAATGTCCAGAAAACACAAACACACACAGAGACTGTAGCAAGATCTGAGATTGAGATAGCCACAACACACCAGATAGTTTTGTTTTCATCCAGGAGTATCTGGACAAATTGTTGTAGTTTTGAAGTGAAATTTAACCAAAAATTCACTGTGAAAGTGGCTTTGGAGAAAAGCACAATCTTCCTGTTCTGCAAATGGATCGAATGTCATGTTTACAGAAAGAAATATCATGTTTTGTCAGGTTTCTGGAGCTTTCTTCCTCGAAAATTCGAATGTGTGGAGGATTTGAATCCTGGTGGAACCAATTAGCGTTTGGCAGCTAAAAACAAAACCTTACATGCTAAAATGCATTCAATAACTTAAAGACCATAGAGAATGTCCAGAAAACACAAACACACACAGAGGTTGTAGCAAGATCTGGGATAGAGATAGCCACAACACACCAGATAGTTTTGTTTTCATCCAGGAGTGTCTGAACAAATTGTTGTGGATTTCGGGTGAAATTTAACAAAAATCACCGTGAAAGTGGTTTTGGGGAAAAGCACAATCGTCCTGTTCGGCAAATGCATCCAATGTCATGGTTACAGAAAGAAATATCATGTTTTCTCAGGTTTCTGAAGCTTTCATCCTAGAAAACTCGAATGTGTGGAGGATTTGACTCCAGGTGGAACCGATTACCGTTTGCCAGCAGAAAACAAAAAGGGTCCTGCTAAAATGCATTCAAAACCTTAAAGTCCATAGAGAATGTCCAGAAAACACAAACACACACAGAGGCTGTAGCAATATCTGGGATTGAGATATCAAAAAATCTCCAGTTATCTTTGTTTTCATCCAGGAGTATCTGGACAAATTGTTGTAGTTTTCAAGTGAAATTTAACCAAAAAATCACCGTGAAAGTGGCTTTGGGGAAAAGCACAATCTTCCTGTTTAGCAAATACATCCAATGTCATGTTTACAGAAAGAAATGTCATGTTTTCTCAGGTTTCTGAAGCTTTCTTCCTAGAAAACGCGAATGAGTGGAGGATTTGAATCCAGGTGGAACCAATTAGCGTTTGGCAGCTAAAAACAAAACTTTACATTCTAAAATGCATTCAAAACCATAAAGTCCATAGAGAATGTCCAGAAAACACAAACACACACAGAGACTGTAGCAAGATCTGGGATTGAGATAGCCACAACACACCAGATAGTTTTGTTTTCATCCAGGAGTATCTGGACTAATTGTTGTAGTTTTGAAGTAAAATTTAATCAAAAAATCACCGTGAAAGTGGCTTTGGAGAAAAGCACAATCTTCCTGTTCAGCACATGCATCCAATATCATGTTTACAGAAAGAAATATCATGTTTTCTCAGGTTTCTGGAGCTTTCTTCCTAGAAAACTCGAATGTGTGGAGGATTTCACTCCAGGTGGAACCAATTAGCGTTTGGCAGCTAAAAACAAAAACTTACATGCTAAAATGCATTCAAAACCGTAAAGTCCATAGAGAATGTCCAGAAAACACAAACACACACAGAGGCTGTAGCAAGATCTGGGATTGAGATAGCCACAACACACCAGATAGTTTTGTTTTCATCCAGGAGTGTCTGGACAAATTGTTGTGGATTTTGGGTGAAATTTAACAAAAATCACCGTGAAAGTGGTTTTGGAGAAAAGCACAATCTTCCTGTTCGGCAAATGCATCCAATGTCATGTTTACAGAAAGAAATATCATGTTTTCTCAGGTTTCTGGAGCTTTCTTCCTAGAAAACTCGAATGAGTGGAGGATTTGACTCCAGGTGGAACTAATTAGCGTTTGGCAGCTAAAAACAAAACCTTACATGCTAAAATGCATTCAAAACCTTAAAGTCCATAGAGAATTTCCAGAAAACACAAACAAACAGAGGCTGTAGCAAGATCTGGGATTGAGATAGCCACAACACACCAGATAGTTTTGTTTTCATCCAGGAGTATCTGGACAAATTGTTGTGGATTTCGGGTGAAATTTAACCAAAAATCACCCTGAAAGTGGTTTTTGGGGAAAAGCACAATATTCCTGTTCGGAAAATGCATCCAATGTCATGTTTACAGAAAGAAATATCATGTTTTCTCAGGTTTCTGGAGCTTTCATCCTAGAAAACTCGAATGAGTGGAGGATTTGACTCCAGGTGGAGCCGATTACCGTTTGCAGCAGAAAACAAAAAGGGTCCTGCTAAAATGCATTCAAAACCTTAAAGTCCATAGAGAATGTCCAGAAAACACAAACGCACACAGAGGCTGTAGCAATATCTGGGATTGAGATATCAAAAAATCTCCAGTTATCTTTGTTTTCATCCAGGAGTATCTGGAAAAATTGTTGTAGTTTTGAAGTGAAATTTAACCAAAAAATCACCGTAAAAGTGGTTTTGGAGAAAAGCACAATCTTCCTGTTCGGCAAATGCATCCAATGTCATGTTTACAGAAAGAAATATCATGTTTTCTCAGGTTTCTGAAGCTTTCTACCTAGAAAACTCGAATGTGTGGAGGATTTGAATCCAGGTGGAAGCAATTAGCGTTTGGCAGCTAAAAACAAAACCTTACATGCTAAAATGCATTCAAAACTTTCAAGTCCATAGAGAATGTCCAGAAAACACAAACACACACAGAGGCTGTAGCAAGATGTGGGATAGAGATAGCCACAACACACCAGATAGTTTTGTTTTCATCCAGGAGTATCTGGACAAATTGTTGTAGATTTGAAGTGAAATTTAACCAAAAAATCACCGTGAAAGTGGTTTTGGGGAAAAGCACAATCTTCCTGTTTAGCAAATGCATCCAATGTCATGTTTACAGAAAGAAATGTCATGTATTCTCAGGTTTCTGAAGCTTTCTTCCTAGAAAACTCGAATGAGTGGAGGATTTGACTCCAGGTGGAAGCAATTAGCGTTTGGCAGCTAAAAACAAAACCTTACATGCTAAAATGCATTCAATAACTTAAAGACCATAGAGAATGTCCAGAAAACACAAACACACACAGAGGTTGTAGCAAGATCTGGGATAGAGATAGCCACAACACACCAGATAGTTTTGTTTTCATCCAGGAGTGTCTGAACAAATTGTTGTGGATTTCGGGTGAAATTTAACAAAAATCACCGTGAAAGTGGTTTTGGGGAAAAGCACAATCGTCCTGTTCGGCAAATGCATCCAATGTCATGGTTACAGAAAGAAATATCATGTTTTCTCAGGTTTCTGAAGCTTTCATCCTAGAAAACTCGAATGTGTGGAGGATTTGACTCCAGGTGGAACCGATTACCGTTTGCCAGCAGAAAACAAAAAGGGTCCTGCTAAAATGCATTCAAAACCTTAAAGTCCATAGAGAATGTCCAGAAAACACAAACACACACAGAGGCTGTAGCAATATCTGGGATTGAGATATCAAAAAATCTCCAGTTATCTTTGTTTTCATCCAGGAGTATCTGGACAAATTGTTGTAGTTTTCAAGTGAAATTTAACCAAAAAATCACCGTGAAAGTGGCTTTGGGGAAAAGCACAATCTTCCTGTTTAGCAAATACATCCAATGTCATGTTTACAGAAAGAAATGTCATGTTTTCTCAGGTTTCTGAAGCTTTCTTCCTAGAAAACGCGAATGAGTGGAGGATTTGAATCCAGGTGGAACCAATTAGCGTTTGGCAGCTAAAAACAAAACCTTACATTCTAAAATGCATTCAAAACCATAAAGTCCATAGAGAATGTCCAGAAAACACAAACACACACAGAGACTGTAGCAAGATCTGGGATTGAGATAGCCACAACACACCAGATAGTTTTGTTTTCATCCAGGAGTATCTGGACTAATTGTTGTAGTTTTGAAGTAAAATTTAATCAAAAAATCACCGTGAAAGTGGCTTTGGAGAAAAGCACAATCTTCCTGTTCAGCACATGCATCCAATATCATGTTTACAGAAAGAAATATCATGTTTTCTCAGGTTTCTGAAGCTTTCTTCCTAGAAAACTCGAATGTGTGGAGGATTTCACTCCAGGTGGAACCAATTAGCGTTTGGCAGCTAAAAACAAAAACTTACATGCTAAAATGCATTCAAAACCGTAAAGTCCATAGAGAATGTCCAGAAAACACAAACACACACAGAGGCTGTAGCAAGATCTGGGATTGAGATAGCCACAACACACCAGATAGTTTTGTTTTCATCCAGGAGTGTCTGGACAAATTGTTGTGGATTTTGGGTGAAATTTAACAAAAATCACCGTGAAAGTGGTTTTGGAGAAAAGCACAATCTTCCTGTTCGGCAAATGCATCCAATGTCATGTTTACAGAAAGAAATATCATGTTTTCTCAGGTTTCTGGAGCTTTCTTCCTAGAAAACTCGAATGAGTGGAGGATTTGACTCCAGGTGGAACTAATTAGCGTTTGGCAGCTAAAAACAAAACCTTACATGCTAAAATGCATTCAAAACCTTAAAGTCCATAGAGAATGTCCAGAAAACACAAACACACACAGAGGCTGTAGCAAGATGTGGGATAGAGATAGCCACAACACACCAGATAGTTTTGTTTTCATCCAGGAGTATCTGGACAAATTGTTGTGGATTTCGGGTGAAATTTAACCAAAAAATCACCGTGAAAGTGGTTTTGGGGAAAAGCACAATCTTCCTGTTTAGCAAATGCATCCAATGTCATGTTTACAGAAAGAAATGTCATGTATTCTCAGGTTTCTGAAGCTTTCTTCCTAGAAAACTCGAATGAGTGGAGGATTTGACTCCAGGTGGAAGCAATTAGCGTTTGGCAGCTAAAAACAAAACCTTACATGCTAAAATGCATTCAATAACTTAAAGACCATAGAGAATGTCCAGAAAACACAAACACACACAGAGGTTGTAGCAAGATCTGGGATAGAGATAGCCACAACACACCAGATAGTTTTGTTTTCATCCAGGAGTGTCTGAACAAATTGTTGTGGATTTCGGGTGAAATTTAACAAAAATCACCGTGAAAGTGGTTTTGGGGAAAAGCACAATCGTCCTGTTCGGCAAATGCATCCAATGTCATGGTTACAGAAAGAAATATCATGTTTTCTCAGGTTTCTGAAGCTTTCATCCTAGAAAACTCGAATGTGTGGAGGATTTGACTCCAGGTGGAACCGATTACCGTTTGCCAGCAGAAAACAAAAAGGGTCCTGCTAAAATGCATTCAAAACCTTAAAGTCCATAGAGAATGTCCAGAAAACACAAACACACACAGAGGCTGTAGCAATATCTGGGATTGAGATATCAAAAAATCTCCAGTTATCTTTGTTTTCATCCAGGAGTATCTGGACAAATTGTTGTAGTTTTCAAGTGAAATTTAACCAAAAAATCACCGTGAAAGTGGCTTTGGGGAAAAGCACAATCTTCCTGTTTAGCAAATACATCCAATGTCATGTTTACAGAAAGAAATGTCATGTTTTCTCAGGTTTCTGAAGCTTTCTTCCTAGAAAACGCGAATGAGTGGAGGATTTGAATCCAGGTGGAACCAATTAGCGTTTGGCAGCTAAAAACAAAACCTTACATTCTAAAATGCATTCAAAACCATAAAGTCCATAGAGAATGTCCAGAAAACACAAACACACACAGAGACTGTAGCAAGATCTGGGATTGAGATAGCCACAACACACCAGATAGTTTTGTTTTCATCCAGGAGTATCTGGACTAATTGTTGTAGTTTTGAAGTAAAATTTAATCAAAAAATCACCGTGAAAGTGGCTTTGGAGAAAAGCACAATCTTCCTGTTCAGCACATGCATCCAATATCATGTTTACAGAAAGAAATATCATGTTTTCTCAGGTTTCTGAAGCTTTCTTCCTAGAAAACTCGAATGTGTGGAGGATTTCACTCCAGGTGGAACCAATTAGCGTTTGGCAGCTAAAAACAAAAACTTACATGCTAAAATGCATTCAAAACCGTAAAGTCCATAGAGAATGTCCAGAAAACACAAACACACACAGAGGCTGTAGCAAGATCTGGGATTGAGATAGCCACAACACACCAGATAGTTTTGTTTTCATCCAGGAGTGTCTGGACAAATTGTTGTGGATTTTGGGTGAAATTTAACAAAAATCACCGTGAAAGTGGTTTTGGAGAAAAGCACAATCTTCCTGTTCGGCAAATGCATCCAATGTCATGTTTACAGAAAGAAATATCATGTTTTCTCAGGTTTCTGGAGCTTTCTTCCTAGAAAACTCGAATGAGTGGAGGATTTGACTCCAGGTGGAACTAATTAGCGTTTGGCAGCTAAAAACAAAACCTTACATGCTAAAATGCATTCAAAACCTTAAAGTCCATAGAGAATGTCCAGAAAACACAAACACACACAGAGGCTGTCCCAATATCTGGGATTGAGATAGCCACAACACACCAGATAGTTTTGTTTTCATCCAGGAGTATCTGGACAAATTGTTGTGGATTTCGGGTGAAATTTAACCAAAAATCACCGTGAAAGTGGTTTTGGGGAAAAGGACAATGTTGCTGTTCGGCAAATGCATCCAATGTCATGTTTACAGAAAGAAATATCATGTTTTCTCAGGTTTCTGAAGCTTTCTTCCGAGAAAACTCCAATGAGTGGAGTATTTGACTCCAGGTGGAACCAATTAGCGTTTGGCAGCTAAAAACAAAAACTTACATACTAAAATGCATTCAAAACCTTAAAGTCCATAGAGAATTTCCAGAAAACACAAACAAACAGAGGCTGTAGCAAGATCTGGGATTGAGATAGCCAGAACACACCAGATAGATTTGTTTTCATCCAGGAGTATCTGGACAAATTGTTGTGTATTTCGGGTGAAATTTAACCAAAAATCACCCTGAAAGTGGTTTTTGGGGAAAAGCACAATATTCCTGTTCGGAAAATGCATCCAATGTCATGTTTACAGAAAGAAATATCATGTTTTCTCAGGTTTCTGGAGCTTTCATCCTAGAAAACTCGAATGAGTGGAGGATTTGACTCCAGGTGGAGCCGATTACCGTTTGCAGCAGAAAACAAAAAGGGTCCTGCTAAAATGCATTCAAAACCTTAAAGTCCATAGAGAATGTCCAGAAAACACAAACGCACACAGAGGCTGTAGCAATATCTGGGATTGAGATATCAAAACATCTCCAGATATCTTTGTTTTCATCCAGGAGTATCTGGAAAAATTGTTGTAGTTTTGAAGTGAAATTTAACCAAAAAATCACCGTAAAAGTGGTTTTGGAGAAAAGCACAATCTTCCTGTTCGGCAAATGCATCCAATGTCATGTTTACAGAAAGAAATATCATGTTTTCTCAGGTTTCTGAAGCTTTCTACCTAGAAAACTCGAATGTGTGGAGGATTTGAATCCAGGTGGAAGCAATTAGCGTTTGGCAGCTAAAAACAAAACCTTACATGCTAAAATGCATTCAAAACTTTCAAGTCCATAGAGAATGTCCAGAAAACACAAACACACACAGAGGCTGTAGCAAGATGTGGGATAGAGATAGCCACAACACACCAGATAGTTTTGTTTTCATCCAGGAGTATCTGGACAAATTGTTGTAGATTTGAAGTGAAATTTAACCAAAAAATCACCGTGAAAGTGGTTTTGGGGAAAAGCACAATCTTCCTGTTTAGCAAATGCATCCAATGTCATGTTTACAGAAAGAAATGTCATGTATTCTCAGGTTTCTGAAGCTTTCTTCCTAGAAAACTCGAATGAGTGCAGGATTTGACTCCAGGTGGAACCAATTAGCGTTTGGCAGCTAAAAACAAAACCTTACATGCTAAAATGCATTCAAAACCGTAAAGTCCATAGAGAATGTCCAGAAAACACAAACACACACAGAGGCTGTATCAAGATCTGAGATTGAGATAGCCACAACACACCAGATAGTTTTGTTTTCATCCAGGAGTATCTGGACAAATTGTTGTAGTTTTGAAGTGAAATTTAACCAAAAATTCACTGTGAAAGTGGCTTTGGAGAAAAGCACAATCTTCCTGTTCGGCAAATGCATCCAATGTCATGTTTACAGAAAGAAATATCATGTTTTCTCAGGTTTCTGGAGCTTTCTTCCTCGAAAACTCGAATGTGTGGAGGATTTGACTCCTGGTGGAACCAATTAGCGTTTGGCAGCTAAAAACAAAACCTTACATGCTAAAATGCATTCAATACCTTAAAGACCATAGAGAATGTCCAGAAAACACAAACACACACAGAGACTGTAGCAAGATCTGGGATAGAGATAGCCACAACACACCAGATAGTTTTGTTTTCATCCAGGAGTGTCTGAACAAATTGTTGTGGATTTCGGGTGAAATTTAACAAAAATCACCGTGAAAGTGGTTTTGGGGAAAAGCACAATCTTCCTGTTCGGCAAATGCATCCAATGTCATGGTTATAGAAAGAAATATCATGTTTTCTCAGGTTTCTGGAGCTTTCTTCCTAGAAATCTCGAATGAGTGGAGGATTTGACTCCAGGTGGAACCGATTAGCGTTTCGCAGCTAAAAACAAAACCTTACATGCTAAAATGCATTCAAAACTGTAAAGTCCATAGAGAATGTCCAGAAAACACAAACACACACAGAGGCTGTAGCAAGATCTGGGATTGAGATAGCCACAACACACCAGATAGTTTTGTTTTCATCCAGGAGCATCTGGACAAATTGTTGTAGTTTTGAAGTGAAATTTAACAAAAAAATAACCGTGAAAGTGGTTTTGGGGAAAAGCACAATCTTCCTGTTTAGCAAATGCATCCAATGTCATGTTTACAGAAAGAAATGTCATGTATTCTCAGGTTTCTGAAGCTTTCTTCCTAGAAAACTCGAATGAGTGGAGGATTTGACTCCAGGTGGAAGCAATTTGCGTTTGGCAGCTAAAAACAAAACCTTACATGCTAAAATGCATTCAAAACCGTAAAGTCCATAGAGAATGTCCAGAAAACACAAACACACACAGAGACTGTAGCAAGATCTGAGATTGAGATAGCCACAACACACCAGATAGTTTTGTTTTCATCCAGGAGTATCTGGACAAATTGTTGTAGTTTTGAAGTGAAATTTAACCAAAAATTCACTGTGAAAGTGGCTTTGGAGAAAAGCACAATCTTCCTGTTCTGCAAATGCATCGAATGTCATGTTTACAGAAAGAAATATCATGTTTTCTCAGGTTTCTGGAGCTTTCTTCCTCGAAAACTCGAATGTGTGGAGGATTTGACTCCTGGTGGAACCAATTAGCATTTGGCAGCTAAAAACAAAACCTTACATGCTAAAATGCATTCAAAACCTTAAAGTCCATAGAGAATGTCCAGAAAACACAAACACACACGGAGGCTGTAGCAAGATCTGGGATTGAGATAGCCACAACACACCAGATAGTTTTGTTTTCATCCAGGAGTGTCTGAACAAATGGTTGTGGATTTCGGGTGAAATTTAACAAAAATCACCGTGAAAGTGGTTTTGGGGAAAAGCACAATCTTCCTGTTCGGCAAATGCATCCAATGTCATGGTTACAGAAAGAAATATCATGTTTTCTCAGGTTTCTGAAGCTTTCCTCCTAGAAAACTCGAATGTGTGGAGGATTTGACTCCAGGTGGAACCGATTACCGTTTGCCAGCAGAAAACAAAAAGGGTCCTGCTAAAATGCATTCAAAACCTTAAAGTCCATAGAGAATGTCCAGAAAACACAAACACACACAGAGGCTGTAGCAATATCTGGGATTGAGATATCAAAAAATCTCCAGTTATCTTTGTTTTCATCCAGGAGTATCTGGACAAATTGTTGTAGTTTTCAAGTGAAATTTAACCAAAAAATCACCGTGAAAGTGGCTTTGGGGAAAAGCACAATCTTCCTGTTTAGCAAATACATCCAATGTCATGTTTACAGAAAGAAATGTCATGTTTTCTCAGGTTTCTGAAGCTTTCTTCCTAGAAAACGCGAATGAGTGGAGGATTTGAATCCAGGTGGAAGCAATTAGCGTTTGGCAGCTAAAAACAAAACCTTACATTCTAAAATGCATTCAAAACCATAAAGTCCATAGAGAATGTCCAGAAAACACAAACACACACAGAGACTGTAGCAAGATCTGGGATTGAGATAGCCACAACACACCAGATAGTTTTGTTTTCATCCAGGAGTGTCTGGACAAATTGTTGTGGATTTTGGGTGAAATTTAACAAAAATCACCCTGAAAGTGGTTTTGGAGAAAAGCACAATCTTCCTGTTCGGCAAATGCATCCAATGTCATGTTTACAGAAAGAAATATCATGTTTTCTCAGGTTTCTGGAGCTTTCTTCCTAGAAAACTCGAATGAGTGGAGGATTAGACTCCAGGTGGAACTAATTAGCGTTTGGCAGCTAAAAACAAAACCTTACATGCTAAAATGCATTCAAAACCTTAAAGTCCATAGAGAATCCAGAAAACACAAACAAACAGAGGCTGTAGCAAGATCTGGGATTGAGATAGCCACAACACACCAGATAGTTTTGTTTTCATCCAGAAGTATCTGGACAAATTGTTGTGGATTTCGGGTGAAATTTAACCAAAAATCACCCTGAAAGTGGTTTTTGGGGAAAAGCACAATATTCCTGTTCGGAAAATGCATCCAATGTCATGTTTACAGAAAGAAATATCATGTTTTCTCAGGTTTCTGGAGCTTTCATCCTAGAAAACTCGAATGAGTGGAGGATTTGACTCCAGGTGGAGCCGATTACCGTTTGCAGCAGAAAACAAAAAGGGTCCTGCTAAAATGCATTCAAAACCTTAAAGTCCATAGAGAATGTCCAGAAAACACAAACGCACACAGAGGCTGTAGCAATATCTGGGATTGAGATATAAAAAAATCTCCAGTTATCTTTGTTTACATCCAGGAGTATCTGGAAAAATTGTTGTAGTTTTGAAGTGAAATTTAACCAAAAAATCACCGTAAAAGTGGTGTTGGAGAAAAGCACAATCTTCCTGTTCGGCAAATGCATCCAATGTCATGTTTACAGAAAGAAATATCATGTTTTCTCAGGTTTCTGAAGCTTTCTAGCTAGAAAACTCGAATGTGTGGAGGATTTGAATCCAGGTGGAAGCAATTAGCGTTTGGCAGCTAAAAACAAAACCTTACATGCTAAAATGCATTCAAAACCGTAAAGTCCATAGAGAATGTCCAGAAAACACAAACACACACAGAGGCTGTTGCAAGATGTGGGATAGAGATAGCCACAACACACCAGATAGTTTTGTTTTCATCCAGGAGTATCTGGACAAATTGTTGTAGATTTGAAGTGAAATTTAACCAAAAAATAACCGTGAAAGTGGTTTTGGGGAAAAGCACAATCTTCCTGTTTAGCAAATGCATCCAATGTCATGTTTACAGGAAGAAATGTCATGTATTCTCAGGTTTCTGAAGCTTTCTTCCTAGAAAACTCGAATGAGTGCAGGATTTGACTCCAGGTGGAAGCAATTAGTGTTTGGCAGCTAAAAACAAAACCTTACATGCTAAAATGCATTCAAAACCGTAAAGTCCATAGAGAATGTCCAGAAAACACAAACACACACAGAGGCTGTAGCAAGATCTGAGATTGAGATAGCCACAACACACCAGATAGTTTTGTTTTCATCCAGGAGTGTCTGAACAAATTGTTGTGGATTTCGGGTGAAATTTAACAAAAATCACCGTGAAAGTGGTTTTGGGGAAAAGCACAATCTTCCTGTTCGGCAAATGCATCCAATGTCATGGTTACAGAAAGAAATATCATGTTTTCTCAGGTTTCTGGAGCTTTCTTCCGAGAAATCTCGAATGTGTGCAGGATTTGACTCCAGGTGGAACCAATTAGCGTTTGTTAGCTAAAAACAAAACCTTACATGCTAAAATGCATTCAAAATTTTCAAGTCCATAGAGAAAGTCCAGAAAACACAAACACACACAGAGACTGAAGCAAGATCTGGGATAGAGATAGCCACAACACACCAGATAGTTTTGTTTTCATCCAGGAGTGTCTGAACAAATTGTTGTGGATTTCGGGTGAAATTTAACAAAAATCACCGTGAAAGTGGTTTTGGAGGAAAGCACAATCTTCCTGTTCGGCAAATGCATCCAATGTCATGGTTACAGAAAGAAATGTCATGTTTTCTCAGGTTTCTGAAGCTTTCTTCCTAGAAAACTCGAATGAGTGGAGGATGTGACTCCAGGTGGAAGCAATTAGCGTTTGGCAGCTAAAAACAAAACCTTACATGCTAAAATGCATTCAAAACCATAAAGTCCATAGAGAATGTCCAGAAAACACAAACACACACAGAGGCTGTAGCAAGATCTGGGATTGAGATAGCCACAACACACCAGATAGTTTTGTTTTCATCCAGGAGTATCTGGACAAATTGTTGTGGATTTCGGGTGAAATTTAACCAAAAATCACCGTGAAAGTGGTTTTGGGGAAAAGCACAATCTTCCTGTTCGGCAACTGCATCCAATGTCATGTTTACAGAAAGAAATATCATGTTTTCTCAGGTTTCTGAAGCTTTCCTCCTAGAAAACTCGAATGTGTGGAGGATTTGACTCCAGGTGGAACCAATTACCGTTTGCCAGCAGAAAACAAAAAGGATCCTGCTAATATGCATTCAAAACCTTAAAGTCCATAGAGAATGTCCAGAAAACACAAACGCACACAGAGGCTGTAGCAATATCTGGGATTGAGATATCAAAAAATCACCAGATATCTTTGTTTTCATCCAGGAGTATCTGGACAAATTGTTGTAGTTTTAAAGTGAAATTTAACCAAAAAATCACCGTAAAAGTGGTTTTGGAGAAAAGCACAATCTTCCTGTTCGGCAAATGCATCCAATGTCATGTTTACAGAAAGAAATATCATGTTTTCTCAGGTTTCTGGAGCTTTCTTCCTAGAAAACTCGAATGTGTGGAGGATTTGACTCCAGGTGGAACCAATTAGCGTTTGGCAGCTAAAAACAAAACCTTACATGCTAAAATGCATTCAAAATTTTCAAGTCCATAGAGAATGTCCAGAAAACACAAACACACACAGAGACTGTAGCAAGATCTGGGATTGAGATAGCCACAACACACCAGATAGTTTTGTTTTCATCCAGGAGTGTCTGAACAAATTGTTGTGGATTTCGGGTGAAATTTAACAAAAATCACCGTGAAAGTGGTTTTGGAGGAAAGCACAATCTTCCTGTTCGGCAAATGCATCCAATGTCATGTTTACAGAAAGAAATATCATGTTTTCTCAGGTTTCTGAAGCTTTCTTCCTAGAAAACTCTAATGAGTGGAGGATGTGACTCCAGGTGGAAGCAATTAGCGTTTGGCAGCTAAAAACAAAACCTTACATGCTAAAATGCATTCAAAACCATAAAGTCCATAGAGAATGTCCAGAAAACACAAACACACACAGAGGCTGTAGCAAGATCTGGGATTGAGATAGCCACAACACACCAGATAGTTTTGTTTTCATCCAGGAGTATCTGGACAAATTGTTGTGGATTTCGTGTGAAATTTAACCAAAAATCACCGTGAAAGTGGTTTTGGGGAAACACAATCTTCCTGTTCGGCAACTGCATCCAATGTCATGTTTACAGAAAGAAATATCATGTTTTCTCAGGTTTCTGAAGCTTTCCTCCTAGAAAACTCGAATGTGTGGAGGATTTGACTCCAGGTGGAACCAATTACCGTTTGCCAGCAGAAAACAAAAAGGATCCTGCTAAAATGCATTCAAAAGCTTAAAGTCCATAGAGAATGTCCAGAAAACACAAACGCACACAGAGGCTGTAGCAATATCTGGGATTGAGATATCAAAAAATCACCAGATATCTTTGTTTTCATCCAGGAGTATCTGGACAAATTGTTGTAGTTTTAAAGTGAAATTTAACCAAAAAAATCACCGTAAAAGTGGTTTTGGAGAAAAGCACAATCTTCCTGTTCGGCAAATGCATCCAATGTCATGTTTACAGAAAGAAATATCATGTTTTCTCAGGTTTCTGGAGCTTTCTTCCTAGAAAACTCGAATGTGTGGAGGATTTGACTCCAGGTGGAACCAATTAGCGTTTGTTAGCTAAAAACAAAACCTTACATGCTAAAATGCATTCAAAATTTTCAAGTCCATAGAGAAAGTCCAGAAAACACAAACACACACAGAGACTGAAGCAAGATCTGGGATAGAGATAGCCACAACACACCAGATAGTTTTGTTTTCATCCAGGAGTGTCTGAACAAATTGTTGTGGATTTCGGGTGAAATTTAACAAAAATCACCGTGAAAGTGGTTTTGGAGGAAAGCACAATCTTCCTGTTCGGCAAATGCATCCAATGTCATGGTTACAGAAAGAAATGTCATGTTTTCTCAGGTTTCTGAAGCTTTCTTCCTAGAAAACTCGAATGTGTGGAGGATGTGACTCCAGGTGGAAGCAATTAGCGTTTGGCAGCTAAAAACAAAACCTTACATGCTAAAATGCATTCAAAACCATAAAGTCCATAGAGAATGTCCAGAAAACACAAACACACACAGAGGCTGTAGCAAGATCTGGGATTGAGATAGCCACAACACACCAGATAGTTTTGTTTTCATCCAGGAGTATCTGGACAAATTGTTGTGGATTTCGGGTGAAATTTAACCAAAAATCACCGTGAAAGTGGTTTTGGGGAAAAGCACAATCTTCCTGTTCGGCAACTGCATCCAATGTCATGTTTACAGAAAGAAATATCATGTTTTCTCAGGTTTCTGAAGCTTTCCTCCTAGAAAACTCGAATGTGTGGAGGATTTGACTCCAGGTGGAACCAATTACCGTTTGCCAGCAGAAAACAAAAAGGATCCTGCTAATATGCATTCAAAACCTTAAAGTCCATAGAGAATGTCCAGAAAACACAAACGCACACAGAGGCTGTAGCAATATCTGGGATTGAGATATCAAAAAATCACCAGATATCTTTGTTTTCATCCAGGAGTATCTGGACAAATTGTTGTAGTTTTAAAGTGAAATTTAACCAAAAAATCACCGTAAAAGTGGTTTTGGAGAAAAGCACAATCTTCCTGTTCGGCAAATGCATCCAATGTCATGTTTACAGAAAGAAATATCATGTTTTATCAGGTTTCTGGAGCTTTCTTCCTAGAAAACTCGAATGTGTGGAGGATTTGACTCCAGGTGGAACCAATTAGCGTTTGTTAGCTAAAAACAAAACCTTACATGCTAAAATGCATTCAAAATTTTCAAGTCCATAGAGAAAGTCCAGAAAACACAAACACACACAGAGACTGAAGCAAGATCTGGGATAGAGATAGCCACAACACACCAGATAGTTTTGTTTTCATCCAGGAGTGTCTGAACAAATTGTTGTGGATTTCGGGTGAAATTTAACAAAAATCACCGTGAAAGTGGTTTTGGAGGAAAGCACAATCTTCCTGTTCGGCAAATGCATCCAATGTCATGGTTACAGAAAGAAATGTCATGTTTTCTCAGGTTTCTGAAGCTTTCTTCCTAGAAAACTCGAATGAGTGGAGGATGTGACTCCAGGTGGAAGCAATTAGCGTTTGCCAGCTAAAAACAAAACCTTACATGCTAAAATGCATTCAAAACCTTAAAGTCCATAAGGTCCAGAAAACACAAACACACACAGAGGCTGTAGCAAGATCTGGGATTGAGATAGCCACAACACACCAGATAGTTTTGTTTTCATCCAGGAGTATCTGGACAAATTGTTGTAGTTTTGAAGTGAAATTTAACCAAAAAATCACCGTGAAAGTGGTTTTGGAGAAAAGCACGATCTTCCTGTTCGGCAAATGCATCCAATGTCATGTTTACAGAAAGAAATATCATGTTTTCTCAGGTTTCTGGAGCTTTCCTCCTAGAAAACTCGAATGTGTGGAGGATTTGACTCCAGGTGGAACCGATTACCGTTTGCCAGCAGAAAACAAAAAGGGTCCTGCTAAAATGCATTGAAAACCTTAAAGTCCATAGAGAATGTCCAGAAAACACAAACACACACAGAGGCTGTAGCAATATTTGGGATTGAGATATAAAAAATCACCAGATATCTTTCTTTTCATCCAGGAGTATCTGGACAAATTGTGGTAGTTTTGAAGTGAAATTTAACCAAAAAATCACCGTGAAAGTGTTTTTGGGGAAAAGCACAATCTTCCTGTTCGGCAAATGCATCCAATGTCATGTTCACAGAAAGAAATGTTATGTTTTCTCAGGTTTCTGAAGCTTTCTTCCTAGAAAACTCGAATGAGTGGAGGATGTGACTTCAGGTGGAACCCATTAGCGTTTGCCAGCTAAAAACAAAACCTTACATGCTAGAATGAATTTAAAACCGTAAAGTCCATAGAGAATGTCCAGAAATCACAAACACACACGGAGGCTGTAGCAAGATCTGCGATTGAGATAGCCACAACACACCAGATAGTTTTGTTTTCATCCAGGAGTATCTGGACAAATTGTTGTAGTTTTGAAGTGAAATTTAACCAAAAATTCACTGTGAAAGTGGCTTTGGAGAAAAGCACAATCTTCCTGTTCGGCAAATGCATCCAATGTCATGGTTACAGAAAGAAATATCATGTTTTCTCAGGTTTCTGGAGCTTTCTTCCTAGAAAACTCGAATGAGTGGAGGATTTGACTCCAGGTGGAACCGATCAGCGTTTCGCAGCTAAAAACAAAACCTTACATGCTAAAATGCATTCAAAACTGTAATGTCCATAGAGAATGTCCAGAAAACACAAACACACACAGAGGCTGTAGCAAGATCTGGGATTGAGATAGCCACAACACACCAGATAGTTTTGTTTTCATCCAGGAGTATCTGGACAAATTGTTGTGTATTTCGGGTGAAATTTAACCAAAAAATCACCGAAAAAGTGGTTTTGGGGAAAAGCACAATCTTCCTGTTCGGCAAATGCATCCAATGTCATGTTTACAGAAAGAAATATCATGTTTTCTCAGGTTTCTGGAGCTTTCTTCCTAGAAAACTCGAATGTGTGGAGGATTTGACTCCAGGTGGAACCGATTACCGTTTGCCAGCAGAAAACAAAAAGGATCCTGCTAAAATGCATTCAAAAGCTTAAAGTCCATAGAGAATGTCCAGAAAACACAAACACACACAGATGCTGTAGCAATATCTGGGATTGAGATATCAAAAAATCACCAGATATCTTTGTTTTCATCCAGGAGTATCTGGACAAATTGTTGTAGTTTAAAGTGAAATTTAACCAAAAAATCACCGTGAAAGTGGTTTTCAGGAAAAGCACAATCTTCCTGTTCGGCAAATGCATCCAATGTCATGGTTACAAATACAAACATCACGTTTTCTCATGTTTTTGGAGCTTTCTTCCTCGAAAACTCGAATGTGTGAAGGATTTGACTCCAGGTGGAACCAATTAGCGTTTGGCAGCTAAAAACAAAAACTTACATGCTAAAATGCATTCAAAACTTTCAAGTCCATAGAGAATGTCCAGAAAACACAAACACACAGAGACTGTAGCAAGATCTAGGATAGAGATAGCCACAACAAACCAGATAGTTTTGTTTTCATCCAGGAGTGTCTGGACAAATTGTTGTAGTTTTGAAATGAAATGTAACCAAAAAATCACCGTGAAAGTGGTTTTGGGGAAAAGCACAATCTTCCTGTTCGGCAACTGCATCCAATGTCATGTTTACAGAAAGAAATATCATGTTTTCGCAGGTTTCTGAAGCTTTCTTCCTAGAAAACTCGAATGTGTGGAGGATTTGACTCCAGGTGGAACCGATTACCGTTTGCCAGCAGAAAACAAAAAGGGTCCGGCTAAAATGCATTCAAAACCATAAAGTTCATAGAGAATGTCCAGAAATCACAAATACACACAGAGCCTGTAGCAATATCTGGGATTGAGATAGCTAAAAATCACCAGATATCTGTGTTTTCATCCAGGAGTATCTGGACAAATTGTTGTAGTTTTGAAGTGAAATTTAACCAAAAAATCACCGTGAAAGTGGTTTTGGAGAAAAGCACAATCTTCCTGTTCGGCAAATGCATCCAATGTCATGTTTACAGAAAGAAATATCATGTTTTCTCAGGTTTCTGGAGCTTTCTTCCTAGAAAACTCAAAAGTGTGGAGTTTTTGACTCCAGGTGGAACCAATTAGCGTTTGGCAGCTAAACACAAAAACTTACATGCTAAAATGCATTCAAAAGCGTAAAGTCCATAGAGAATTTCCAGAAAACAAAAACACACACAGAGGCTGTAGCAAGATCTGGGATTGAGATAGCCACAACACACCAGATAGTTTTGTTTTCATCCAGGAGTATCTGGACAAATTGTTGTGGATTTCAGGTGAAATTTAACCAAAAATCACCGTGAAAGTGATTTTGGGGAAAAGCACAATCTTCCAGTTCGGCAAATGCATCCAATGTCATGTTTACAGAAAGAAATATCATGTTTTCTCAGGTTTCTGGAGCTTTCCTCCTAGAAAACTCGAATGTGTGGAGGAATTGACTCCAGGTGGAACCGATTACCGTTTGCCAACAGAAAACAAAAAGGGTCCTGCTAAAATGCATTCAAAACCTTAAAGTCCATAGAGAATGTCCAGAAAACACAAACACACACAGAGGCTGTAGCAAGATCTGGGATTGAGATATTAAAAAATCACCAGATATCTTTCTTTTCATCCAGGAGTATCTGGACAAATTGTTGTAGTTTTGAAGTGAAATTTAACCAAAAAATCACCGTGAAAGTGGTTTTGGAGAAAAGCACAATCTTCCTGTTCGGCAAATGCATCCCATGTCATGTTCACAGAAAGAAATATCATGTTTTCTCAGGTTTCTGAAGCTTTCTTCCAAGAAAACTCGAATGAGTGGAGGATGTGACTCCAGGTGGAACCAATTAGCGTTTGCCAGCTAAAAACAAAACCTTACATGCTAAAATACATTCAAAACCGTAAAGTCCATAGAGAATGTCCAGAAAACACAAACACACAGAGACTGTAGCAAGATCTGCGATTGAGATAGCCACAACACACCAGATAGTTTTGTCTTCATCCAGGAGTATCTGGACAAATTGTTGTAGTTTTGAAGTGAAATGTAACCAAAAAATCACCGTGAAAGTGGTTTTGGAGAAAAGCACAATCTTCCAGTTTAGCAAATGCATCCAATGTCATGTTTACAGAAAGAAATGTCATGTTTTGTCAGGTTTCTGAAGCTTTCTTCCTAGAAAACTCGAATGAGTGGAGGATTTGACTCCAGGTGGAACCAATTAGCGTTTGTCAGCTAAAAACAAAACCTTACATGCTAAAATGCATTCAAAACCGTAAAGTCCATAGAGAATGTCCAGAAAACACAAACACACACAGAGGCTGTAGCAAGATCTGAGATTGAGAGAGCCACAACACACCAGATAGTTTTGTTTTCATAAAGGAGTATCTGGACAAATTGTTGTAGTTTTGAAGTGAAATTTACCCAAAAAATCACCGTGAAAGTTTTTTTGGGGAAAAGCACAATCTTCCTGTTCGGCAAATGCATCCAATGTCATGTTTCCAGAAAGAAATATCATGTTTTCTCAGGTTTCTGAAGCTTTCTTCCTGGAAAACTCGAATGTGTGGAGGATTTGACTCCAGGTGGAACCGATTACCGTTTGCCAGCAGAAAACAAAAAGGGTCCGGCTAAAATGCATTCAAAACCTTAAAGTCCATAGAGAATGTCCAGAAAACAGAAACACACACAGAGGCTGTAGCAATATCTGGGATTGAGATATCAAAAAATCACCAGATATCTTTGTTTTCATCCAGGAGTATCTGGACAAATTGTTGTAGTTTTAAAGTGAAATTTAACCAAAAAATCACCGTGAACGTGGTTTTGGAGAAAAGCACAATCTTCCTGTTCGGCAAATGCATCCAATGTCATGGTTACAAATACAAACATCACGTTTTCTCATGTTTTTGGAGCTTTCTTCCTCGAAAACTCGAATGTGTGAAGGATTTGACTCCAGGTGGAACCAATTAGCGTTTGGCAGCTAAAAACAAAAACTTACATGCTAAAATGCATTCAAAACTTTCAAGTCCATAGAGAATGTCCAGAAAACACAAACACACAGAGACTGTAGCAAGATCTAGGATAGAGATAGCCACAACACACCAGATAGTTTTGTTTTCATCCAGGAGTGTCTGGACAAATTGTTGTAGTTTTGAAATGAAATGTAACCAAAAAATCACCGTGAAAGTGGTTTTGGGGAAAAGCACAATCTTCCTGTTCGGCAAATGCATCCAATGTCATGTTTACAGAAAGAAATATCATGTTTTCGCTGGTTTCTGAAGCTTTCTTCCTAGAAAACTCGAATGTGTGGAGGATTTGACTCCAGGTGGAACCGATTACCGTTTGCCAGCAGAAAACAAAAAGGGTCCGGCTAAAATGCATTCAAAACCATAAAGTTCATAGAGAATGTCCAGAAATCACAAATACACACAGAGCCTGTAGCAATATCTGGGATTGAGATAGCTAAAAATCACCAGATATCTGTGTTTTCATCCAGGAGTATCTGGACAAATTGTTGTAGTTTTGAAGTGAAATTTAACCAAAAAATCACCGTGAAAGTGGTTTTGGAGAAAAGCACAATCTTCCTGTTCGGCAAATGCATCCAATGTCATGTTTACAGAAAGAAATATCATGTTTTCTCAGGTTTCTGGAGCTTTCTTCCTAGAAAACTCAAAAGTGTGGAGTTTTTGACTCCAGGTGGAAACAATTAGCGTTTGGCAGCTAAACACAAAAACTTACATGCTAAAATGCATTCAAAAGCGTAAAGTCCATAGAGAATTTCCAGAAAACACAAACACACACAGAGGCTGTAGCAAGATCTGGGATTGAGATAGCCACAACACACCAGATAGTTTTGTTTTCATCCAGGAGTATCTGGACAAATTGTTGTGGATTTTTGTGAAATTTAACCAAAAATCACCGTGAAAGTGATTTTGGGGAAAAGCACAATCTTCCTGTTCGGCAAATGCATCCAATGTCATGTTTACAGAAAGAAATATCATGTTTTCTCAGGTTTCTGGAGCTTTCCTCCTAGAAAACTCAAATGTGTTTAGGAATTGACTCCAGGTGGAACCGATTACCGTTTGCCAACAGAAAACAAAAAGGGTCCTGCTAAAATGCATTCAAAACCGTAAAGTCCATAGAGAATGTCCAGAAAACAGAAACACACACAGAGGCTGTAGCAAGATCTGGGATTGAGATATCAAAAAATCACCAGATATCTTTCTTTTCATCCAGGAGTATCTGGACAAATTGTTGTAGTTTTGAAGTGAAATTTAACCAAAAAATCACCGTGAAAGTGGTTTTGGAGAAAAGCACAATCTTCCAGTTTAGCAAATGCATCCAATGTCATGTTTACAGAAAGAAATGTCATGTTTTGTCAGGTTTCTGAAGCTTTCTTCCTAGAAAACTCGAATGAGTGGAGGATTTGACTCCAGGTGGAACCAATTAGCGTTTGTCAGCTAAAAACAAAACCTTACATGCTAAAATGCATTCAAAACCGTAAAGTCCATAGAGAATGTCCAGAAAACACAAACACACACAGAGGCTGTAGCAAGATCTGAGATTGAGAGAGCCACAACACACCAGATAGTTTTGTCTTCATCCAGGAGTATCTGGACAAATTGTTGTAGTTTTGAAGTGAAATTTACCCAAAAAATCACCGTGAAAGTGGTTTTGGGGAAAAGCACAATCTTCCTGTTCGGCAAATGCATCCAATGTCATGTTTCCAGAAAGAAATATCATGTTTTCTCAGGTTTCTGAAGCTTTCTTCCTAGAAAACTCGAATGTGTGGAGGATTTGACTCCAGGTGGAACCAATTACCTTTTGCCAGCAGAAAACAAAAAGGGTCCGGCTAAAATGCATTCAAAACCGTAAAGTTCATAGAGAATGTCCAGAAATCACAAATACACACAGAGGCTGTAGCAATATCTGGGATTGAGATAGCTAAAAATCACCAAATATCTGTGTTTTCATCCAGGAGTATCTGGACAAATTGTTGTAGTTTTGAAGTGAAATTTAACCAAAAAATCACCGTGAAAGTGGTTTTGGGGAAAAGCACAATCTTCCTGTTCAGCAAATGCATCCAATGTCATGTTTACAGAAAGAAATATCATGTTTTCTCAGGTTTCTGGAGCTTTCTTCCTAGAAAACTCGAAAGTGTGGAGTTTTTGACTCTAGGTGGAACCAATTAGCGTTTGGCAGCTAAAAACAAAACGTCACATGCTAAAATGCATTCAAAACCGTAAAGTCCATAGAGAATGTCCAGAAAAAACACACACACAGAGAGACTGTAGCAAGATATGGGATTGAGATAGCCACAACACACCAGATAGTTTTGTTTTCATGCAGGAGTTACTGGACAAATTTTTGTAGTTTTGAAGTCAAATTTAACCAAAAAATCACCGTGAAAGTGGTTTTGGAGAAAAGCACAATCTTCCTGTTCGGCAACTGCATCCAATGTCATGTTTACAGAAAGAAATATCATGTTTTCTCAGGTTTCTGAAGCTTTCTTCCTAGAAAACTCGAATGAGTGGAGGATTTGACTACAGGTGGAACCGATTAGCGTTTCGCAGCTAAAAACAAAACCTTACATGCTAAAATGCATTCAAAACCGTAAAGTCCATAGAGAATGTCCAGAAAACACAAACACACACAGAGGCTGTAGCAAGATCTGAGATTGAGAGAGCCACAACACACCAGATAGTTTTGTTTTCATCCAGGAGTATCTGGACAAATTGTTGTGGATTTCGGGTGAAATTTAACCAAAAATCACCGTGAAAGTGGCTTTGGGGAAAAGCACAATCTTCCTGTTCGGCAAATGCATCCAATGTCATGTTTACAGAAAGAAATATCATGTTTTCTCAGGTTTCTGAAGCTTTCCTCCTAGAAAACTCGAATGTGTGGAGGACTTGACTCCAGGTGGAACCGATTATCGTTTGCCAGCAGAAAACAAAGAGGGTCCTGCTAAATGCATTCAAAACCTTAAAGTCCATAGAGAATGTCCAGAAAACACAAACACACACAGAGGCTGTAGCAATATCTGGGATTGAGATAGCCACAACACACCAGATAGTTTTGTTTTCATCCAGGAGTTTCTGGACAAATTGTTGTGGATTTCGGGTGAAATTTAACAAAAATCACCGTGAAAGTGGTTTTGGAGAAAAGCACAATCTTCCTGTTTGGCAAATGCATCCAATGTCATGTTTAAGGAAAGAAATATCATGTTTTCTCAGGTTTCTGGAGCTTTCTTCCTCGAAAACTCGAATGTGTGGAGGATTTGACTCCTGGTGGAACCAATTAGCGTTTGGCAGCTAAAAACAAAACCTTACATGCTAAAATGCATTCAATACCTTAAAGACCATAGAGAATGTCCAGAAAACACAAACACACACAGAGACTGTAGCAAGATCTGGGATAGAGATAGCCACAACACACCAGATAGTTTTGTTTTCATCCAGGAGTGTCTGAACAAATTGTTGTGGATTTCGGGTGAAATTTAACAAAAATCACCGTGAAAGTGGTTTTGGGGAAAAGCACAATCTTCCTGTTCGGCAAATGCATCCAATGTCATGGTTATAGAAAGAAATATCATGTTTTCTCAGGTTTCTGGAGCTTTCTTCCTAGAAATCTCGAATGAGTGGAGGATTTGACTCCAGGTGGAACCGATTAGCGTTTCGCAGCTAAAAACAAAACCTTACATGCTAAAATGCATTCAAAACTGTAAAGTCCATAGAGAATGTCCAGAAAACACAAACACACACAGAGACTGTAGCAAGATCTGGGATTGAGATAGCCACAACACACCAGATAGTTTTGTTTTCATCCAGGAGCATCTGGACAAATTGTTGTAGTTTTGAAGTGAAATTTAACAAAAAAATAACCGTGAAAGTGGTTTTGGGGAAAAGCACAATCTTCCTGTTCGGCAAATGCATCCAATGTCATGTTTACAGAAAGAAATATCATGTTTTCTCAGGTTTCTGGAGCTTTCTTCCTAGAAAACTCGAATGAGTGGAGGATTAGACTCCAGGTGGAACCAATTAGCGTTTGGCAGCTAAAAACAAAACCTTACATGCTAAAATGCATTCAAAACCTTAAAGTCCATAGAGAATCCAGAAAACACAAACAAACAGAGGCTGTAGCAAGATCTGGGATTGAGATAGCCACAACACACCAGATAGTTTTGTTTTCATCCAGAAGTATCTGGACAAATTGTTGTGGATTTCGGGTGAAATTTAACCAAAAATCACCCTGAAAGTGGTTTTTGGGGAAAAGCACAATATTCCTGTTCGGAAAATGCATCCAATGTCATGTTTACAGAAAGAAATATAATGTTTTCTCAGGTTTCTGGAGCTTTCATCCTAGAAAACTCGAATGAGTGGAGGATTTGACTCCAGGTGGAGCCGATTACCGTTTGCAGCAGAAAACAAAAAGGGTCCTGCTAAAATGCATTCAAAACCTTAAAGTCCATAGAGAATGTCCAGAAAACACAAACACACACAGAGGCTGTAGCAAGATCTGGGATTGAGATATAAAAAAATCTCCAGTTATCTTTGTTTTCATCCAGGAGTATCTGGAAAAATTGTTGTAGTTTTGAAGTGAAATTTAACCAAAAAATCACCGTAAAAGTGGTGTTGGAGAAAAGCACAATCTTCCTGTTCGGCAAATGCATCCAATGTCATGTTTACAGAAAGAAATATCATGTTTTCTCAGGTTTCTGAAGCTTTCTAGCTAGAAAACTCGAATGTGTGGAGGATTTGAATCCAGGTGGAAGCAATTAGCGTTTGGCAGCTAAAAACAAAACCTTACATGCTAAAATGCATTCAAAACCGTAAAGTCCATAGAGAATGTCCAGAAAACACAAACACACACAGAGGCTGTTGCAAGATGTGGGATAGAGATAGCCACAACACACCAGATAGTTTTGTTTTCATCCAGGAGTATCTGGACAAATTGTTGTAGATTTGAAGTGAAATTTAACCAAAAAATAACCGTGAAAGTGGTTTTGGGGAAAAGCACAATCTTCCTGTTTAGCAAATGCATCCAATGTCATGTTTACAGGAAGAAATGTCATGTATTCTCAGGTTTCTGAAGCTTTCTTCCTAGAAAACTCGAATGAGTGCAGGATTTGACTCCAGGTGGAAGCAATTAGTGTTTGGCAGCTAAAAACAAAACCTTACATGCTAAAATGCATTCAAAACCGTAAAGTCCATAGAGAATGTCCAGAAAACACAAACACACACAGAGGCTGTAGCAAGATCTGAGATTGAGATAGCCACAACACACCAGATAGTTTTGTTTTCATCCAGGAGTGTCTGAACAAATTGTTGTGGATTTCGGGTGAAATTTAACAAAAATCACCGTGAAAGTGGTTTTGGGGAAAAGCACAATCTTCCTGTTCGGCAAATGCATCCAATGTCATGGTTACAGAAAGAAATATCATGTTTTCTCAGGTTTCTGGAGCTTTCTTCCGAGAAATCTCGAATGTGTGGAGGATTTGACTCCAGGTGGAACCAATTAGCGTTTGTTAGCTAAAAACAAAACCTTACATGCTAAAATGCATTCAAAATTTTCAAGTCCATAGAGAAAGTCCAGAAAACACAAACACACACAGAGACTGAAGCAAGATCTGGGATAGAGATAGCCACAACACACCAGATAGTTTTGTTTTCATCCAGGAGTGTCTGAACAAATTGTTGTGGATTTCGGGTGAAATTTAACAAAAATCACCGTGAAAGTGGTTTTGGAGGAAAGCACAATCTTCCTGTTCGGCAAATGCATCCAATGTCATGGTTACAGAAAGAAATGTCATGTTTTCTCAGGTTTCTGAAGCTTTCTTCCTAGAAAACTCGAATGAGTGGAGGATGTGACTCCAGGTGGAAGCAATTAGCGTTTGGCAGCTAAAAACAAAACCTTACATGCTAAAATGCATTCAAAACCATAAAGTCCATAGAGAATGTCCAGAAAACACAAACACACACAGAGGCTGTAGCAAGATCTAGGATTGAGATAGCCACAACACACCAGATAGTTTTGTTTTCATCCAGGAGTATCTGGACAAATTGTTGTGGATTTCGGGTGAAATTTAACCAAAAATCACCGTGAAAGTGGTTTTGGGGAAAAGCACAATCTTCCTGTTCGGCAACTGCATCCAATGTCATGTTTACAGAAAGAAATATCATGTTTTCTCAGGTTTCTGAAGCTTTCCTCCTAGAAAACTCGAATGTGTGGAGGATTGGACTCCAGGTGGAACCAATTACCGTTTGCCAGCAGAAAACAAAAAGGATCCTGCTAATATGCATTCAAAACCTTAAAGTCCATAGAGAATGTCCAGAAAACACAAACGCACACAGAGGCTGTAGCAATATCTGGGATTGAGATATCAAAAAATCACCAGATATCTTTGTTTTCATCCAGGAGTATCTGGACAAATTGTTCTAGTTTTAAAGTGAAATTTAACCAAAAAATCACCGTAAAAGTGGTTTTGGAGAAAAGCACAATCTTCCTGTTCGGCAAATGCATCCAATGTCATGTTTACAGAAAGAAATATCATGTTTTCTCAGGTTTCTGGAGCTTTCTTCCTAGAAAACTCGAATGTGTGGAGGATTTGACTCCAGGTGGAACCAATTAGCGTTTGGCAGCTAAAAACAAAACCTTACATGCTAAAATGCATTCAAAATTTTCAAGTCCATAGAGAATGTCCAGAAAACACAAACACACACAGAGACTGTAGCAAGATCTGGGATTGAGATAGCCACAACACACCAGATAGTTTTGTTTTCATCCAGGAGTGTCTGAACAAATTGTTGTGGATTTCGGGTGAAATTTAACAAAAATCACCGTGAAAGTGGTTTTGGAGGAAAGCACAATCTTCCTGTTCGGCAAATGCATCCAATGTCATGGTTACAGAAAGAAATGTCATGTTTTCTCAGGTTTCTGAAGCTTTCTTCCTAGAAAACTCTAATGAGTGGAGGATGTGACTCCAGGTGGAAGCAATTAGCGTTTGGCAGCTAAAAACAAAACCTTACATGCTAAAATGCATTCAAAACCATAAAGTCCATAGAGAATGTCCAGAAAACACAAACACACACAGAGGCTGTAGCAAGATCTGGGATTGAGATAGCCACAACACACCAGATAGTTTTGTTTTCATCCAGGAGTATCTGGACAAATTGTTGTGGATTTCGTGTGAAATTTAACCAAAAATCACCGTGAAAGTGGTTTTGGGGAAACACAATCTTCCTGTTCGGCAACTGCATCCAATGTCATGTTTACAGAAAGAAATATCATGTTTTCTCAGGTTTCTGAAGCTTTCCTCCTAGAAAACTCGAATGTGTGGAGGATTTGACTCCAGGTGGAACCAATTACCGTTTGCCAGCAGAAAACAAAAAGGATCCTGCTAAAATGCATTCAAAAGCTTAAAGTCCATAGAGAATGTCCAGAAAACACAAACGCACACAGAGGCTGTAGCAATATCTGGGATTGAGATATCAAAAAATCACCAGATATCTTTGTTTTCATCCAGGAGTATCTGGACAAATTGTTGTAGTTTTAAAGTGAAATTTAACCAAAAAAATCACCGTAAAAGTGGTTTTGGAGAAAAGCACAATCTTCCTGTTCGGCAAATGCATCCAATGTCATGTTTACAGAAAGAAATATCATGTTTTCTCAGGTTTCTGGAGCTTTCTTCCTAGAAAACTCGAATGTGTGGAGGATTTGACTCCAGGTGGAACCAATTAGCGTTTGTTAGCTAAAAACAAAACCTTACATGCTAAAATGCATTCAAAATTTTCAAGTCCATAGAGAAAGTCCAGAGAACACAAACACACACAGAGACTGAAGCAAGATCTGGGATAGAGATAGCCACAACACACCAGATAGTTTTGTTTTCATCCAGGAGTGTCTGAACAAATTGTTGTGGATTTCGGGTGAAATTTAACAAAAATCACCGTGAAAGTGGTTTTGGAGGAAAGCACAATCTTCCTGTTCGGCAAATGCATCCAATGTCATGGTTACAGAAAGAAATGTCATGTTTTCTCAGGTTTCTGAAGCTTTCTTCCTAGAAAACTCGAATGAGTGGAGGATGTGACTCCAGGTGGAAGCAATTAGCGTTTGGCAGCTAAAAACAAAACCTTACATGCTAAAATGCATTCAAAACCATAAAGTCCATAGAGAATGTCCAGAAAACACAAACACACACAGAGGCTGTAGCAAGATCTGAGATTGAGATAGCCACAATACACCAGATAGTTTTGTCTTCATCCAGGAGTATCTGGACAAATTGTTGTAGATTTGAAGTGAAATTTAACCAAAAATTCACTGTGAAAGTGGCTTTGGAGAAAAGCACAATCTTCCGGTTCTGCAAATGCATCCAATGTCATGTTTACAGAAAGAAATATCATGTTTTCTCAGGTTTCTGAAGCTTTCTTCCTCGAAAACTCGAATGTGTGGAGGATTTGACTCCAGGTGGAACCAATTAGCGTTTGGCAGCTAAAAACAAAACCTTACATGCTAAAATGCATTCAAAACCTTAAAGTCCATAAGGTCCAGAAAACACAAACACACACAGAGGCTGTAGCAAGATCTGGGATTGAGATAGCCACAACACACCAGATAGTTTTGTTTTCATCCAGGAGTATCTGGACAAATTGTTGTAGTTTTGAAGTGAAATTTAACCAAAAAATCACCGTGAAAGTGGTTTTGGAGAAAAGCACGATCTTCCTGTTCGGCAAATGCATCCAATGTCATGTTTACAGAAAGAAATATCATGTTTTCTCAGGTTTCTGGAGCTTTCCTCCTAGAAAACTCGAATGTGTGGAGGATTTGACTCCAGGTGGAACCGATTACCGTTTGCCAGCAGAAAACAAAAAGGGTCCTGCTAAAATGCATTGAAAACCTTAAAGTCCATAGAGAATGTCCAGAAAACACAAACACACACAGAGGCTGTAGCAATATTTGGGATTGAGATATAAAAAATCACCAGATATCTTTCTTTTCATCCAGGAGTATCTGGACAAATTGTGGTAGTTTTGAAGTGAAATTTAACCAAAAAATCACCGTTAAAGTGTTTTTGGGGAAAAGCACAATCTTCCTGTTCGGCAAATGCATCCAATGTCATGTTCACAGAAAGAAATGTTATGTTTTCTCAGGTTTCTGAAGCTTTCTTCCTAGAAAACTCGAATGAGTGGAGGATGTGACTCCAGGTGGAACCCATTAGCGTTTGCCAGCTAAAAACAAAACCTTACATGCTAAAATGAATTTAAAACCGTAAAGTCCATAGAGAATGTCCAGAAATCACAAACACACACGGAGGCTGTAGCAAGATCTGCGATTGAGATAGCCACAACACACCAGATAGTTTTGTTTTCATCCAGGAGTATCTGGACAAATTGTTGTAGTTTTGAAGTGAAATTTAACCAAAAATTCACTGTGAAAGTGGCTTTGGAGAAAAGCACAATCTTCCTGTTCGGCAAATGCATCCAATGTCATGTTTACAGAAAGAAATATCATGTTTTCTCAGGTTTCTGGAGCTTTCTTCCTAGAAAACTCGAATGAGTGGAGGATTTGACTCCAGGTGGAACCGATCAGCGTTTCGCAGCTAAAAACAAAACCTTACATGCTAAAATGCATTCAAAACTGTAATGTCCATAGAGAATGTCCAGAAAACACAAACACACACAGAGGCTGTAGCAAGATCTGGGATTGAGATAGCCACAACACACCAGATAGTTTTGTTTTCATCTAGGAGTATCTGGACAAATTGTTGTGTATTTCGGGTGAAATTTAACCAAAAAATCACCGAAAAAGTGGTTTTGGGGAAAAGCACAATCTTCCTGTTCGGCAAATGCATCCAATGTCATGGTTACAGAAAGAAATATCATGTTTTCTCAGGTTTCTGGAGCTTTCTTCCTAGAAAACTCGAATGTGTGGAGGATTTGACTCCAGGTGGAACCGATTACCGTTTGCCAGCAGAAAACAAAAAGGATTCTGCTAAAATGCATTCAAAAGCTTAAAGTCCATAGAGAATGTCCAGAAAACACAAACACACACAGATGCTGTAGCAATATCTGGGATTGAGATATCAAAAAATCACCAGATATCTTTGTTTTCATCCAGGAGTATCTGGACAAATTGTTGTAGTTTTAAAGTGAAATTTAACCAAAAAATCACCGTGAAAGTGGTTTTCAGGAAAAGCACAATCTTCCTGTTCGGCAAATGCATCCAATGTCATGGTTACAAATACAAACATCACGTTTTCTCATGTTTTTGGAGCTTTCTTCCTCGAAAACTCGAATGTGTGAAGGATTTGACTCCAGGTGGAACCAATTAGCGTTTGGCAGCTAAAAACAAAAACTTACATGCTAAAATGCATTCAAAACTTTCAAGTCCATAGAGAATGTCCAGAAAACACAAACACACAGAGACTGTAGCAAGATCTAGGATAGAGATAGCCACAACACACCAGATAGTTTTGTTTTCATCCAGGAGTGTCTGGACAAATTGTTGTAGTTTTGAAATGAAATGTAACCAAAAAATCACCGTGAAAGTGGTTTTGGGGAAAAGCACAATCTTCCTGTTCGGCAACTGCATCCAATGTCATGTTTACAGAAAGAAATATCATGTTTTCGCAGGTTTCTGAAGCTTTCTTCCTAGAAAACTCGAATGTGTGGAGGATTTGACTCCAGGTGGAACCGATTACCGTTTGCCAGCAGAAAACAAAAAGGGTCCGGCTAAAATGCATTCAAAACCATAAAGTTCATAGAGAATGTCCAGAAATCACAAATACACACAGAGCCTGTAGCAATATCTGGGATTGAGATAGCTAAAAATCACCAGATATCTGTGTTTTCATCCAGGAGTATCTGGACAAATTGTTGTAGTTTTGAAGTGAAATTTAACCAAAAAATCACCGTGAAAGTGGTTTTGGAGAAAAGCACAATCTTCCTGTTCGGCAAATGCATCCAATGTCATGTTTACAGAAAGAAATATCATGTTTTCTCAGGTTTCTGGAGCTTTCTTCCTAGAAAACTCAAAAGTGTGGAGTTTTTGACTCCAGGTGGAACCAATTAGCATTTGGCAGCTAAACACAAAAACTTACATGCTAAAATGCATTCAAAAGCGTAAAGTCCATAGAGAATTTCCAGAAAACACAAACACACACAGAGGCTGTAGCAAGATCTGGGATTGAGATAGCCACAACACACCAGATAGTTTTGTTTTCATCCAGGAGTATCTGGACAAATTGTTGTGGATTTCAGGTGAAATTTAACCAAAAATCACCGTGAAAGTGATTTTGGGGAAAAGCACAATCTTCCAGTTCGGCAAATGCATCCAATGTCATGTTTACAGAAAGAAATATCATGTTTTCTCAGGTTTCTGGAGCTTTCCTCCTAGAAAACTCGAATGTGTGGAGGAATTGACTCCAGGTGGAACCGATTACCGTTTGCCAACAGAAAACAAAAAGGGTCCTGCTAAAATGCATTCAAAACCTTAAAGTCCATAGAGAATGTCCAGAAAACACAAACACACACAGAGGCTGTAGCAAGATCTGGGATTGAGATATTAAAAAATCACCAGATATCTTTCTTTTCATCCAGGAGTATCTGGACAAATTGTTGTAGTTTTGAAGTGAAATTTAACCAAAAAATCACCGTGAAAGTGGTTTTGGAGAAAAGCACAATCTTCCTGTTCGGCAAATGCATCCCATGTCATGTTCACAGAAAGAAATATCATGTTTTCTCAGGTTTCTGAAGCTTTCTTCCAAGAAAACTCGAATGAGTGGAGGATGTGACTCCAGGTGGAACCAATTAGCGTTTGCCAGCTAAAAACAAAACCTTACATGCTAAAATACATTCAAAACCGTAAAGTCCATAGAGAATGTCCAGAAAACACAAACACACAGAGACTGTAGCAAGATCTGCGATTGAGATAGCCACAACACACCAGATAGTTTTGTCTTCATCCAGGAGTATCTGGACAAATTGTTGTAGTTTTGAAGTGAAATGTAACCAAAAAATCACCGTGAAAGTGGTTTTGGAGAAAAGCACAATCTTCCAGTTTAGCAAATGCATCCAATGTCATGTTTACAGAAAGAAATGTCATGTTTTCTCAGGTTTCTGAAGCTTTCTTCCTGGAAAACTCGAATGTGTGGAGGATTTGACTCCAGGTGGAACCAATTACCGTTTGCCAGCAGAAAACAAAAAGGGTCCGGCTAAAATGCATTCAAAACCTTAAAGTCCATAGAGAATGTCCAGAAAACAGAAACACACACAGAGGCTGTAGCAATATCTGGGATTGAGATATCAAAAAATCACCAGATATCTTTGTTTTCATCCAGGAGTATCTGGACAAATTGTTGTAGTTTTAAAGTGAAATTTAACCAAAAAATCACCGTGAACGTGGTTTTGGAGAAAAGCACAATCTTCCTGTTCGGCAAATGCATCCAATGTCATGGTTACAAATACAAACATCACGTTTTCTCATGTTTTTGGAGCTTTCTTCCTCGAAAACTCGAATGTGTGAAGGATTTGACTCCAGGTGGAACCAATTAGCGTTTGGCAGCTAAAAACAAAAACTTACATGCTAAAATGCATTCAAAACTTTCAAGTCCATAGAGAATGTCCAGAAAACACAAACACACAGAGACTGTAGCAAGATCTAGGATAGAGATAGCCACAACACACCAGATAGTTTTGTTTTCATCCAGGAGTGTCTGGACAAATTGTTGTAGTTTTGAAATGAAATGTAACCAAAAAATCACCGTGAAAGTGGTTTTGGGGAAAAGCACAATCTTCCTGTTCGGCAAATGCATCCAATGTCATGTTTACAGAAAGAAATATCATGTTTTCGCAGGTTTCTGAAGCTTTCTTCCTAGAAAACTCGAATGTGTGGAGGATTTGACTCCAGGTGGAACCGATTACCGTTTGCCAGCAGAAAACAAAAAGGGTCCGGCTAAAATGCATTCAAAACCATAAAGTTCATAGAGAATGTCCAGAAATCACAAATACACACAGAGCCTGTAGCAATATCTGGGATTGAGATAGCTAAAAATCACCAGATATCTGTGTTTTCATCCAGGAGTATCTGGACAAATTGTTGTAGTTTTGAAGTGAAATTTAACCAAAAAATCACCGTGAAAGTGGTTTTGGAGAAAAGCACAATCTTCCTGTTCGGCAAATGCATCCAATGTCATGTTTACAGAAAGAAATATCATGTTTTCTCAGGTTTCTGGAGCTTTCTTCCTAGAAAACTCGAAAGTGTGGAGTTTTTGACTCTAGGTGGAACCAATTAGCGTTTGGCAGCTAAAAACAAAACGTCACATGCTAAAATGCATTCAAAAGCGTAAAGTCCATAGAGAATTTCCAGAAAACACAAACACACACAGAGGCTGTAGCAAGATCTGGGATTGAGATAGCCACAACACACCAGATAGTTTTGTTTTCATCCAGGAGTATCTGGACAAATTGTTGTGGATTTTTGTGAAATTTAACCAAAAATCACCGTGAAAGTGATTTTGGGGAAAAGCACAATCTTCCTGTTCGGCAAATGCATCCAATGTCATGTTTACAGAAAGAAATATCATGTTTTCTCAGGTTTCTGGAGCTTTCCTCCTAGAAAACTCAAATGTGTTTAGGAATTGACTCCAGGTGGAACCGATTACCGTTTGCCAACAGAAAACAAAAAGGGTCCTGCTAAAATGCATTCAAAACCGTAAAGTCCATAGAGAATGTCCAGAAAACACAAACACACACAGAGGCTGTAGCAAGATCTGGGATTGAGATATCAAAAAATCACCAGATATCTTTCTTTTCATCCAGGAGTATCTGGACAAATTGTTGTAGTTTTGAAGTGAAATTTAACCAAAAAATCACCGTGAAAGTGGTTTTGGAGAAAAGCACAATCTTCCAGTTTAGCAAATGCATCCAATGTCATGTTTACAGAAAGAAATGTCATGTTTTGTCAGGTTTCTGAAGCTTTCTTCCTAGAAAACTCGAATGAGTGGAGGATTTGACTCCAGGTGGAACCAATTAGCGTTTGTCAGCTAAAAACAAAACCTTACATGCTAAAATGCATTCAAAACCGTAAAGTCCATAGAGAATGTCCAGAAAACACAAACACACACAGAGGCTGTAGCAAGATCTGAGATTGAGAGAGCCACAACACACCAGATAGTTTTGTCTTCATCCAGGAGTATCTGGACAAATTGTTGTAGTTTTGAAGTGAAATTTACCCAAAAAATCACCGTGAAAGTGGTTTTGGGGAAAAGCACAATCTTCCTGTTCAGCAAATGCATCCAATGTCATGTTTCCAGAAAGAAATATCATGTTTTCTCAGGTTTCTGAAGCTTTCTTCCTAGAAAACTCGAATGTGTGGAGGATTTGACTCCAGGTGGAACCAATTACCGTTTGCCAGCAGAAAACAAAAAGGGTCCGGCTAAAATGCATTCAAAACCGTAAAGTTCATAGAGAATGTCCAGAAATCACAAATACACACAGAGGCTGTAGCAATATCTGGGATTGAGATAGCTAAAAATCACCAGATATCTGTGTTTTCATCCAGGAGTATCTGGACAAATTGTTGTAGTTTTGAAGTGAAATTTAACCAAAAAATCACCGTGAAAGTGGTTTTGGGGAAAAGCACAATCTTCCTGTTCAGCAAATGCATCCAATGTCATGTTTACAGAAAGAAATATCATGTTTTCTCAGGTTTCTGGAGCTTTCTTCCTAGAAAACTCGAAAGTGTGGAGTTTTTGACTCTAGGTGGAACCAATTAGCGTTTGGCAGCTAAAAACAAAACGTCACATGCTAATGCATTCAAAACCGTAAAGTCCATAGAGAATGTCCAGAAAAAACACACACACAGAGAGACTGTAGCAAGATATGGGATTGAGATAGCCACAACACACCAGATAGTTTTGTTTTCATGCAGGAGTTACTGGACAAATTTTTGTAGTTTTGAAGTCAAATTTAACCAAAAAATCACCGTGAAAGTGGTTTTGGAGAAAAGCACAATCTTCCTGTTCGGCAACTGCATCCAATGTCATGTTTACAGAAAGAAATATCATGTTTTCTCAGGTTTCTGAAGCTTTCTTCCTAGAAAACTCGAATGAGTGGAGGATTTCACTACAGGTGGAACCGATTAGCGTTTCGCAGCTAAAAACAAAACCTTACATGCTAAAATGCATTCAAAACCGTAAAGTCCATAGAGAATGTCCAGAAAACACAAACACACACAGAGGCTGTAGCAAGATCTGAGATTGAGAGAGCCACAACACACCAGATAGTTTTGTTTTCATCCAGGAGTATCTGGACAAATTGTTGTGGATTTCGGGTGAAATTTAACCAAAAATCACCGTGAAAGTGGCTTTGGGGAAAAGCACAATCTTCCTGTTCGGCAAATGCATCCAATGTCATGTTTACAGAAAGAAATATCATGTTTTCTCAGGTTTCTGAAGCTTTCCTCCTAGAAAACTCGAATGTGTGGAGGACTTGACTCCAGGTGGAACCGATTATCGTTTGCCAGCAGAAAACAAAGAGGGTCCTGCTAAATGCATTCAAAACCTTAAAGTCCATAGAGAATGTCCAGAAAACACAAACACACACAGAGGCTGTAGCAATATCTGGGATTGAGATAGCCACAACACACCAGATAGTTTTGTTTTCATCCAGGAGTTTCTGGACAAATTGTTGTGGATTTCGGGTGAAATTTAACAAAAATCACCGTGAAAGTGGTTTTGGAGAAAAGTACAATCTTCCTGTTCGGCAAATGCATCCAATGTCATGTTTACAGAAAGAAATATCATGTTTTCTCAGGTTTCTGGAGCTTTCTTCCTAGAAAACTCGAATGAGTGGAGGATTTGACTCCAGGTGGAACCGATTAGTGTTTGGCAGCTAAAAACAAAACCTTACATGCTAAAATGCATTCAAAACTGTAAAGTCCATAGAGAATGTCCAGAAAACACAAACACAGAAGCTGTAGCAAGAATGGGATTGAGATAGCCACAACACACCAGATAGTTTTGTTTTCATCCAGGATTATCTCGAAAATTTGTTATGGATTTCAGGTAAATTTTAACCAAAAAATCACGGTGAAAGTGGTTTTGGAGAAAAGCACAATCTTCCTTTTCTGCAAATGCATCCAATGTCATGTTTACAAATACAAACATCACGTTTTCTCAGGTTTCTGGAGCTTTCTTCCTAGAAAACTCGAATGTGTGGAGGATTTGACTCCAGGTGGAACCAATTAGCGTTTGCCAGCAGAAAACAAAAAGGGTCCTGCTAAAATGCATACAAAACCGTAAAGTCCACAGAGAATGTCCAGAAAGCACACACATACACAGAGGCTGTAGCAAGATCTGGGATTGAGATAGCCACAACACACCAGATAGTTTTGTTTTCATCCAGAGTATCTGGACAAAATTTTATTGTATCCAGGTGAAATTTAACCAAAAAATCACCGTGAAAGTGGTTTTGGAGAAAAGCACAATCTGTCTGTTCAGCAAATGCATCCAATGTCATGTTTATAGAAAGAAATATCATGTTTTCTCTGGTTTCTGGGGCTTTATTCCTAGCAAACTCGAATCTGTGTAAGATTTGACTCCAGCTGGAACCAATTAGCGTTTGCCAGCTAAAAACAAAAACTTACATGCTAAAATGCATTCAAAACCGTAAAGTCCATAGAGAATGTCCAGAAAACACAAACACACACAGAGGCAGTAGCAAGATCTGGGATTGAGATAGCCACAACACACCAGATAGTTTTGTTTTCATCCAGGAGTATCTGGACCAATTGTTGTGGATTTCTGTTGAAATTTAACCAAAATATCAGCGTGAAAGTGGTTTTGGAGAAAAGTACAATCTTCCTGTTCTGCAAATGCATCCAATGTCATGTTTACAAATACAAACATCACGTTTTCTCAGGTTTCTGAAGCTTTCTTCCTAGAAAACTCGAATGTGTGGAGGATTTGACCCCAGGTGGAACCAATTAGCGTTTGTCAGCAGAAAACAAAAAGGGTCCTGCTAAAATGCATTCAAAACCTTAAAGTCCATAGAGAATGTCCAGAAAACACAAACACACACAGAGGCTGTAGCAAGATCTGGGATTGAGATAGCCACCACACACCAGATAGTTTTGTTTTCATCCAGGAGTGTCTGGAAAATTATTGTGGATTTCAGGTGAAATTTAACCAAAAAGTCACCGTGAAAGTGGTTTTGGAGAAAAGCACAATCTTCCTTTTCTGCAAATGCATCCAATGTCATGTTTACAAATACAAACATCACGTTTTCTCAGGTTTCTGGAGCTTTCTTCCTAGAAAACTCGAATGTGTGGAGGATTTGACCCCAGGTGGAACCAATTAGCGTTTGGCAGCTAAATACAAAAGCTTACATGCTAAAATGCATTCAAAACCGTAAAGTCCATAGAGAATGTCCAGAAAACACAAACACACACAGAGGCTGTAGCAAGATCTGGGATTGAAATAGCCACAACACACCAGATAGTTTTGTTTTCATCCAGGGTATCTGGACAAAATGTTGTTGTATCCGGGTGAAATTTAACCACAAAATCACCGTGAAAGTGGTTTTTGAGAAAAGCGCAATATTTCTGTTCTGCAAATGCATCCAATGTCATGTTTACAAATACAAAAATCATGTTTTCTCAGGTTTCTGGAGCTTTCTTCCTAGAAAACTCGAATGTGTTTAGGATTTGACTCCAGGTGGAACCAATTAGCTTAGGCAGCTAAAAACTAAAACTTACATGATAAAATGCATTCAAAACCATAAAGTCCATATAGAATATCCAGAAAACACAAACACACACAGAGGCTGTAGCAAGATCTGGGATTGAGATAGCCACAACACACCAGATAGTTTTGTTTTCATCCAGGAGTATCTGGACAAATTGTTGTGGATTTCGGGTGAAATTTAACCAAAAATCACCGTGAAAGTGGTTTTGGAGAAAAGCACAAAGTTTCTGTTCAGCAAATGCATCCAATGTCATGTTTACAAATACAAACATCACGTTTTCTCAGGTTTCTGGAGCTTTCTTCCTAGAAAACTCGAATGTGTGGAGGATTTGACTCCAGGTGGAACCAATTAGTATTTGCCAGCAGAATACAAAAAGGGTCCTGCTAAAATGCATTCAAAACCGTAAAGTCCATAGAGAATGTCCAGAAAACACAAACACACACAGAAGCTGTAGCAAGATCAGGGATTGAGATAGCCACAACACACCAGATAATTTTGTTTTCAACCAGGAGTATCTCAAAAAATTGTTGTGGATTTCGGGTGAAATTTAACTAAAAATCACCGTGAAAGTTGTTTTGGAGAAAAGTACAATCTTCCTGTTCGGCAAATGCATACAATGTCATGTTTACAGAAAGAAATATCATGTTTTCTCAGGTTTCTGGAGCTTTCTTCCTAGAAAACTCGAATGTGTGGAGGATTTGACCCCAGGTGGAACCAATTAGCGTTTGCCAGCAGAAAACAAAAAGGGTCCTGCTAAAATGCATTCAAAACCTTAAAGTCCATAGAGAATGTCCAGAAAAAACACACACACACAGAGGCTGTAGCAAGATCTGGGATTGAGATAGCCACCACACACCAGATAGTTTTGTTTTCATCCAGGAGTGTCTGGACAAATTGTTGTGGATTTCAGGTGAAATTTAACCAAAAAGTCACCGTGAAAGTGGTTTTGGAGAAAAGCGCAATCTTCCTTTTCTGCAAATGCATCCAATGTCATGTACAAATACAAACATCACGTTTTCTCAGGTTTCTGGAGCTTTCTTCCTAGAAAACTCGAATGTGTGGAGGATTTGACTCCAGGTGGAACCAATTAGCGTTTGCCAGTAGAAAACAAAAAGGGTACTGCTAAAATGCATTCAAAACCTTAAAGTCCATAGAGAATGTCCAGAAAACACAAACACACACAGAGGCTGTAGCAAGATCTGAGATTGAGAGAGCCACAACACACCAGATAATTTTGTTTTCATCCAGGAGTATCTGGACAAATTGTTGTGGATTTCGGGTGAAATTTAACCAAAAATCACCGTGAAAGTGGCTTTGGGGAAAAGCACAATCTTCCTGTTCGGCAAATGCATCCAATGTCATGTTTACAGAAAGAAATATCATGTTTTCTCAGGTTTCTGAAGCTTTCTTCCTAGAAAACTCGAATGAGTGGAGGATTTGACTCCAGGTGTAACCAATTAGCGTTTGCCAGCAGAATACAAAAAGGCTCCTGCTAAAATGCATTCAAAACCGTAAAGTCCATAGAGAATGTCCAGAAAACACAAACACACACAGAGGCTGTAGCAAGATCAGGGATTGAGATAGCCACAACACACCAGATAATTTTACTTTAATCCAGGAGTATCTGGACAAATTGTTGTGGATTTTTGTGAAATTTAACCAAAAATCACCGTGAAAGTGGTTTTGCAGAAAAGCACATCTGTCTGTTCGGCAAATGCATCCAATGTCATGTTTACAGAAAGAAATATCATGTTTTCTCAGGTTTCTGGAGCTTTCTTCCTAGAAAACTCGAATGAGTGGAGGATTTGACTCCAGGTGTAACCAATTCCTCCGGTGCCCTGAACTCTATACTGCAGCCTCAAAACCAAAGCTCACATCAGAAAATTCATTACAAACCATCATAAATAAGGCAAATGTGAAAAAGCCAAAGAAATGCAAGAGTCCTTTGTGAGATTTGGCAGGATGTAGACACAAAGAAACTGGCTGTTTCCAGATTCATCCCCCCCTTCCACAGACTGACTTTGGAATTCTGATTGAATTCACCTCAAAATCGCTCTCACACTCCATTTGGAGGGAATTAGAATCTGTCACCTCAGCAGAAGCGTTCCATGTCATTTTCCAAAACACAGAATCTCACCTTGGTCCTGTTGCCTGTAGATTTCTAATCCTGAAAGGGCAATGCGCTTTGATTTTTTGTTTTTTTCTTTCATAATGGCTACTCTCCAAAATCTTGCTTGTATTGCATCAGAATCCAAAATTTGGGAAGGAAGAAGGCAAAGCCAACTGAGACCCTGAAAACATTTAGGAAATTGCCACTCAAGAAACCACAAATCGGCTGAGGCACCCAAAACAATGACAGCAAGCCAGAATTGGAGCAAGCCAACAGCTGTGCCCTGATTGAAAAAGAACCTTCCTCTTGTGCCCTGAACTCAATATGCCAGCCTCAAAACCAAAGCTCACATCAGAAAATTCATTACAAACCATGTTAAATAAGGGAAATGTGAAAAAGCCAAAGAAATGCAAGAGTCCTTTGTGATATTTGGCTGGATTTAGACACAAAGAAACTGGCTGCTTCCAGATTCACCCAACCCTTCCACAGACTGACTTTGGAATTCTGATTGAATTCACCTCAAAATCCCTCTCACACTCCATTTGGAGGGAATTAGAATCTGTCCCCTCAGCAGAAGTGTTCCATGTCATTTTCCAAAACACAGAAACTCATCTTGGTCGTGTTGCCTATCGATTTCTAATCCTGAAGGGGCAATTTGCTGTGTTTTTTTTTTCTTTCATAATGGCTACTCTCCAAAATCTTGCTTGTATTGCATCAGAATACAAAATTTGGGAATAAGAAGGCAAAACCGACTCAGACCCCGAAAACATTTAGGAAATTGCCACTCAAGAAACCACAAATCGGCTGAGGCACCCAAAACAATGACAGCAAGCCAGAATTGGAGCAAGCCAACAGCTGTGCCCTGATTGAAAAAGAACCTTCCTCTTGTGCCCTGAACTCAATATGCCAGCCTCAAAACCAAAGCTCACATCAGAAAATTCATTACAAACCATGATAAAGAAGAAAAAAGAGAAAAAAGCCAAAACAATGCAAGAATCCATAATGATATAGGGCTTGATTTAGTCGCTAGGAAATCGGCTGTTCCCGGATTCAACCACCCCTCCAGCTGACTGCCTGTGGAATTCTGACTGAATTAACCTGAAAATCGCAGTGAAACTCAGTTTGGAGGCAATTAATATCTGTCACCTCAGCCAAAGTGTTCCATTTTATTTTCATAAACACAAAAACTCACCTTGGTCATGTTACCTGTAGATTTCTAAGCTTCAAACGCCTATTTGTTGTGTTTTTCATTTCATAATGGCTATTCTGCACAAACTCTTCTTTGCATTGCATCAGAATACAAAATTTGGGAAGGAAGAAGGCAAAGCCAACTCAGACCCTGAAACCATTTGAGAAATTGCCACACAAGAAACAACAAATCGGCTGAGGCACTCAAAACAAGGACAGCAAGCCAGAAGTGGAGCAAGCCAACAACTGTGCCCTGATTGAAAAAGAACCATCCTCTTGTGCCCTGAACTATATATGGCAGCCTCAAAACCAAAGCTCACATCAGAAAATTCATTACAAACCATGATAAATAAGGGAAATGTGAAAAAGCCAAAGAAATGCAAGAGTCCTTTGTGAGATTTGGCAGGATTTAGACACAAAGAAACTGGCTGTTTCCAGATTCATCCCCCCCTTCCACAGACTGACTTTGGAATTCTGATTGAATTCACCTCAAAATCCCTCTCACACTCCATTTGGAGGGAATTAGAATCTGTCCTCTCAGCAGAAGCGTTCCATGTCATTTTCCAAAACACAGAAACTCATCTTGGTCATGTTGCCTGTAGATTTCTAATCCTGAAAGGGCAATTTGCTGTGTTTTTTTTTTTTCTTTCATAATGGCTACTCTCCAAAATCTTGCTTGTATTGCATCAGAATACAAAATTTGGGAATAAGAAGGCAAAACCGACTCAGACCCAGAAAACATTTAGGAAATTGCCACTCAAGAAACCACAAATCGGCTGAGGCACCCAAAACAATGACAGCAAGCCAGAATTGGAGCAAGCCAACAGCTGTGCCCTGATTGAAAAAGAACCTTCCTCTTGTGCCCTGAACTCAATATGCCAGCCTCAAAACCAAAGCTCACATCAGAAAATTCATTACAAACCATGATAAATAAGGGAAATCTGAAAAAGCCAAAGAAATGCAAGTGTCCTTTGTGATATTTGGCAGGATTTAGACACAAAGAAACTGGCTGTTTCCAGATTCATCCCCCCCTTCCACAGACTGACTTTGGAATTCTGATTGAATACACCTCAAAATCGCAGTGAAACTCAGTTTGGAGGCAATTAATATCTGTCACCTCAGCCAAAGTGTTCCATTTTATTTTCATAAACACAAAAACTCAGCTTGGTCATGTTACCTGTAGATTTCTAAGCTTCAAACGCCTATTTGTTGTGTTTTTCATTTCATAATGGCTATTCTGTACAAACTCTTCTTTGCATTGCATCAGAATACAAAATTTGGGAAGGAAGAAGGCAAAGCCAACTCAGACCCTGAAACCATTTGGGAAATTGCCACACAAGAAACCACAAATCAGCTGAGGCACTCAAAACAATGACAGCAAGCCAGAAGTGGAGCAAGCCAACAGCTGTGCCCTGATTGAAAAAGAACCATCCTCTTGTGCCCTGAACTCCATATGGCAGCCTCAAAACCAAAGCTCACATCAGAAAATTCATTACAAACCATGATAAAGAAGAAAAAAGAGAAAAAAGCCAAAGAAATGCAAGAATCCATAATGATATTGGGTTTGATTTAGTTGCCAGGAAACCGGCTGTTCCCAGATTCATCCACCACTAAAGCTGACTGCCTGTGGAATTCTGACTGAATTAACCTGACATTCGCACTGAAACTCAAGAAACCAAATTTCAGCTGAGGCACCCAAAACAAAGACAATAGCCAGAATTGGAGCACACCAACAGCTGTGCCCTGTTTGAAAAAGACCATTCTTCCGGTGCCCTGAACTCTATATTGCAGCCTCAAAACCAAAGCTCACATCAGAAAATTCATTACAAACCATGATAAATAAGGCAAATGTGAAAAAGCCAAAGAAATGCAAGAGTCCTTTGTGAGATTTGGCAGGATTTAGACACAAAGAAACTGGCTGTTTCCAGATTCATCCCCCCCTTCCACAGACTGACTTTGGAATTCTGATTGAATTCACCTCAAAATCGCTCTCACACTCCATTTGGAGGGAATTAGAATCTGTCCCCTCAGCAGAAGCGTTCCATGTCATTTTCCAAAACACAGAATCTCACCTTGGTTGTGTTGCCTATGGATTTCTAATCCTGAAGGGGCAATTTGCTGTGCTTTTTTTTTTCTTTCATAATGGCTACTCTGTCCAAAATCTTGCTTGTATTGCATCAGAATACAAAATTTGGGAAGGAAGAAGGTAAAACCAACTCAGACCCCGAAAATATTTAGGAAATTGCCACACAAAAAACCACAAATCAGCTGAGCCACCCAAAACAATGACAGCAAGCCAGAATTGGAGCAAGCCAACAGCTGTGCCCTGATTGAAAAAGAACCTTCCTCTTTTGCCCTGAACTCAATATGCCAGCCTCAAAACCAAAGCTCACATCAGAAAATTCATTACAAACCATGATAAATAAGGGAAATGTGAAAAAGCCAAAGAAATGCAAGAGTCCTTTGTGATAATTGGCAGGATTTAGACACAAAGAAACTGGCTGTTTCCAGATTCATCCCCCCCTTCCACAGACTGACTTTGGAGTTCTGATTGAATTCACCTCAAAATCGCACTCACACTCATTTTGGAGGGAATTAGAATCTGTCCCCTCAGCAGAAGCGTTCTATGTCATTTTCCAAAACACAGAAACTCATCTTGCTCGTGTTGCTTGTAGATTTCTAATCCTGAAAGGGCAATGCGCTGTGTTTTTTTTTTTCTTTCATAATGGCTACTCTCCAAAATCTTGCTTGCATTGCATCAGAATACAAAATTTGGGAATAAGAAGGCAAAACCGACTCAGACCCAGAAAACCTTTAGGAAATTGCCGCTCAAGAAACCACAAATCACCTGAGGCACCCAAAACAATGACAGCAAGCCAGAATTGGAGCAAGCCAACAGCTGTGCCCTGATTGAAAAAGAACCTTCCTCTTGTGCCCTGAACTCAATATGCCAGCCTCAAAACCAAAGCTCACATCAGAAAATTCATTACAAACCATGATAAATAAGGGAAATGTGAAAAAGCCAAAGAAATGCAAGAGTCCTTTGTGATATTTGGCTGGATTTAGACACAAAGAAACTGGCTATTTCCAGATTCATCCCCCCTTCCACAGACTGACTTTGGAATTCTGATTGAATTCACCTCAAAATCACAATCACACTCATTTTGGAGGGAATTAGAATCTGTCACCTCAGCAGAAGTGTTCTATGTCATTTTCCAAAACACAGAAACTCATCTTGGTTGTGTTGCCTATGGATTTCTAATCCTGAAAGGGCAATGCGCTGTGTTTTTTTTTTTTCTTTCATAATGGCTACTCTCCAAAATCTTGCTTGTATTGCATCAGAATACAAAATTTGGGAAGGAAGAAGGCAAAACCAACTCAGACCCAGAAAACATTTAGGAAAATGCCACACAAGAAACCACAAATCGGCTGAGGCACCCAAAACAATGACAGCAAGCCAGAATTGGAGCAAGCCAACAGCTGTGCCCTGATTGAAAAAGAACCTTCCTCTTGTCCCCTGAATTCAATATGCCAGCCTCAAAACCAAAGCTCACATCAGAAAATACATTACAAACCATGATAAATAAGAAAAAAGAGAAAAAAGCCAAAAAAATGCAAGAATCCATAATTATATAGGGCTTGATTTAGTCGCTAGGAAACCGGCTGTTCCCGGATTCATCCACCCCTACAGCTGACTGCCTGTGGAATTCTGACTGAATTAACCTGAAAATCACAGTGAAACTCAGTTTGGAGGCAATTAATATCTGTCACCTCAGCCAAAGTGTTCCATTTTATTTTCATAAACACAAAAACTCACCTTGGTCATATTACCTGTAGATTTCTAAGCTTCAAACGCCTATTTGTTGTTTTTTTTTTATTTCATAATGGCTATTCTGTACAAACTCTTCTTTGCATTACATCAGAATACAAAATTTGGGAAGGAAGAAGGCAAAGCCAACTCAGACCCTGAAAACATTTGGGAAATTGCCACACAAGAAACCACAAATCGTCTGAGGCACTCAAAACAAGGACAGCAAGCCAGAAGTGGAGCAAGCCAACAGCTGTGCCCTGATTGAAAAAGAACCATCCTCTTGTGCCCTGAACTCCATATGCCAGCCTCAAAACCAAAGCTCACATCAGAAAATACATTACAAACCATGATAAAGAAGAAAAAAGAGAAAAAAGTCAAAAGAATGCAAGAATCCATAATGATATAGGGCTTGATTTAGTCGCTAGGAAACCGGCTGTTCCCGGATTCAACCACCCCTCCAGCTGACTGCCTGTGGAATTCTGACTGAATTAACCTGAAAATCGCAGTGAAACTCAGTTTGGAGGCAATTAATATCTGTCACCTCAGCCAAAGTGTTCCATTTTATTTTCATAAACACAAAAACTCACCTTGGTCATGTTACCTGTAGATTTCTAAGCTTCAAACGCCTATTTGTTGTGTTTTTTATTTCATAATGGCTATTCTGTACAAACTCTTCTTTGCATTGCATCAGAATACAAAATTTGGGAAGGAAGAAGGCAAAGCCAACTCAGACCCTGAAACCATTTGGGAAATTGCCACACAAGAAACCACAAATCAGCTGAGGCACTCAAAACAATGACAGCAAGCGAGAAGTGGAGCAAGCCAACAGCTGTGCCCTGATTGAAAAAGAACCATCCTCTTGTGCCCTGAACTCCATATGGCAGCCTCAAAACCAAAGCTCACATCAGAAAATTCATTACAAACCATGATAAAGAAGAAAAAAGAGAAAAAAGCCAAAGAAATGCAAGAATCCATAATGATATTGGGTTTGATTTAGTTGCCAGGAAACCGGCTGTTCCCAGATTCATCCACCACTAAAACTGACTGCCTGTGGAATTCTGACTGAATTAACCTGACATTCGCAGTGAAACTCAAGAAACCAAATTTCAGCTGAGGCACCCAAAACAAAGACAATAGCCAGAATTGGAGCACACCAACAGCTGTGCCCTGTTTGAAAAAGACCATTCCTCCGGTGCCCTGAACTCTATATTGCAGCCTCAAAACCAAAGCTCACATCAGAAAATTCATTACAAACCATGATAAATAAGGCAAATGTGAAAAAGCCAAAGAAATGCAAGAGTCCTTTGTGATATTTGGCAGGATTTAGACACAAAGAAACTGGCTGTTTCCAGATTCATCCCCCCCTTCCACAGACTGACTTTGGAATTCTGATTGAATTCACCTCAAAATCCCTCTCACACTCCATTTGGAGGGAATTAGAATCTGTCACCTCAGCAGAAGCGTTCCATGTCATTTTCCAAAACACAGAATCTCATCTTGGTTGTGTTGCCTATGGATTTCTAATCCTGAAAGGGCAATTTGCTGTGTTTTTTTTTTTTTCTTTCATAATGGCTACTCTCCAAAATCTTGCTTGTATTGCATCAGAATACAAAATTTGGGAATAAGAAGGCAAAACCGACTCAGACCCAGAAAACATTTAGGAAATTGCCACTCAAGAAACCACAAATCGGCTGAGGCACCCAAAACAATGACAGCAAGCCAGAATTGGAGCAAGCCAACAGCTGTGCCCTGATTGAAAAAGAACCATCCTCTTGTGCCCTGAACTCAATATGCCAGCCTCAAAACCAAAGCTCACATCAGAAAATTCATTACAAACCATGTTAAATAAGGGAAATGTGAAAAAGCCAAAGAAATGCAAGAGTCCTTTTTGATATTTGGCTGGATTTAGACACAAAGAAACTGGCTGTTTCCAGATTCATCCCCCCCTTCCACAGACTGACTTTGGAATTCTGATTGAATTCACCTCAAAATCGCACTCACACTCATTTTGGAGGGAATTAGAATCTGTCCCCTCAGCAGAAGCATTCTATATCATTTTCCAAAACACAGAAACTCATCTTGGTCCTGTTGCCTGTAGATTTCTAATCCTGAAAGGGCAATGTGTTGTGTTTTTTTTTTTTCTTTCATAATGGCTACTCTCCAAAATCTTGCTTGTATTGCATCAGAATACAAAATTTGGGAAGGAAGAAGGCAAAACCAACTCAGACCCCGAAAACATTTAGGAAATTGGCACACAAGAAACCACAAATCAGCTGAGGCACCCAAAACAATGACAGCAAGCCAGAATTGGAGCAAGCCAACAGCTGTGCCCTGATTGAAAAAGAACCTTCCTCTTGTGCCCTGAACTCAATATGCCAGCCTCAAAACCAAAGCTCACATCAGAAAATTCATTACAAACCATGGTAAATAAGGGAAATGTGAAAAGCCAAAGAAATGCAAGAGTCCTTTTTGATATTTGGCTGGATTTAGACACAAAGAAACTGGCTATTTCCAGATTCATCCCCCCCTTCCACAGACTGACTTTGGAATTCTGATTGAATTCACCTCAAAATCGCACTCACACTCATTTTGGAGGGAATTAGAATCTGTCCCCTCAGCAGAAGCGTTCTATGTCATTTTCCAAAACACAGAAACTCATCTTGGTCGTGTTGCCTGTAGATTTCTAATCCTGAAAGGGCAATGCGCTGTGTTTTTTTTTTCTTTCATAATGGCTACTCTCCAAAATCTTGCTTGTATTGCATCAGAATACAAAATTTGGGAAGGAAGAAGGCAAAGCCAACTCAGACCCTGAAACCATTTGGGAAATTGCCACACAAGAAACAACAAATCGGCTGAGGCACCCAAAACAATGACAGCAAGCCAGAATTGGAGCAAGCCAACAGCTGTGCCCTGATTGAAGAAGAACCATCCTCTTGTGCGCTGAACTCAATATGCCAGCCTCAAAACCAAAGCTCACATCAGAAAATTCATTACAAACCATGATAAATAAGGGAAATGTGAAAAAGCCAAAGAAATTCAAGAGTCCTTTGTGATATTTGGCAGGATTTAGACACAAAGAAACTGGCTGTTTCCAGATTCATCCCCCCCTTCCACAGACTGACTTTGGAATTCTGATTGAATTCACCTCAAAATCCCTCTCACACTCCATTTGGAGGGAATTAGAATCTGTCACCTCAGCAGAAGCGTTCCATGTCATTTTCCAAAACACAGAATCTCATCTTGGTTGTGTTGCCTATGGATTTCTAATCCTGAAAGGGCAATTTGCTGTGTTTTTTTTTCTTTCATAAGGGCTACTCTGTCCAAAATCTTGCTTGTATTGCATCAGAATACAAAATTTGGGAAGGAAGAAGGTAAAACGAACTCAGACCCCGAAAACATTTAGGAAATTTCCACACAAGAAACCACAAATCACCTGAGGCACCCAAAACAATGACAGCAAGCCAGAATTGGAGCAAGCCAACAGCTGTGCCCTGATTGAAAAAGAACCTTCCTCTTGTGCCCTGAACTCAATATGCCAGCCTCAAAACCAAAGCTCACATTAGAAAATTCATTACAAACCATGATAAAGAAGAAAAAAGAGAAAAAAGCCAAAACAATGCAAGAATCCATAATGATATAGGGCTTGATTTAGTCGCTAGGAAACCGGCTGTTCCCAGATTCATCCACTCCTCCAGCTGACTGCCTGTGGAATTCTGACTGAATTAACCTGAAAATCACAGTGAAACTCAGTTTGGAGGCAATTAATATCTGTCACCTCAGCCAAAGTGTTCCATTTTATTTTCATAAACACAAAAACTCACCTTGGTCATGTTACCTGTAGATTTCTAAGCTTCAAACGCCTATTTCTTGTATTTTTTTTTTTATTTCATAATGGCTATTCTGTACAAACTCTTCTTTGCATTGCATCAGAATACAAAATTTGGGAAGGAAGAAGGCAAAGCCAACTCAGACCCTGAAAACATTTGGGAAATTGCCACACAAGAAACCACAAATCGGCTGAGGCACTCAAAACAATGACAGGAAGCCAGAAGTGGAGCAAGCCAACAGCTGTGCCCTGATTGAAAAAGAACCATCCTCTTGTACTCTGAATTCAATATGCCAGCCTCAAAACCAAAGCTCACATCAGAAAATTCATTACAAACCATGATAAAGAAGAAAAAAGAGAAAAAAGCCAAAGAAATGGAAGAATCCATAATGATATTGGGTTTGAATTAGTTGCAAGGAAACAGGTGTTCCCGGATTCATCCACCACTAAAGCTGACTGCCTGTGGAATTCTGACTGAATTAACCTGACATTCGCACTGAAACTCAAGAAACCAAATTTCAGCTGAGGCACCCAAAACAAAGACAATAGCCAGAATTGGAGCACACCAACAGCTGTGCCCTGTTTGAAAAAGACCATTCTTCCGGTGCCCTGAACTCTATATTGCAGCCTCAAAACCAAAGCTCACATCAAAAAATTCATTACAAACCATGATAAATAAGGCAAATGTGAAAAAGCCAAAGAAATGCAAGAGTCCTTTGTGATAATTGGCAGGATTTAGACACAAAGAAACTGGCTGTTTCCAGATTCATCCCCCCCTTCCACAGACTGACTTTGGAATTCTGATTGAATTCACCTCAAAATCGCACTCACACTCATTTTGGAGGGAATTAGAATCTGTCCCCTCAGCAGAAGCGTTCTATGTCATTTTCCAAAACACAGAAACTCATCTTGGTCGTGTGGCCTGTAGATTTCTAATCCTGAAAAGGCAATGCGCTGTGTTTTTTTTTTTTTCTTTCATAATGGCTACTCTCCAAAATCTTGCTTGTATTGCATCAGAATACAAAATTTGGGAATAAGAAGGCAAAACCGACTCAGACCCTGAAAACATTATGAAATTGCCACTCAAGAAACCACAAATCGGCTGAGGCACCCAAAACAATGACAGCAAGCCAGAATTGGAGCAAGCCAACAGCTGTGCCCTGATTGAAAAAGAACCTTCCTCTTGTGCCCTGAACTCAATATGCCAGCCTCAAAACCAAAGCTCACATCAGAAAATTCATTACAAACCATGATAAATAAGGGAAATGTGAAAAAGCCAAAGAAATGCAAGAATCCATAATGATATAGGGCTTGATTTAGTCGCTAGGAAACCGGCGGTTCCAGTATTCATCCACCCCTCCAGCTGACTGCCTGTGGAATTCTGACTGAATTAACCTGAAAATCACAGTGAAACTCAGTTTGGAGGCAATTAATATCTGTCACCTCAGCCAAAGTGTTCCATTTTATTTTCATAAACACAAAAACTCACCTTGGTCATGTTACCTGTAGATTTCTAAGCTTCAAACGCCTATTTCTTGTATTTTTTTTTTTTATTTCATAATGGCTATTCTGTACAAACTCTTCTTTGCATTGCATCAGAATACAAAATTTGGGAAGGAAGAAGGCAAAGCCAACTCAGACCCTGAAAACATTTGGGAAATTGCCACACAAGAAACCACAAATCGGCTGAGGCACTCAAAACAATGACAGGAAGCCAGAAGTGGAGCAAGCCAACAGCTGTGCCCTGATTGAAAAAGAACCTTCCTCTTGTGCCCTGAACTCAATATGCCAGCCTCAAAACCAAAGCTCACATCAGAAAATTCATTACAAACCATGATAAATAAGGGAAATGTGAAAAAGCCAAGGAAATGCAAGAGTCCTTTGTGATATTTGGCAGGATTTAGACACAAGGAAACTGGCTGTTTCCAGATTCATCCCCCCCTTCCACAGACTGACTTTGGAATTCTGATTGAATTCACCTCAAAATCGCACTCACACTCATTTTGGAGGGAATTAGAATCTGTCCCCTCAGCAGAAGCGTTCTATGTCATTTTCCAAAACACAGAAACTCATCTTGGTCGTGTTGCCTGTAGATTTCTAATCCTGAAAGGGCAATGCGCTGTGTTTTTTTTTTTTTCTTTCATAATGGCTATTCTCCAAAATCTTGCTTGTATTGCATCAGAATACAAAATTTGGGAATAAGAAGGCAAAACCGACTCAGACCCTGAAAACATTATGAAATTGCCACTCAAGAAACCACAAATCGGCTGAGGCACCCAAAACAATGACAGCAAGCCAGAATTGGAGCAAGCCAACAGCTGTGCCCTGATTGAAAAAGAACCTTCCTCTTGTGCCCTGAACTCAATATGCCAGCCTCAAAACCAAAGCTCACATCAGAAAATTCATTACAAACCATGATAAATAAGAAAAAAGGGAAAAAAGCCAAAAAAATGCAAGAATCCATAATGATATAGGGCTTGATTTAGTCGCTAGGAAACCGGCGGTTCCCGGATTCATCCACCCCTCCAGCTGACTGCCTGTGGAATTCTGACTGAATTAACCTGAAAATCACAGTGAAACTCAGTTTGGAGGCAATTAATATCTGTCACCTCAGCCAAAGTGTTCCATTTTATTTTCATAAACACAAAAACTCACCTTGGTCATGTTACCTGTAGATTTCTAAGCTTCAAACGCCTATTTGTTGTGTTTTTTATTTCATAATGGCTATTCTGTACAAACTCTTCTTTGCATTGCATCAGAATACAAAATTTGGGAAGGAAGAAGGCAAAGCCAACTCAGACCCTGAAACCATTTGGGAAATTGCCACACAAGAAACCACAAATCAGCTGAGGCACCCAAAACAATGACAGCAAGCCAGAAGTGGAGCAAGCCAACAGCTGTGCCCTGATTGAAAAAGAACCTTCCTCTTGTGCCCTGAACTCAATATGCCAGCCTCAAAACCAAAGCTCACATCAGAAAATTCATTACAAACCATGATAAATAAGGGAAATGTGAAAAAGCCAAAGAAATGCAAGAGTCCTTTGTGAGATTTGGCAGGATTTAGACACAAAGAAACTGGCTGTTTCCAGATTCATCCCCCCCTTCCACAGACTGACTTTGGAATTCTGATTGAATTCACCTCAAAATCCCTCTCACACTCCATTTGGAGGGAATTAGAATCTGTCACCTCAGCAGAAGTGCTCCATGGCGTTTTTAAAAAAACATAAAATAATCTTGGTTGTGTTGCCTATAGATTTCTAATCCGAAAAGGGCAATTTGCTGTGTTTTTTTTTTTCTTTCATAATGGCTACTCTGTCCTAATATTTGCTTGTATTGCATCAGAATACAAAATTTTTGAAGGAAGAAGGCAACACCAACTCAGACCCCGAAAACATTTAGGAAATTGCCACTCAAGAAACCACAAATCGGCTGAGGCACCCAAAACAATGACAGTAAGCCAGCATTGGAGCAAGCCAACAGCTGTGCCCTGATTGAAAAAGAACCTTCCTCTTGTGCCCTGAACTCAATATGCCAGCCTCAAAACCAAAGCTCACATCAGAAAATTCATTACAAACCATGATAAAGAAGAAAAAAGAGAAAAAAGCCAAAGAAATGCAAGAATCCATAATGATATTGGGTTTGATTTAGTTGCAAGGAAATCGGCTGTTCCCAGATTCATCCACCAGGAAAGCTGACTGCCTGTGGAATTCTGACTGAATTAACCTGACAATCGCAGTGAAACTCAAGAAACCAAATGTCAGCTGAGGCACCCAAAACAAAGACAATAGCCAGAATTGGAGCACACCAACAGCTGTGCCCTGTTTGAAAAAGACCATTCTTCTGGTGCCCTGAACTTCCTATTGCAGCCTCAAAACCAAAGCTCACATCAAAAAATTCATTACAAACCATGATAAATAAGGGAAATGTGAAAAAGCCAAAGAAATGCAAGAGTCCTTTTTGATATTTGGCAGGATTTATACACAAGGAAACTGACTGTTTCCAGATTCACCACCCGGTTCCACAGACTGACTTTGGAATTCTGATTGAATTCACCTCAAAATCGCACTCACAATCAATATGGAGGGAATTAGAATCTGTCAACTCAGCAGAAACGTTCCATGTCGTTTTTAAACACACAGAAAATAATCTTGGTTGTGTTGCCTATAGATTTCTAATCGTGAAAGGGCAATTTGCTGTCTTTTATTTTCTTTCATAATGGCTACTCTGTCAAAATTCTTCCTTGTATTCCATCAGAATACAAAATTTGGGAATAAGAAGCAAAACCGACTCAGACCCAGAAAACATTTTGGAAATTGCTGCTCAAGAAACCAAAAGTCAGCTGAAGCACCCAAAACAATGACAGCAAGCCAGAATTTGAGCAAGCCAACAGCTGTGCCCTGATTGAAAAAGAACCTTCCTCTTGTGCCCTGAACTCAATATGCCAGCCTCAAAACCAAAGCTCACATCAGAAAATTCATTACAAACCATGATAAATAAGAAAAAAGAGAAAAAAGCCAAAAAAATACAAGAATCCATAATGATATTGGGTTTGATTTAGTTGCAAGGAAACCAGCTGTTACTGCATTCATCCACCCCTCCAGCTGACTGCCTGTGGAATTCTGACTGAATTAACCTGAAAATCACAGTGAAACTCAGTTTGTAGGCAATTAATATCTGTCACCTCAGCCAAAGTGTTCCACTGTATTTTCCAAAACACAAAAACTCACCTTGGTCATGTTACCTATAGATTTCTAAGCTTCAAATGCCTATTTGCTCTGTTTTTTATTTCACAATGGCTACTCTATCCAAACTCTTCTTTGCATTGCATCAGAATACAAAATTGGGAAGGAAGAAGGCAAAACCAACTCAGACCCAGAAAACATTTAGGAAATTGCCACACAAGAAACCACAAATCGGCTGAGGCACCCAAAACAATGACAGCAAGCCAGAATTGGAGCAAGCCAACAGCTGTGCCCTGATTGAAAAAGAACCTTCCTCTTGTGCCCTGAACTCCATATTGCAGCCTCAAAACCAAAGCTCACATCAGAAAATTCATTACAAACCATGATAAAGAAGAAAAAAGAGAAAAAAGCCAAAGATTTGCAAGAATCCATAATGATATTATGTTTGATTTAGTTGCAGGGATACTGGCTGTTCCCAGATTCATCCACCCCTCCAGCTGACTGCCTGTGGAATTCTGACTGAATTAACCTGACAATCGCAGTGAAACTCAAGAAACCAAATGTCAGCTGAGGCACCCAAAACAATGACAGCAAGCCAGAATTGGAGCAAGCCAACAGCTGTGCCCTGTTTGAAAAAGACCATTCCTCCGGTGCCCTGAACTGCATATTGCAGCCACAAAACCAAACCTAACATCATAAAATTCATTACAAACCATGATAAATAAGGGAAATGTGAAAAATCCAAAGAAATGCAAGAGTCCTTTGTGATATTTGGCAGGATTTAGACACAAGGAAACTGGCTGTTACCAGATTCATCCCCCCCCCTTCCACAGACTGACTTTGGAATTCTGATTGAATTCACCTCAAAATCGCACTCACACTCATTTTGGAGGGAATTAGAATCTGTCCCCTCAGCAGAAGCTTTCCATGCCATTTTCCAAAACACAGAAACTCATCTTGGTCATGTTGCCTATAGATTTCTATTCCTGAAAGGGCAATTTGCTGTGTTTTTTTTTTTTCTTTCATAATGGCTACTCTGTCCAAAATCTTGCTTGTATTGCATCAGAATACAAAATTTGGGAATAACAAGGCAAAACTGACTCAGACCCAGTAAACATTTAGGAAATTGCCACTCAAGAAACCAAAAGTCAGCTGAGGCTCCCAAAACAATGACAAAAGCCAGAATTGGAGCAAGCCAACAGCTGTGCCATGTTTCAAAAAGACCATTCCTCCGGTGCCCTGAACTCTATATTGCAGCCTCAAAACCAAAGCTCACATCAGAAAATTCATTACAAACCATGAAAAAAAGAAAAAAGGGAAAAAAGTCAAAGAAATTCAAGAGTCCTTTGTGATATTTGGCAGGATTTAGACACAAGGAAACCAGCTGTTTCCAGATTCATCCACCCCTCCTAGCTGACTGGCTGTGGAATTCTGATTGAATTCACCTGAAAATCGCACTCACTCTCGATTTGGAGGAAATTAATATCTGCCCTCAGTGGAAGGGTTCTATGTCATTTTCCAAAACCCAAAAACTCATCTTGGTCATGTTGCCTATGATTTCTAATCATCAAAACCCAATATGTTCTGTTTTTCAATTTCACAATGGATCCTCTTTCTAAACCCTTGTTTGTATTGCATCAGAATACACAATTTGAAAAGGAAAAAGGCAAAACCAACTCAGACCAACAAAACATTTAGGAAAAAGTCGCTCAAAACGAAAAATTGGCTGAGGCACCCAAAGCAATTACAGAAAGCCAGAATTGGAGAGAGCCAACAGCTGTGCCCTAATTGAAAAAGACCATTCCTCTGGTTCCCTGAACTCCTTAAGCCAGCCTCAAAACCACAACCCACATCAGAAAATTTATTACAAACCACCATAAATAAGAAAATGTGAAAAATGCAAAAAAGAAAAAGAAATGCAAGAGTCCTTTGTGATATGGCGCTTGTTTTAGTACAAGGAAACCAGCTGTTTCCGGATTCATCCACCCCTCCCAGGTGACTGACTGTGGAATTCTGATTGTATTCACCTGAAAAGAGAGAACATTTATAAGTATATTGGTACTGTGGAACCTGTCATTTACTAATCACATGTTAGACTGAATCATAGACCAAATATAGGGAAGAAATCCTATGCATGTAAACCTTGTGGGAATTCATTCAGTATTAAATTCTGCCATACCCTCCATCACAGCACTCATATTGTGGAAAACCCTCATGTGTGTAATGGTTGTGTGGAAACCACTCACCAGAAGTCAGATCTCATTAGACATCAGAGAATTCACACAGGGTTGAAATCTTACAAATCTAATGATTTGTAAGTTCTTTGGGAAGTTCTTTGGCCAGAAGAAACACCTCATAAATCATCAGAGAATTCACACAGGTGAGAAACCTTTTGAATGTAATGACTGTGGAAAATCCTTTGGCCAGAAGGCAAACATCATAAATCATCAGAGAATTCACACAGGTGAGAAACCTTATGAATGCAATGACTATGGAAAATCCTTTGGCCAGAAGGCAAACCTCATAAATCATCAGAGAATTCACAGAGGGGAGAAACCTTATGAATACAATCATTGTGGAAAAGCCTTTGCTGAGAAATCAAAGCTCACAAAGCATCAGACAATTTGTACTGGGGGAAACCTTATGATTGCAACGACTGTGGAAAAACCTTTGCTGAGAAGTCAAACCTCAGAAAGTATCAGAGCCTTCACACCATGGAGAAAGCTTATAAATGAAATGACTGTGGAAAAGCCTTTGGTCCCATCCTTGCATACCAAGGATAAATCCCACTTGGTCTGGGTGGATGATCTTTCTGATGCATTGTTGGATTCAATTGGCCAGAATTCTGTTGCAGATCTTTGCATGTATGTTCATCAGGGAAATTGGTCTATAATTACTTTCTTTGTTGCACTTTTTTCAAGTTTAGGAATGAAGGTGATGTTGGCTTCATAGAAAGAATTTGGGAGAATCGCCTCTCTCTCAATTATTTTGAATAACTTGAGAAGAATTGCAGTTAGTGCTTTAAATGTCTGTTAGAATTCAGCAGTGAAGCCTTCCAGTTTTGGGGTTTTCTTGGTAGTGAGGGTCTTTATTACTGGTATCATTTCCATCTGGTTATGTGTGTGTTTACGTTTTCTATATCTTTGTTGCTCAATTTAGGTAGGTTTTATGGATGGAAGGATGGTGGAAAGCCTCTTTGCTGTACTTCATAACTCATAAGATATCAGAGTATCCACACAGGGAATTTTCTACCTGACCTTTTTGTGCAAGTTATATCTCATGAAATATTAGAGAATTCACCAAGGGGAGAAATGCATGAATATAATACATGTGAATAGCCTTTGTGGTGCAAATCAGACCTCATCAAACATAAAAGAATTCTCATGGGGAGCAATTTTATGAATGTAATGACTCAGAGCCTTTTACCATAATTCAGCCCTCATTGTACATCATCAAATTCATATAGGGAAAAACTCCTTTGAAAGTAAAATCCCTTTAATTAGAAGCCATACCTCATAAGACAACAGGGAATTCACGTGGGAGAGAAACCTTATGGGTGTAATGAGTGTTGGAAAGCTCTGCCCAAATCTCTCCTTATATCAGAATGCACAACATATATATCTAATGAATGAAATAAATGTGAGAAAGTCATTTCACATAGGTAATGCCTCATAATCCATCATGGAATTTGAAGAAGGGAGAGACCTTAACAATATAATGAATGTGGAAGAGCTTTTCTCCAAAATTCATGTAAGTATTGTGACAAAACCTTTTGCTGGAAATCACATCCTATCCAACAGAGACTCATGTAAAGGAGAAAGCTTATAAATATTATTAGAGTCAGAAGTCAATGGTACATCAGAGAATTGACACAGGTGGTTTCTTAGGCGTATACTGATTGTGCAAAAACATTTTCTTTATTTCAGGCTTGTATAGATACAGAATTCACAAAAGATGATAGTCTTTGCATGCTGTAAATACAATAAAACCTTTAGCCAGAAATTAGACATCAACAGACTTCAGAGAATTCATAAGGAACAAAAGTCTATGCAATGAATTTGGAAAATGTATTTCTGTTATAAATCAGTCTTCAATTCCCATGAATAGACTCACAAATGAGAAAACATGCATGCATAGAAAAGTTTTGTACCATAAATTATGTCTAGATGGTAAACTAATATATCACACAAAAGAAAAATCATGAGTGTAATGGAATTGGGAAACCCTTTGCTATAAGGCAGATTTCCAGAAAGCTTAGCAAGATTACAGAAAAGTCTCTGAAAATGTAACATGTCTGAAAGATTTGTTGGCATCACAAACTGGAGGATAGCTCAAGTGCATGTGTTTTTGTGCCTGGCATCCAAATTGATATCTCTTTTTCTTTGATGAATTCCTTGTTTATTTATTTAGCAGATTTAGAGACAAAGGATTCCTGTCCATTGATTTACTATTATATGCCCACAATTGCCATGGTAAGGTCTATGGCAAAAACTGAGTGCTGGGGGCTGTGAATCTGATTCATCACTGATAACATTGAAGACATTGGTTCCTGGTTCTTATGCTGCTATGCATGGAAATGTTTCTCTAATTTCATTTTCAAATAGTTCATTGTTAATATAAAGAAATGCTTCTAATTTTTAAAATTTCATTGAAATAATTTGTGATTAATGTGTCCTAGTCATGCATTATTACAGGGTGTAGTGCAATATTTGCACACATTTATGCAGTAAAAAGTGATCAAGCTAAGCAACTACAGTTTTATTAAGTTTTTAAAGAGTTATTTATTTGAAAGACAGAGTTACAGAGAGAAGTAGCAGCAGAGAGAGAGAGAGGTCTTCCTCTGCTGGTTCACTCCCCAGATGGCCACTATGGCCGGAGCTCTGCCAATCTGATTCCAGGAACCAGGAGCTTCTTCCAGATCTCCCACTTGGGTGCAGGGACCCAAGGACTTGGGCCATCTTCTACTGCTTTCCCAGGCCATAGCAGAGAGTTGGATCAGAAGAGGAGCAGCCAGGACTAGAACTGGTACCCACATGGGATGCTGGTGCTTCAGGCCAGGGTGTTAGCCCACTGTGCCACAATGCTGGCCCCCAAGCAACTACAGTTTCTAATTCTTCTCCATGATTTGAGACTACCAGCTCCTCTCCTTCAGTTCTTTACACAGAACCTAATATGGTTGAATGTAGTCATCTCATTATATTATGGAACACCAGAAGTTCTTTCTGTCTCTTTGATTTTTGATACCTATTATCCAATCCCCCTCTATCCCTAGCTGCTTCCCTTCTCAGCCTCTAGTAATCACAGTTCTGTGTTCAGATCCATTATTTTCTTTCACTTCCACATGTGACAAGGACCAGGTGACATTTGTGTTCCTGCTTCTGGCTTATTTCAATTAATTTAATAATATTTTGTTCTTTTTTTGAATCTAAAAGAGGTTGCCCTGTCCATTGTTTTTCACTGATGGACAGCTAGATTGGTTTCAAATCCTGGCTGCAGTGAACTGTGTTATAGTGGCTGTGTTATGGGAAAATTGCTGTATCTTTGATATGCTCTCCTCCTTTCCTTCTAATAAAATTTCCTTATTCTATATAGCCAAGAGCAAGATAACTCTCACATGGTAGGTCAATTTTTATCTTAGTTTAATTTTTGTTATTTATTTGAAAGAGTTACAATAGAGGTAGAGACACAGAGAGGTCCTCCATTAGCTGGTTCGCTCTACAGATGACTACAAAGGCCAGAGTTTTGCCATTCTGAAACCTGGAGACAGGAGCTTCCTCTGGGTCTCCCACATGGGTGCATGGGCCCAAGGACTTGGGCCATCTTCTACTGCTATCCCAGGAGATAGCAGAGAGCTGGATTGGAAGAAGAGCAGCTGGAACTAGAACTGGCACCCAAATGGGATGCTGGCCCTTCAGGCCAGGGCTTTAACTCACTGCACAACAGCGCCGGCCCCAATTTTTATCCTTTTTAAGGAATGACCATACTGTTCTGCATAACATCTGTACTAACTTGTGTTTTCACCCACCATATATGATGGTTTTCTTTTCCCATGTGCTCTCTAGCATTTGTTATTTTTTATCAGTTTGGCATAAAAATGATATAGTATTGTTCATGTTTTTGTGTATTTTGAAATCAGTTAATTTGTTTATTAAATCTTTATTATTTGAAAGGTGGATTTAGAGAGAGAGGGAAAGACATAGATAGCTTTCATCTGCTGGCTCACACCCCAGAGAGTTTCAACAGTTGAGCCTGGGGCATGCTGGAGTCAGGAGCTTCATCCAAGTCTCCCACATGAGTGGCAAGGACCTGAGTCCTTCGTCCATCTTCTGCTGGTTTCCCAGGTGTTTAGCAGTGAGCTAAATTGTAAGTGGAGATTCCTAAACTCAAAGTGGAACTCAGATGTTATGCTGGCCTCACAGATTGCAGCTTTCCCCACTTGGCCACAATGCCAGCCCCTCTATCAATTTAATTCCTCAAAAATAGCTCAGTAATGTTGGCATCTATCTCATTTTGTTTTTTTCTCTGTTATTATTCAACTTATTGATGTCTTATTTTTGTTCACATTATTCCTCTCAATTGCTCTACCTGAGGTGAGTAGGGCTGCTGTGTTGCTTAAATGAAGTGTATGCTTTAGATTACTCATTTAATGAGTGCATGTCATTCACATAGCACTTCACTGAAGTTCTACTATGTCCCAAATCCTCTTCTAGGCACAGAATTTAGACCACTTTTCTCTTAGGCCCAGATCTTGCCTTTAACATACTATTTGGAATTTAGTAGCTCATGAAATCTGCAGACTGCATAAATGAATGAATATTTTGAGGGCTGTGCTTTTGTGGAGGAACTTCATAGGAGACCGAAGGAATAAAATAAATCAAAAGTATCCACAGTATATAGAATGTATACTATTTTACAAGTCACAGAGAAGAGGAAGAAGAAGGAAAGTAGTAAGACTAGAAAGTTTGTGGCAAGACTAACAGGCGCTGGTCAAGAACTTAATAAGCACATTAGGAAAGCAGTAAGGTTTCTCTTTTTTTTTTTGAGGAAAAGTTTTTATTTCTAGTGATGAAATTGGCTACAGAACATTATGAAAGTTTAAAAATACAAAGAGAAATTGTCTATAATTAATAGATTCAAAATTTGACAATCAGTGAATATCATTATTAGTCATTACCAACAACAGTTTTTGATTTGAAAGGCAGAGTGACAGGAAGAGGGAACCACTGTTTCACTCCCCAGACACTTGCACTAGCCAAAGCTTGACCAAGCCAAAACCAGGAACTGGGAATTCATTCTGGATGTCCCATTTGGGTGCAGCGACCCAAGCACTTCTGCCATCCTCCGTCTCCTCCCAGGGTGCACACTAGCAGAAACTTGCCTCAAAGCAGAGAAGCTACCACTCAAGCCAGGCATTTGTATATGGGATGTGGGTGTGTGGTGGTGATAGCAAGCCCTCATAGATAAAAAAAAAAGACGAAGTTATTTCTATGCCAAGGAAATTACTCTGTAGTCTTTCTCTTATAAACTACGTATTGCTGAACCTAGATAATTTTTCCTTTATTTAACAATGACATGAAAATGTCAGTTGAGTTGGCTTTCCTGAAGACCTTGTTTCTTGAATATTAGTGGCTAGCTGAGATAAATTCTTTTCATCTCTTTCTCGCTTCGGCAGCACATGTGCTCGCTTCGGCAGCACATATACTAAAATTGGAACGATACAGAGAAGATTAGCATGCCCCTGCGCAGTAAGGTTTCTTTACCTCCCTGTAGACTCTGCTCTCCAGAGGTGAACAGGGTCCTCTAAACCCACTTGCTGCACACACAAACACCTGAGTGTTGTATTCTCCCACAGGTGTTGGAGACTGATATGGTGTTCTGATTTATATTTACATAATGGCTAGTGACATCAGGCATATTCACATGTTTTGACCATTTACATTTCTTCTGAGAAATGTCTATTCAGATCCTTGCCTGTTTCTTCACTGTATTTTTTGGAGTTTTTCCAATTCATGTAAATGTTCTGGAAATCTGTAAACATTCAGAGTTTTAATTTTTCCTGCCATCTGTTCATTGTATCTACACTCTGATGTTTACTTTGTTGTGAAGAAGTATCTTAGTTGGATATACTCAAATGTCTCTGTTTTTATTTTTGTGACTATTGCTATTGGAATCTTACCCAAAAGCTATTGTGTGTTGACAATATTTAGAGTTTCCCTATGTTTACTTGGGTTTGGGTCTTATGATTACATTTTAATTCACTGTGAGTTCACTTTCACATAGTGTAAGAGATGTTGGAGTCTCTTTTCAGGCTTCTACATATGGATAATCAAGTTCCTCTGCACCACTTGTGAAAGAGATTCTTCTTTCTCCAGTTCATTTTAGTTCCTTTGGTAAATATGAGTTGCTGGTAGAAATTTGGGTTTATTTCTATGCTACCAAGTCTTTTCCATTGAACTATGTGTCTGTTATTATATCAGTGCTAACACTTCTTCTTTTTTTTTTTGCAGTATATTTATTTGAAAGGCAGAGTTACAGAGAGGTAGAGGCAGAGAGAGAGAGAGGTCTTCCATCCACTGGTTTACTCCCCAAATGGCCACAATGGCCAGAGCTCTGTTGATCTGAATCCAAGTGTCAGGAGCTTCTTCCAGGTCTCTCTGCAGGTGCAGGGGCCCAAAGACTTTGGCCATTTTCTACTTTTTTCTCAGGCTATACCAGAGAGGGGTATAAGAAGTGGAGCAGCTGGGAAACATACTGGCACCCATATGAGATGCCGGCACTGCAGACGGTGACTTTACCTGCTTTGTCATAGTGCTGACCCCTGTAATATGTCTTAAAATATGGTGTGATGTCTCCAGCTTTTTTTTGCTTTATAATATTGCTTTAGATGTTAAGCATCTCTCATGTTTCTATATGAATTTTAGCATCATTTTTTCTAGCTCTGAGAAGAACATCGTTGGTATGTTGATTGGAATTGCATTGAATTTGCAAATTGCTTTTGGTAGTATGGATATTTTGGTATTATTCTTCCCATTCACAAACATAAGTTTTCTGTGAGACTGTCAAAAAGCCTTGACAAAAATTGGACTTTATTACACAAAAATTCATCACTTTTTGGGATCATTTAAATCCATAATTTTGCACTAATATTTGATAAATAATTAAAGACTTTGAGCATTTTAGTAGGAGAAATTAAAATATTTATCAATTTATTCAAATATTGTTTAGATGTGATATTCAAATATTGTTTAGAGCCATTGTCTGTATTCCCTCTAAATTAGGATCTTTTTGCTTTTTGCCTGTTAAACTTGTCCCTTGATTCAACAACCCTTTTTAATGTAATGTAAACTGAAAATGTCATTCCATAAGCTAAAAAAAATGACAAAGAAGGAAAAAGAAGGGAGGGAGGTTGAGTATATAATTATGTTCTCCGAATTTTTTCTATAAAACATATTGAATCATTTAAAAGCTAATTAAAATTAAACTCAAAATTGGACCATTATGACCAATATTTAAAACAAGTGATTAAAAACTGTAGATGTCTTCAATTTTGATTATCATTCTTCTTTAGAATATCTGAAAGAAATCCGGTTTCTCACTTTAAAATATACCAGTGTGTTAGAATTCAGTATTAAATGACTTTGTTTAAAAGTGTTATTTAATCTATTGCTTTAAGTAGTAATACTATGGCCATTGTAAAACAAAATCCTTATCATTTTTCATAAAGCAGAAAGGGCCTTTAAAACATCATCACTAAAAATATTAAGAGACCTAAAATATAACATTCTTAAAACCCAAGTGATACCATTCAAAATTTTCAAATATGCAGGGATAGTTCGTGTCAAGTAACTAAATAATTGTTAAGTGTATATATGGAATAGCTTCTATAAATTCTTTTGGCAAGGGCTGGCACTGTGGCATAGTGGGTGAGGCTGCCACCTGCAGTGCTGGTATTCCATAGGGGCATCAGTTCAAGACCTGGCTGCTCCACTTCCTATCCAGCTCTCTGCTAGGGCCTGGGATAGCATTATAAAATGGTGCAAGTCCTTGGGCCCCTGCACCTGCATAGGAGACCAGGAAGAGGCTCCTGGCTCCTGCCTTCCAGTCAGCACAGCTCCAGCCATGGAGGCCAACTGTGGAGTGAACCAGTGAATGGAAGACCACTCTCTCTGCCTGTCCTTCTCTCTCTGTGTAATTCTGACTTTCAAATAATATAAATAAATCTTTAAAAAATTCTTTTGGCAAATAGATGAAGCTACTTGTTATACATTTCAAATAAATAGCAAACATACTAGAAAAATATATTGAATAAAATTTAAGCAACTCATAGCTATACACAGAAATTTCTCACCATAACAACATAGCAACCACTAAATTTCCAAATTCAATTTTCCACAACTTAGAATCTTTAACTCCAGAAGGAGTACAAAATTGACAGAACAGTGGCCTATGTATCAGGATACCTAATGCTAATACAGAATTATCCCTGCCACAACTTACCTATGTGACCTTGAACAGTTCACTTTACTTCTCTGGGCTTGGCATTTAGCATCCTCATGTGATAAAGGAGGCTTGGATAAGATCAGTTGTACTCTATCTTGAGACTTCAATGATCTCTCAGTTTCCAAACAGGCACCTTAAGGGAAAGTAAACCTTTAGATCAAAGCTTACATTTTTAAATATAAATATATTTTAAACTGTTTCTACAACTAGTACAAAACAACACATTCAAATGTGTACCCTGCCACTTTTCAATATTTGGGAATAATTAATGCATCATTTTAGAGCATTGTCTTGAGGCCAGTGCTGTGGTGTAGCTAGTAAAGCCACTGCATGCAGTGGGGGCATCCCATATGGAGGCCGGTTCAAGTCCAGGCTGCTCCACTTTCCATTCAGCTGTCTGCTATAGCCTGGGAGAGCAGTAGGAAGTTGGCCCAAGTCCTTGGGCCCCTGAATCTGCATGGGAGACCCTGAAGAGGTCCTGGCTCCTGGTTTCAGATTGGCATATCTCTGACCTTTTAGGCCATCTGGGGAGTGAACCAGCAGATGGAGGACCTCTCTCTCTCTCTTCCTCTTGTTCAATATCTGTGTAACTCTGACTTCCAAATAAATAAATAAATAAATCTTTTAAAAAATCAAAAGAATATTGTCTGGCACACAGTGAACCACTAAGTACAAGATATTATTAGTAATATTAGATTGAAATATTGAAATAAACTAGGCAATAAGCCTTAAGATGCAAATTAATACCAAGAAATATAATCTCAAATTTCTGTGTTCAACAAGGTAGTCTCTTTTCACTACTAACTTTATACTGAATAAGATATTTTGATATTTTGTTAAGAGTAAATTTATCGGGGGCCAGCGCCGTGGCTCACTTGGTTAATTCTCCACCTGTGGTGCTGGTATCCCTTATGGGCAAAGTGTTCTAGTCCTGGTTGCTCCTCTTTCAGTCCAGCTTTCTGCTATGGCCCGGGAAGGCAGTGGAGGATGGCCCAAGTGCTTGGGCCCTGCACCCGGATGGGAGACCAGGAGAAAGCACCTGACTCCTGGCTTTGGATGGGCACAGCTCCAACTGTGGCAGCCATTTGGGGACTGAACCAATGGAAGGAAGACCTTTCTGATTTCTCACTGTATATAACTCTACCTGTCAAATAAAAAAATTATTAGTTTTTCATAAAAACTGCAGTATTGAAAAAGTTCTAAAATCCCTCTAATTCTAAATCTCTGTGACTGCTAACTCATTAGCACATATTGCATTCCTTACATCTGGGTAATCATGACAATTCACTTTTAAATGATTAACAGATCTGCTGTTATATATAAATACATGCTTTTCCGAAAATCATACAATAAGCAGGCTACATACTTTACTTCAAGTAAAACTGCCATATCCAGTCCTACAATTGTAAATAAGACAGTTTCAATTGTTCAGCATTATCAATTATAAATTCCAATCGTGTAGCAATACTCATAAGAATTTAGGGGGCCGATGATGTGGAGTAGCAAGTAGAGCTGTGGCTTGCAGTGCTGACATTCCAATTGGGTGCCAGTTCAAGTCCTGGCTACTCAAATTACTATCCATCTTTTTAGGCAAGTAAGACTTACTATCCAGCAGTAGAGGATGGCCCAGGCCCTTGGGCTCCTGCACCTGCATAGGAGACCCAAAAGAAGCTGCTGGCTCCTGGCTTTGGATTGGCAGAGCTCCAGCCATTGTGGCCAAATGGGGAGTGAACCAGCGGTTGGAAGACTGCTCTCTCTCTCTCTCTCTCCTTCTCTGTGTAACTCTGATTTTCAAGTAAAATAAATGAATCTTTTTTTAAAAAGGATGAAATAAAAAGGAAGATGAAGATTACAAAATTGTTTAATTTTTTTAATAAATATAAATTTCCAAAGTACAGCTTTTGGATTACAGTGGCTTCCCCTCCCCCAAAACATCCCTCCCACCCATAATCCTCCTATTTCCTGCTTCCTCTCCCATCCCAGAAGATTACAAAATTGTATGAAGGACATTTGTACAGTAAACAAATATACTGATTTCCAATGCAATATTTGAATACTTGAAGCAGGAAGGCTAAGTACTTCTTTGCCAAAATAACATGTTTTCTCCAGTGTAAAACCCATTTGCCATCCCAATACACAAAGGGATTTGGGGCAAGAAGGAAAAAAGAAGTCCACACATGCAGAAATTTTAAGCAAAACGAAATAGAGAATGTATTTAGTTTCGTGTAAATTACATGAGAATTAATAGTATTCTACCAATTTGCAACAAATATTTTTAACTTTAATGAATGAATGAATTTTCAGTTACATAGCAGAAAACTTCTACCCTCTCCCATAAAACTGAAAAAGAAACTTTTTAAAAGTAAAAACTGATGAAAGAATTCTGCAATACATGTTAATGTTAAGTAGCCCAGCAGAGTTTGTTTAGAAATACAAACACACACACAGAAAATAAATACATTAAAATCTTACTGAATAGTCCAGTAATAGTTCAGGATCCAATATGTGTGCAAAAGATTCTGGATTTCCCAGTCACTTTGTATAGGAAATGATGTGCTTTGCTATGTAGCATGTACCTTTAGATTCCTGAACACCTCCACTTTGCTTCTTACCCTGAGTCCCAGCAAATACAGGAACACAGCTGTTGAGACATTCATTTTCTGGATTTGGGAATATCAAAGAATTAATGAGTATAGAAAGTTGTACAGCAAAGACCAAGAATATCCAAGGGAGGTCAGGAAAATCAATTGAACAAGTCAAAATACTATGAATGTATACTGAATGCTCTGTTTTTAATATGTCTTACTTACCTAAAAAGACATGAGGACTATTGCTCTCTCTCTTAATACAACTAAGGAGAAGATATCACCAATGCTCAAGAAAAATGAATACACAGCAGAGCTAATACAAAATCCCAAAATTCCAAAATAGAAAAACTGGATATGCACTCCTTACACACACCCTGAAGTGGCAATGAAGTAGAACAAATCTAAAATTAGAAAAAAATTCTTTTTTTAAAAGATTTATTTATTTATTTGAAAGTCAGAGTTGCACAGAGAGAGGCAGAGAAGAGAGAGGGGTCTTCCATCCACTGGTTCACTCCCCAGTTGGCTGCAATGGCCAGAGTTGTGCCAATCCAAAGCCAGGAGCAAGGAGCTTCTTCCAGGTCTCCCACATGGGTGCAGGGGCCCAGGACTTGGGCCATCTTCTACTGCTTTCCCAGGCTTTAGCAGAGATCTGGATCCATATGAGCTGCCAGCACTGCAAGTGGTGGCTCTACCCACTATGCCACACCACTGGCCCCGAAAATTCTTGTCAAATTAAGAACATTTAACCTTTGTTTTACAGTGCATTATTAAAATATCTAAACTGGGGGAATACATAATTTCTTTCTTTAGAAATCAGAAGAGAAAAAGAACACTTCAATCCTACTGTGACACCACACAGAAGGAATGGAGAATCATGATCTCAATTAGCCTAGGGACAGAATAAAAGGGAGGGAAATAGGAACAACAGAATTAAGATGAATAAGCTTTGACAGCTGAGGGAATCTGAATGTAAAGAAAAGGCATGCAGTTAACTGAAACAATAGAGATAAGTCTGAGAGGAAAAAACATTGTTAAGTCATATTAATGGGGCCAGAGCTGTGACTTAGAAAAGTCAAAAAAAATCTAAAATTTGTTTTTAAATTATATAATTAAAAAAGATAAAAAGATGTTCAATCTTAAGTCTCTACAGCATAAGATATACATCAATTTTCCCAGGTTCTATTTGCATTTATTAACAAAGTTTCATGGGTATAATCACTAAAGTGGCTCCAATAAGTCTTTTTATAAAAATTATTTTTTATTTTGACAGGCAGAGTGGACAGTGAGAGAGACAGAGAGAAAGGTCTTCCTTTTTCTGTTGGTTTACCCCCTAGTGACCGCTGCCGCCAGTGTGCTGCGGCTGGCACATGGCGCTGATCCAAAGCCAGGAGCCAAGTGCTTCCTCCTGGTCTCCCATGCAGGTACGGGGCCCAAGCACTTTGGCCATCCTCCATTGCACTCCTGGGCCATAGCAGAGAGCTGGACTGGAAGTGGAGCAACTGGGACAGAATCTGGCTCTCCCACCAGGACTAGAACTTGGTGTGCCTGCACTGCAGGTGGAGGATTAGCTTATTGAGCCATGGAGCCTGCCTCCAATAAGTCTTAACCTGGGATGCAACTAAATTTAACAAGGATACTCAATAGGAATTTTAGAAGAATTCCAAAATATGTATCAGAATAAAAATAAATACTTTACTTGGTACATCTCATTTTAACTATACTATTGTCTAAATTTCCAAATGTCAGATGTACTAAAAAAATCCCCAAAGCAGCAGAGTTGGTCCGACATGATGAGGAATAAAATAAAGAAAATGAGAATTCGCAGATCCCAGATTAAAATAGCCAAGAAGGCCCAATAAAGAAAACTCAATGTCTTCATACACTAACACTTATTACCTCAGATTTATTTAACAAAAAGGTGATTATTCCAGCTACATCCCATTAGGTAGCCCAATTTTACCTGCTAAATCCATTTAAAAAAAGCACCTCATGATATATTACTAAAATCATATTGCTATATGTCATCCACCATGTCCACTGTACCTTATACCTAATGTTAACAGATCTGATGAAAATAAGTAGATAAATGATGTGTCTTAACCAAGTGTGGGAAATGTCTTTTGTTCAACGTTTTTCCAAAAAACCCTCAGTCTCAGTTTGCCTTCACATTGAAAAGACACTTCTGAGGTTTACTAATCAGTCCAGCTTCTTTGGGCCTCCCTCCAATGAAAGGGGCTAAAATCCATCAAAATAAACTCTAGGCACTGTCCTTGTGCTCCCAGTGACTTTTTCACTCTAGGGGCTCACAAACCTTCTAAATTCTTTAGATCACCTGTGATGTCCATTAGTTCTCAAAGACTATGATGCAAGTAATTTCCCCTCTTGGAACCTTGTTATTAACTGTGCTGTATGAGAAATGAAGTCTCCTACACACCTTGTGCTTACGATTCTGCAAACCATGTTGCCTGCTAGGACTTTGGCCATGAATATAGGACAGCAATACCTGAACATGATTACTGAGATCTCCTTAATAAAGGATAGACTGGGGCCAGCACTGTGGTGCAGTGGTGTAATCCTTTACCTGCAGTGCTGGCACCCCATATGAGCACCAGTTCTAGTCCCCATTTCTCCTTTTCCCATCCAGCTCTCTGCAATAGCCTGGGAAAGCAGTAGAAGCTGTTCCAAGTGCTTTGGTCCCTGCCAAAATGTGGGAGACCTGGAAGCTCCTAGCTCAGATTGGCCCAGCTGCAGACATTGCAGTCATTAGGGGAGTAAATGAGCATATGGAAGACCTTTCTCTCTGTCTCTTCCTCTCACTGTCTGTACGTACACCTGTCAAATACGTAAATAAATTCTATATATATATATTTACATTTATTTATATATATTTATGTATATAAATATATTCATATATAAAATATATTATGCTTTATCATATAATATATTATATAATATATAATAATTATAAACAGATAATATTATATAATTTATTATAACTATTATATATATTATACATATATATATATATTATTGAGATCACTTTAATAGCCAGAGTGTGGCCAGGTTGAAGCCAGGAGCTCCTCCTCCAATGTGTGTGGCAGCAACCCAGGCACTTGGACCATCTTTCATGGCTTTTTCAATCCATTGGTATGGAGCTGGATCAGAAATAATTATATATTTATATATAAATAAATTCATATATAATATGTATATATAATTATATATTATATATTTATGATAATTATATGTAATTCTATATTATGTATAGAAATTTATAATATATAAATATATATATGATGGATCAAAATGCGGCATTCTCCATTTGGCAAAAGAGACAGGCTCCAATATCTACTGTCTATGTCAGTATGTCAGTATAATGCAGGAGGTAACCCCTCTACCAAATAAGAAAAGCTATTTCAGTTCAGCTGGACATCATTCTGCTGACTGTTGACCTTATTACTGTTAGTCTGGATGCTTTCATTGGTTGCAATCCAGAGACCCAATTTTCCCATAGATATAAACATCAGCAAACATGAAAATTTGGTAAGAAAAGCTTAAACTGAGAGTTATGATTAATAACTATTTTAACAAAATTTCTCAGAACCCATCTAATCCAAACCTTGGACAATTGGAAGGCATTGTACTTGGCCCACCCATAATTGAAATGGATTCTAAATCCTTCAACTGCAAGGAGAGTATCATAGACATTAATGCTCCAAACGGATCCAGTTCCCTGCTAATGTGTCTGGAAAAGCAGCACAGGGTGACTCAAATATTGGGGCTCCTGCACCCATGTGAGAGACCTGGAAGAAGCCCCTGGCTCCTGATATCAGTCTGGCCTAGCCACAGTCATTGCAGCCATTTGAGGAGTGAACAAACCAGGAGGAAGATCCATCTCTCCCACTCTCTCTTTCTAGTGCTGCCTTTCAAATTCATAAATAGACCTTTAAGAAAGTCGATCACTTCAATAAATTTGTCATTGCTCAGTCATGATGACTTTTACTACCTTAAGTTCTTTTTCAAAAGATTTATTTATTGGAAAGGCAGAAAGAGGAGCTGGTGGTTGTGGTGCAGTGGACAAATCCGCAATCTGTTATATTGGCATCCTGTATGTGCACCAGTTCAAGTACCAGCTATTCCATTTCTGATCCAGCTCCTTACCAATGGACTGAAAAAGCAGGGAAAGTTGGCCCAAGTGCTGGGATGCTGCCACGCACATCGGAGGAAAAGCTCCTGGCTTCAACCTGGCCACACTCTGGCTATTAAAGTCATCTCAAAAATGAATTAGGTGGTGGAAGATTTCTGTCTCTCCCTCTCTCTGTAACTCTTTCAAATAAGTAATTAAATATTTTAATATGATAAAAAATGGCAGAGAGACACAGAGACAAAGAGAGAAGGAAAGAGAAGCAGAGAGATATCCCATCTGCTGGTTCACTTTCTATGTGGCTACAACTGTGCAAGACCAGGTTTCAAGTCCCCATTGAGGTTACAGTTCTCCAAATTAGATGACAAGAAGGAAAGAATTTGAGCTATTATCCATTTCTTCCCAGGGATATTAACATGAAACTGATTTGGAAGTGGAGTACCCAAAACTCAGATTAGCACTGCAATATATGATGCGGGCATCTGTTGTGATGGTTAACAAATTGGAAAACCTAGAGGAAAAATCAACAGATTCCTGGACATACACAATATACCAAAATTGAGTCATGAAGACACATAGAAAAGCTAAACAAATCAAAAACCAAGACAGAGATTGGATGAGTAATAAAGACCCTCCCAAGAAAGAAAAGTCCAGGATCAGACAGCCTCACTATTGAATTCTACAAGTCTTTTAAAGAACTAATGCTTCTCAAACTATTCAACACAATTGAAAGAGAGACAATCCTCTCAAACTCCTTCTATTAATCTGACAATGACTCATTCTATCATTTATTTATACATAATGTTGAGAAAATCAGAAGTATTTGTTAGGACTTCTGCTAAAATGCACTAGATTTATAATTTTTAAATACATCTTTCCTAGATGTAATGCAGTCCTTTGCTACTTTAGAGTATCAGAAATTTAAAATGTTGGACTGGTGCTGTGGTGGAGCAGGTTAACACCCTGGCCTGAAGCTCCAGCATCCCATATGGGGGCCGGTTCAATACTCAGCTGCTCCACTTCTGATCCTGCTCTCTGCTATGGCCTGGCAAAGTAGTAGAAGATGGCCCAAGTCCTTGGGCCCCTGTACCGATCTGGGAGACCTGGAACTAGCTCCTGGCTCCTGGCTTCGGATCAGCACAGCTCTGGCAGTTGCAATCAATTAGGGAGTGAACATCACATGGAAGACCTCTCTCTTTCTCTCTGGCTCTCCTCTCTGTCTGTAACTCGACTTGTAAATAAATAAATAAATAAATCTTTAAAACAATTAAGAAATTTAAAAAGGGAAAGGTTTTTAAAAAATGTATTTATTTATTGTGAGGCAGAGTGACAGATATAGAGAGGAAGAGAAAGAGAGGTCTGCTATCCACTGGTTCACCCCTAAATGGCCAGAATGGCTGGAGCTAGGCCAATCTGAAGCCAGGTGCCAGAAGCCAGGAGTCAGCAGCTTCCTCCAGGTCTCTCACATGGGTGCAGGGGCCCAAGCACTCAGGGCATATTCCACTGCATTCCTAGGCCATTAGCAAAGAGCTGGATTGGAAGTGCAGGAGCAGGGACTCAAACTTTTGCCCATGTGGGATGCTGGTGCTGCAGGTGGATGCTTAATCTACTATGCCACAGGGTGGGCCCAGGGAAAGGTTTTAGGAAGACATCTTTCATGTAGACTAGGCTGCAATATTGCAAGGTAAGGTTTAGCTTTTATTTCCACACATCAGTTTTCATCTTTTAGCAACTATAAATACTGAATATCATACATATAGACATAAATATAGGTAACTGCAGATTTTGTTGTCATTCTTTCTAATTCTCTTTTTAATGTCTGCTAATAGGCCATCTTATGGATTATTATATTGATGTTACCTGTACACAACCATCAGGCATTTCCACTGTTGAATGTGTTTATGTGTACAGGTAGTTTTGTTTGTGTGTACATGAATGCACATTTGATGGAGATAGCACTGACAGTAATAATGTGAGAAATCCTAATGCTGATTTCAAACTTTCTATCCTCCGCAGAGATGGCTGTCATTGAAGTAGACCACAGGGCCCCATTGCTGTTGTGGACTGAAATATGCCTCCCTAAAACTCAAACACTGAAGTGCTAACCACCAACATAACTCTACCTGAAGAAAGTGCTTTTAAGCAGATCAAATGATAGATGTGTCTGTCACATCAGAGAAGGGCTTCTGGAAAAATCGAGCCTATTAGCACCTTGATCTGATATTTTCAAGCTCTACAACTCTGAGAAGTAAAATTCCATGATTTACATCATATTCTCTGTGGTATTTTCTTAGCAAATTAATATATCCTCATTTCTGCTAGCATTTTCTGCTGTCATCTAGAAGGTCCTCGTGATTAGCAGAGAAATATAGAAAGTAAAAACTATGATTTTAGATTACCAAGTATCTACTAACATAAAAAAGATATCCCAGAAGCAACCTAATACCATCCTGCAGGACCCAGAAAAAAAAAAAAAAAAGGAATGAGTCAAGATGCAGGGCAGTAGAAAAGTGAATAATGAAAGATCACAGCAGAAGTAAATAAGGAAGGGTTTGATGCTGTGGTGTAGTAGGTTAATGCCTTGTCCTGCTGTGCATGCATCCCATATGTTGTTGCTAGAAGACCAGGTTCTCCACTTCCAATCCAGCTCCCTACTAATGCACCTGGGAAATTGGTGGAAGATGGACCATGTTCTTGGGTGCTGGCACCCACATGAGAGACTTGGAAGAAGCATCTGGCCTTTCAAATAAAGAAATCTTAAAAAAAATAGAAGCAGTGTTAGCACTGTTGGAAAAACAGACACATAGTTCAATGGAAAAAATAGGCAGCTGAAATAAACTGACTTTTTTACAGCCAACCCCTATTTAATAAAGGAAAGAAAACAAACAGGAGAAAGAAGAATCCCCTTAGCAAATGGTTTAAAGGAAAGTGATTATCCATATGTAGAAGCCTGAAAAGATACCCCAACACCTCATACACTATGTAAAAGCAACTCAAGGTTAATTAAAAGTCTAAATATAAAACCAAAACCTTGAGAGCTTGTTTTGAGGTTCTAGCAGGGGAGCGCAGCTACTCATATACCCTTGACCGAAGACCGGTCCTCCTCTAGCGGGGAAGGTCGTCCTCTTCGACCCAGCACGCAGCTTCGGGAGGGACGCACATGGAGTGGTGAGGGAGGAAGGGGACACCCGCCTAGCCAGCCAGATCAGCCGAAGCAACCCTGGCGATCAATGGGGTGACAGATGTCGCAGCCAGATCGCCCTCACATCCTGAGTTCACGCCGGAGCTGAGGAAAGGAAGCAATGCTGTCGGATCTGGCCGCTCTGCGGGAGTCTGAGGAACAACTCACACCAGGTGGCCACCGTTCCGTCGTCATGGGTAAAGGAGACCCCAACAAGCCGAGGGGCAAAATGTCCTCCTATGCCTTCTTCGTGCAGACGTGCCGGGAAGAGCACAAGAAGAAACACCCTGACTCTTTGGTCAATTTCGCAGAATTCTCTAAGAAATGCTCGGAGAGATGGAAGACCATGTCTGCAAAGGAAAAGTCCAAGTTTGAAGATATGGCAAAAAGTGATAAAGCTCGTTATGACAGGGAGATGAAAAATTACGTTCCTCCCAAGGGTGATAAGAAGGGAAAGAAAAAGGATCCCAATGCTCCTAAAAGACCACCATCTGCCTTCTTTCTCTTTTGCTCTGAACATCGCCCAAAGATCAAAAGTGAACACCCTGGCCTGTCCATTGGGGACACTGCAAAAAAATTGGGTGAGATGTGGTCTGAACACTCAGCCAAAGATAAACAACCATATGAACAGAAAGCAGCTAAGCTAAAGGAGAAATATGAAAAGGATATTGCTGCATACCGTGCCAAGGGCAAAAGTGAAGCGGGAAAGAAGGGCCCTGGTAGGCCCACAGGCTCAAAGAAGAAGAATGAACCCGAAGATGTGGAGGAAGAAGAGGAAGAAGAAGAAGAAGATGATGAGGAAGAGGATGAAGATGAAGAATAAATGGCTATCCTGTAATGATGAGTGTGGAGTGTGCGTGTGTGCTCAGGCAGTTGTTTTGCTAAGAATGTGAATTCAAGTGCAGCTCAATATTAGCTTCAGTATAAAAAAACTGTACAGATTTTTGTATAGCTGATAAGATTCTTTGTAGAGAAAATACTTTTTTTAAAAAATGCAGGTTGTAGCTTTTTGAGGGGCTACTACATACAGTTAGATTTTAAAGCTTCTGATGTTGAATGTTCCTAAATATTTAATGGTTTCTTTAATTTCTTGACTTGTGTATGGTAGCACAGCAAAGTTGTAGGAATTAGTATCATTTGTAAATTTGGATTTTTTGTTAGGATGTTGCATTCTGTGTTGTTTTTTTAAAAAAAAATTTGTAATAAAATTATGTATGTTAAAAAAAAAACCCAAAACCTAAGTAAACATATGAGAAACTGTAAAACATTAGCAGAGACAACAGTTTGCGTAAGATTCCAAAAGCACAAGTAACAAAAATAAAATATACAAATTTGAGCATATCAAATTAAGATACATCTTCACAACAAAGTAATCAACAGAGTGAAGATACAATGGACGGAATGGCAGGAAACATTGAAAACTCTGACTATGACAAAAGATTGATAGCCAGAACATACATATATAGAACTGGAAAAACTCCAAACAAGAAGCAAAATGTACACGTAAGAAATGGGCAATGATCAGAATAGATGTTTCTCAGAAGAAGAAATCTCAATTGTCAAGACATAGATGAGCATGCCCAATATCACTAGCCATTAGGGAAATGTAAATCAAAACCAATAGCAGACTCCATCTGTGGGAGAAGACAATGCTTGGGTTTTCATTTGTGCAACAAGTGGGTTTAGAGGACCCTGTTCACCATTAGAGGGCAGAGTCTACATGGAAGTAAAGAATCCTTAATACTTTCCTAATGGGCTTGTTGAATTCTTGACTAGTGCCTATTACCTTTGCCACAACCTTTCCAGTCTCACTACTTTCCTTCTTCTTCCTCTTCTCTATAGCTTGCAAAAACAGTATATCTTCTATATACGGAGGATACTTTTGTTTTGTTTTATTCCTTCTGTCTCATGATGTTCCTCTAAGAAATCACAACCCTCCAAATATTCATTCATTTATGCAGTCTGCAGTTTTCATGGGCTACTACATGGCAAAGTACTAGGTTAAAGGAAAGGTATAGGTCAGGAACTGAGCAAAGTTCACAATTATGTAGTATTATCTGGGGAAATGAACCTGATGGAAGACATCTCTCTCTCTCTCTCTCTCTCTCTCTCTCTCTGTCTCTCCTTCTCTCTCTGTGTAGCTCTGATTTTCAAATAAATAAATAAATTTTTAAAAACTAACTAAATAAATATACTAATAACCTGGTGGCAACACCTTTCTATCAGAACATGTGAAGCACTCAAACACAGTTTGTCCCAGAAAGTCAGCCATAGTTTTCAAGGGCACATCTTCTACTCCATTTGTGGACATCTCTGTGTGGAGTAAGGGGCACTTATTTCTTCCCCTCTTCTTTCTTACCACTCTCACAGTTATAACTTCTATTGATGCTTCCACAGAGCAGTCTTTATGAAATTTCAGAACTAATATCCTCCCATTTCAAAAATGTCATGGGTTTAACCACAGAACCCAAAATAAGACAAGTAACTGGCCTTCTTAATTACACAGTGTGGAAAGTAAGATTCTCAGTGGATCACTGGGTAACTGTAAAGTACTGGGCAGAGAAAAAGATGTTACTTATCTGTATTTATGATGTTGTAATTCTCCACTTTATGCAAACTCAGATTAAAAGGGCTCCAGTTAGTGGGCAACACTGTTGCATAGTGGGTAAAGCTACTGCCTGCAGTGTCAGCATCCTATATGGGTGCCGGTTGGGATCCTGGCTGCTGCACTTCCCATCCAGCTCTCTGCTGTGGCCTGGGAAAACAGTAGAAGATGGCCCAAATCCCTCATCTCCTGCACCCACCTATGAGACCTGGACAAAGCTCCTGGCTTCTGGTTTTGGATCCAAACAGCTCCAGCCATTGATTTCTGTTTCTACCACTCTGTAACTCTGCCTTTCAAATAAATAAATAATTATTTTAAAAAACAGCTTCATCCCAGAAGAAGCTCCTGGCTTCAGACTGGCACAGCTCCAGCTGTTGCTGCCAATTGGGGAGTGAACCATCGGACAGAAGACGTCTCTCTCTCTTTCTCTCTCTCTCCTCTCTCTGTGTAACTCTTTCAAATGAATAAATAAATCTTTAAAAAAGTAGCTCCAGTTATTGACAACACAGTAGACTTGCATTAATTTTAGTTCCCTTCTTATTTTGCAAAGGGATCAGTGGCAGGTCAAAACAGTTGACAGCCTTGCTAACAGGAGAAGAAATAGCTGAAGACAGAAAATGAAAAGCAGCCAAATACATCATCAAAGAAAGAGAAGTGGACCCCATCCAACACAAACCTTTAAAAGTGGATGCTCACAATTAACGAGTGAAACAGCTGCCCACTGAAATCTTATCTAGGGAGGGAAGATGTCCTAAGTTCTGCTTCTGTAAACTCCAGTCATAAATCTATCCTAATAAATCTGTCCCCGGCATCTCTTTTACAAACATACTGGACCCACTGACCATTGGAAATGTGGACCTAAGTCATGAAGGCTGCCATTTAAACCCACCAATGCTGTAACAGCTAAGAAACTTGAATTTGATGCACAATTCTCAGGAAATCATTCCAGCTGAGCCTAGGGCCATTAATAGAAACTCCTTGGATCCTCCACTGTCTCTGTGCCTGTTTGAAAGAAGGGAGTTTTCCCACCCCAGGTTTCTGGAACAGCTTCAAATTCCACATTGGAAAAATCTGATAATTAATATGAGAGGGATCAATGCACACTTCACACTTCTCCCCACCAGGAAGATGAGGTGCAGGATGAGAGCAGTGGGGCAGATCCTAGTCAGATCCTCCTGCCCACCCCTCTGCTGCCCCAGGCTCCCTGCTGAAGGCCACCCAGCCCCACCCTGCAGGAACCAGCCCAGGAAACATCAAGAGGCCTGGCCAGACTGCATTCTGAGACCACCCACAGTGGGAACCCAGCTTATTTAACTGTGGAGAGCTGGAGTCTTTCTGCCTTCCTTCCCTGCGTGTGCATGTTCCCAGAATGCTGCCCCCTCTCTCCTGTAACCACTAAATAAAGCACATTAGGGACAGTTTGGGTGAGGTCCTGCAGGAGAGATTCCAGGCACTGGGAGCCTGGGAAGTGGAGGTGGGAGACAGAACAGCCCGGGTCCCAGTCCTGACCTCGGGGGAAGCTGCCATGATCTATGGCTCCCTGGCACCCACCCTTCTCCCACACGTGTCCCCGCCCCTTCCTGCATGCCAAACCTGCAGCAGAAAGTCACTGGAGCAGGTACCCTTTCTTCTGGACACACGGGGAGCGATTCGGGGAGTGGCGGGAAGAGACTCCCTGGTAAGTGGGACCCACAGGTGGAGGATGAAGAGGGAAGATGCAGCAGGAGGCAGGCTTGGGGTGAGCACTTGGAAACTCCCTGGGATCGCACGTGCAGAGCAGGAGATGCAGTAAATGCCAGAGAAGGAGAAGCACAGCCCCCAGGGCTGACCCTGATCAGGGAATGAACTCCCTCTGTTCCAACTCAGGCCCCAGGGAATGGCAGCAGCATGCGCATGTGCACAGGCATTCAGAAGGCATAATACATCCGAGCTCCTGGGAACTCTGGGAAATGGAGTACAGGCCGCAGCATCCCTAGAGACACCAGCTGACCCTCCCAAAGGCTGTAGTCAGGGGTGGGTGCCCACAACCAGAGGGCCTTTGCTTTTATTCAGTCACTCCTTCCTTTCCTTCCCCCCACCAAAATCTCAGGGATCAGTTGCTTTCTTCCTTTCCTGAATCAAATCTGAAAGAATGACACTCACTGCTGCTAACTGACCCCAAATCCTGGCTCCCTCATAACCTCTGTCTCTTCCAGAAAAATCTTATTTACTACTTTGGCCCTAGAAATCATAAATGACTATGATAGAATTTAGCTTTTAACAGAGGTGTAGAAGGCATGGTTTAATATCCAGTTTTGAGAATACAATTTTCATTTGTGTTTTATTGATGTTTATAGTTCTTTTAAGATTTATTGATTTATTTGGAAGTCAGAGTTACAGAGAAGGAGAGGCAGAGACAGAGAGAGAGTGAGAGGTTTACCATCTGCTGGTTCACTCCCCAATTGGCAGCAGCAGCACAGCACCAACCCCTTATAGTTCTTTTCAAATCATTTTAAACTGTCTTTTTATTCATCTAGTACAGAGACAGAAGAATGGACACAGAGCTAACATAGCTGTGTATTCAAAGAGACAGGTTAAGGGTTTAAATGCCTTATATCATAGCATTTATACCTTAGATTAATTCTGGGGACAGTATTATCTGGAATTTACAAAATAGAAACTGAATGGAAAGAGCTTAGAAAAGCATGGTGTTTTTTAATATCATAAAAAAGTCTAAGTTAAAGGCCAAACAAGGGGCCAGCACTGTGGCATAGCATGTAAAGCACTGACATTCCATATGGGTGGAGGTTGAACCCGGCTACTCTTCATTTGATCCAACTCTCTGCTATGGCCAGGGAAAGCGGTGGAAGATGGCCCAAGTCCTTGGGCAGCTGCATCTGTGTGGGAGACCCAGAAGAAGCTCCTGGCTGCTGGCATTGGAGCTGTACAGCTCCAGCCATTGTGACCAATTGGTGAGTGAACCAAAAGATGGAAGATGCTTCTCTCTCTCTCTCTCTCTCCCCTTCCTCTCTGTGTAACTGTGACTTTCAAATAAATAAATAACTGTTTTTTAGAATGTCAATCAATATATAATACTAGCTTAAAGATATTTCTTTTGTCTTGTGTCTCAGTTTTTAAAATCTGATTTATCAAATGGAAAAATGTGAGAGATGAAGAGTACCTACAAAAATAATTTACTGTAATTATTTACTGTAATAATTTACTGTAATGATGTACTGTAATTTACTGTAATAATTTACTGTAAACAACCACATAGGATTATAACTTGTCTAGAAAACAAAGGAGATTCAAAGTTGCTATTTTTCATGGTTATTTGTTCTTATTTTTAATATCAAGATAGTATACAAATATTATGCACTACTAGGTATTTGTGTGTTGTTTGATATGTTTTATTTTTTAATCAGAAATTCAAAGAGATAACTGGGTAACATGGAGTTCTGTGTTTCTGATTACTTCTCTCAATTAGAGATCATGGGATTAGAGTTAGTGCTAGATTAAGAATGCTTCAATCTTTATCCACTGACTTCACACCAGCATTTACTATGTTAAACAATATTCTTTGGGTAGATGGCTCTTTCTTGCCAGACTGTAAACTTCATGGGGTCTAGAAACATATTTGCTTTGACACTAAAACTCAGCATCTTGACAGTCAGTCTTTTAGTTGAATAAATACATGATATACAAAATAAATATTTCTGCCCCTCAAGAACTGCCTAAGAGAGAAGAAAATAGAAATCAATTTGATGACTCTCAGTATTAGGTGAATATATAATTTGTCATTCTGACATAAGCCTTGTCATAAAAAGGGCATATGAATAATCACACAGAGTTGAAATGTATGAACACCTAGGGCCAAGTGGATTAAAAGTTCAGCCTAGCTATGTAAGGCATTCCATGTCAACAGGAGAGGAAGGAGGAAGAGGGGAGGGAGTGTAGGTGGGAAGGTGGTTACGGTGGGAAGAATCACCATGCTCATTACTTAGCAGCAAAGAGAGAATCTGTGATCATTTGTTGCTTAAGAAAGGGTGATAGGCATTATTTAATTATAATGCAGGCATCAGTGTTCTTCTGTCTCTGAAATAGGAAGTCTATAACTCAGAATTCCTTGCTGTTTCATCAAAAACAATTCAAAACAAAAACCTAATTAAGCATAAGTGGAAGTTGTGCGTTAGAAGTCTATTCTAATCTCTAGGAGGTTCAGGGGTTGGAAAATTCATCTAAAATCTTGCTGAAAAATGTCCCACACATTTTCCATAAACACTACCCTTAAGCATAGGCTTTTTTTTTAAAAAAAAGATTTATTTATTTGAAAGTCAGAATTACAGAGAGAGGAGAGGCAGAGAGAGAGAGAGAGAGAATCTTCCATCTGCTGGTTTACTCCCCAATTGGATGCAATGGCCAGAGCTGAGCTGATCCAAAGCCAGGAGCTAGGAGCTTCTTCCAGGTCTCCCATGTGGGTTCAGGGGTCCAAGGATGTGGGCCATTTTCTACTGCTTTCTCAGGCCACAGCACACCTGGATTGGAAGTGGAGCAGGCTGGACTCCAACCGGCGACCATATGGGATGCTGGCACTGCAGGAGGCAGCCTTACCTGCTATACCACAGCACCAGCCCCCATAAGCCCTATCTTCTGCAGAACCAGCACCCCAGACACCAGCCACCACATGGCATCCCATGGCACATTCAACCCTGGCAATGTTCTGCAGCTCTTGCTCCTCTCCACTTTCACTGGAAGAATCTGCAACTCCTTTTTTCATGCAAGTAATTCTGATTCAGATGATGCCCCTGACACAATTGGCTGGCAAGTGCCATGGCATGTGTCCACGGCCTAGCTAAATGCAAAGCTGGAACATTTCACTGCCATGGTGAGACACGGACTCCATCTAATGAAGTAGGGGATTTTTCAGGGAGTCTAGAGAATCAAATATGACAAAATGACAAATCTTAACCAAAGAGTGCTGTGGTACAGATGAAGAGAACCCAAAATGTATTTTTCTATCTTTTCTTTTCTGAGTTAAGTGCCTAAAAACAAAGCCAATGAGGGTTAAACAGACCCATTCTGAAAATTCCTTAACATCTTCATTTTCATCCAAATTAATATATTACTTGAAGGAAATAAATTTTACATAAATGAAAATGCAGCACCACAGACAATTGTACAGAACATAGCCCTTCAGTTAGCTTCAAACCATCTGGGTCCATTAATGTGTTCTTCCAGAACCCAAGCTGCAGTACAATAGAACCACAGCCTCTGACATTCCTCCTCCACCCTGATGGATCTTGGGTTTTCCTCCCACCTCCCCTCTCCTGTGAATACATCAGTAGCAGGACAAATGGAATCCAAAGATACGATGATATTATTTAACATGGAATAAACATAGTGTTTTAGTCAGTACAATCCTCAATACTACAATAATAATTCCGAGTTCACTGACTATGAAACTAAGAATATGAAATCTATTCCTAAGTAATCACACCATCGAGAGCTGAATGTAGACTTTCAGAGGGAAAGAAACAAAGAATTGTGTAGACATTGTATCTCTATAATAGAGATTTACCGCTGTACTTTATAGACAGTACACCATGTTTGTATTTTCTTGTTTTTTTTTTTTTTTTCAGTCTGGAATAGTTTATTACATCCAGCTTGTCACTTTGGAAATTTTATGATTAGACACTAATATACAACAAATTTTGAATCCTTACAGACAATATACAGCACCCTAGGCCCTCCCAAGGGCAAAAAACAGACCAAGAGCTCATAGACTAGCTGCAACTGCAAGAAGCAGATGAAGATATCGTCAGAAAGATGCATATTCCTGCAGTGTGGCTGCTGAGCAGTTCTGCCCTTATGGATCTCATCTCTGTTTCAGATCATTAAAGAAAGTTACATGCTTTCTGACATTTCTAAAGATTTCAATAATGAGAATCTAATATATGTTCACTATGCTAAGAGCTTCAGAACAGCCCAAAGATGTGGGCCATCTATTGCTTTCCCAGGCCATAGCAGAGAGCTGGATCAGAAGAGGAGCAGCTGGGACTAGAACCGGAGCCCATATGGGATGCTGGCACTTCAGGCCAGTGCTTTAACCTGCTGTGCCACAGCACTGGCCACAACGTAGTATTTCTAATAGAAGAGATGGTTAAGTCATTAACTCCTCTAAAATACAAGTTAAGTATTAGCTTTGAAACTCTGATTCATTCATGAGAAAAACAAAAGGTTAATTTTCACTCTTTGCTTCTGGGTATGTAAATTTTCTTCTAAGAAATTAATCATGACTTTTACATCTCAGACCCTATTATGAGTAAGTAGAGAATATTGTGGGGTCATACGCTCATTCTATCAAAGGAACATTTCTCCAATTAAAGAAAACATTATGGGCATCCCATATGGGCACTGGTTTGAGTCCTTGCTGCTCCACTTCTGATCTAGCTCCTGGCTATGTCCTGGGAAAGCAGTAGAAAATGTCCCAAGTGCTTGGGCCCATGCACATGCATTGGAGAACTTGAAGCTCTTAGCTCCTGGCTTCAGATCAGCGCAGCTCCAGCCATTGCAACCATCAGATGGAAGACCTCTCTCTCTCTCTCTCTCTCTCTCTCTCTCTCTGTGTGTGTGTGTGTGTGTGTGTGGGTGTTTGTAACTCTTTCAAATAAATAAACAAATCTTTAAAAAAAAAAGCCAGGGGTCAGGGAAATTTCATCCAGGTCTCTCACTTGGGTGCAAGACTCAAGGATTTCTACCATATTCTACTGCTTTCCCAGTATGTTTTCAGAGGCCTGCATCAGAAGTAGAACATGCAATGGTGCCCATAGAGGATGCTAGTGCTGCAGGTGTTGCTATAACCCATTTTGCCACAGTGCTGGCCCCGTAACAATTTTTAATTCCTAGGAATTAACAGGGAAGAAAGAAGTATGGCAGGATACCTTTTTTAAAAAAAATATTTTATTCATTTGAAAAAGTTATATGGAGAGGTAGAGAGTGAGCTGATCAGAAGCCAGGAGCCAGGAGCTTTTTCTGGGTCTCCACATGAGCAAAAGGGCCCAAGGACTTGGGCCATCCTCTACTGTTTTCCCAGGTGCATTAGCAGGAGGCTGGACTGGAAGTGGAGCAGCTGGGACTCTACCAGCACTCATATGGGATGCCTGTATTTCAGGCCAGGGCTTTAACCTGATGTGCCACAGTGCTGGCTCCAACAGGTGACCTTTTACACTCAATAATCTCTTCTTGGTATTGGCAGCAGTTTGTAATTTTTTTTTATTTGCCTTCTTCTTAATCTATATTTTTAAAAAAATTAGAAAAATTTCCAGCATCCTGAGAACCTCCATCACAAGGGCATACAATCAGATGTTTGTCCAGAAAAGGGTGGTGTAGATGCAATGTGGAAAATGCAAGGTGAGTTGATTCATCTTTCTCAGGCTGTGGTTTCCATGGGCAACTTTTACAACCAACTGCCTTATTTGTTCCTCTTCCACAGAGTGGAAAACACGTTAAGTCATCCTATTTAGCCAAAAGCCAGTGGCAGCACTTCAATATGTCATCAATCCAGGGCCAGCATTGTGGCACAAAGGAGTAAGTTGCCAACTGCAACAGCAGCATGCCTTATGGCACTGCTTTGAGACTCACCTCCTTCACTTCTCGTCCAGCTCTTTGCTTGGGAAAGCAGCAAAGATTGCCCAAGAGTTTGGGTTCCTGCACCCCCATGGGGGACTGGGGCAGACTTCCAGGGTCCTGGCTTCGGCCTGGCTCACCCCAGCTATTGTGGCCATCTGGAAGTGAGCCAGCAGATGAAAGATAGATCTCTCTCTCTCTCTCTCTCCTTCCTTTTACATAAACATACATTACATACATAAATGAAGATGCATCAATGTAGCAACTTTTTGAGGAAAAGTCTTCTGATTATTGCAGGTACTGTCTCAATGCATAAAAATGTTCAGAAACAAAAATTATAAACTGATTTATATTTATATTTCTCAACCACATATTTTTCAGAAAAAATTGTCTGCCACTCAGCATCAGGTATCAGTCTGAAAGCATTCATTAAAAAATCAAGTAATTTAACTAAACACAAAAACCTCTAGTATAGGCTGCATATAAACCAGTGGCTTCCATGGGTATACACAGATTGATTTTTGTTAATTTACAGGGATCACTGCACTTCCCTGGCACGGAGCTGTCTGAAGAGTTTAAACACTGATGGGTGTGGCATTATTTCTGATATTTGCTTATTATCCAGAGTGCATTTATTCAATATCTATCATGAACTCCACACTCTATATATAAATCTATTTCAAATATGTTGATATTTAATGGTACTTACACACTTAAAAACTGAGCTAATCCTCCTAACTTCTCTCTGGAATAGCTATGCCTTTGACTTTGCCTTTTTTCACACATATGGAAATGCATAATATGCTTCTGTATGGTACTTCAGAATTTATAAAAGGCTTTTCAGGTAAAATTTACATAACATCATGTGAAAGTGGCCAAAGGACACAGTCTTCTCATTACAGAGGGGAGAGGTATGAAGTCACTCTCTGAACAGTTACTCAGATTCTGTCATTCAGGTTCAGAACCTTATTAGGTATCAGATACACATCTAGATTTTTTCCCTACTGTCTCTTTGTCACAATTCCCAGCTTATGAGTGAACTTCAGTCTGAATGAATGCTAATATTCAAGGTTCTAAGTGAAAAAATTACTGAGGTTTGTATTGGTGAGGAAAGCATGTATCTAAATGTTACTTGTATTTAATAATAAGTATTGAATCATGAAACTGAATATAAGATTATGCAAATTTTTAAGATGAAGAGCATATATTTAAAACCACATTCTTACATTTTGCAAACGTGTTGAAACAGCTTACTGGAGCATGTGTTTGGCATAGTGGTAAAGCCTTCCACATCCCAGTCAGAATGCTCAGGGCTCAAGCCCTAGCCCTGCTTCTGCTTCTGGCTTCCTGCTAACAGAACCCTGGGAGGCAGCAGCTGATGGCTCAAGTACTTGAGTCCCTGCCACCTGTGTGGGAGACCCACACTGAGTTCCTGGCTTCAGCCTGACCCAGCTCTGGTTGGTGCAGACATTTGAGGAATGAGCAATAAATGGAAGGGCTCTCTCTGCCTTGCAAATAAACAAAAATAAATATACAGACATTTACTTAAGGTGTCTTGCTCACTTTTAAATGATTTCCCTTTTCACAGTAAAATGCCTAACTGTCCTCTTTAGTTACAATGCATGTTTTGCTCTCCATGTCCACTCCTGAGCTCCAAGTACTGGCAGCTCACCCTAGCATGCTGACTGGTTCCAATGTTCAAGTACTCATCTCCCATTCTCTTTTGGTGGGTCTACCGGAACGAAAGGAGAGTATCTACAGTAGTTAATATCTTACTGTTGCTCTTGCTGTCCACCTGCAGGCCTGAAGGATGATCAGCTGAATACACACTGTGATGTTCTGGACGTAGTTTCCAAACTTCAGTCACTTTGCAGCAGAGGGACTCTGTCCTCGTCAATCACCTGAAAGCCTGCAGGAGTAGGGAGAAGCTGTGTTTGAAGAATTCACAAATACAGTGCATTGAAGCCAACCACTACCACCCCCACCACACCCCTACTTCAGGGTTCTGGCAAATCCCAAACCAGGAGTTTGGGACCAGCAGTGGTTCAGGAGGTGACCTCAACTCCTTACTCTGAACAGCTCCAAAGTGCCTGGTGCACCCAGTGGGAGCTCAGCGCCTCGACCTCCCGCCCTCCTGCCCTTGCCACCAGGACGCCCAGCTCCCAGAGCCTCCAGGAGGCCTGCAGCAGACCCGCAGGTCCAGGCGCACTGGGTTGTGCATCCAGAGCAAACCCAAAATACAGGCCCAGCTCAAGTGTCACCTCCCCACAAAGTCTCTGTATCCTACTCCCTCCCGGAAGGCTGCGGGCCAGCACTCAGAACTGGGAGTCGCGGCATTTGGGGTTCACCCATGCTCCCATGAAGGAAGATGCCCCCGTGGGAACCCCGCTCCACCTGTGGGCAGGGCTGGGGAAGGAGGGCTGAGTAAGCCTCCACCCTAGGACTGCAGCCTGGGAAAGTCCAGGGCCCCAGCGCCCTTGCCGGGCATGGGGTCTCACTAAGTGTGCTCTGAGCCAGGGCCTCAGCCATCAGCAGCTCTCTTGCTTCCAGAATCTGCTGCAGGACAGCTCAGGCTCTGCCCAGCGGGGAACCTCGGGCCAATCCTTCTTGCCCTGGGGCAGGACCAGTGCTGCCAGACCCGCCCCATGTAGGCTGGCTATAAAGGCAGTGGTCATTGTTGGGCAGCTGGTAGTTGCCACCTCTCCCGCTGGCCCTGCTGGCTGAGGCTTGCAGCACGTGCTGCACTTGGGGAAGTAATGAAGGCCAAGTCTCATCAGGAAAACCAAGTGCGCGGTGCTGATTTACTCACTGACACAGCATCTGTGTGGTCTGCATGGGCAGACAGGGGGAAGGGTTTCGTAGGAGGGCGCTGTTGGCACACTGGGCCGCATGCAGCTGCCTGCTATAGGCATCCAGGGCAGCAGAGTCCTGCAGGGTCCCTAGAGTCCTGGCCATGCTGTGCCTTCCATCATCCACCCTCCTGCACTGATGCTGGGGGAAGTGCTTCTGCGGTTGATATCTCATTTGAATCCATGGTCATTTTCTCATGATGGGATGATCTCACACAGTGACAATGATGGGACAAATCACTGTTCTGCAGCATCTTCCTACCAGGAGCATTGCAGGTAGACAGGGGGCCACGGGTGACCAATGGCACCTCCTGTGCATGGTCTCTGGCCCATCCAGGACTAAAGGTGGAAAGGGAAGGAGAGGAGCTGGCTCAAGGCAGTTCTGCTGTGGGTTCCATCAGGTGCAAAATGTCTCCCGATTGTGGTTAACCTTCCAGGGAAATTGTCTCCTTTTGTGGGCCAGAGACAGCATCTGCTTTATTAGCTGTGCAGTGTATTGATAATTAAAATTTGGGCAGTCCTATCTTTAGTCCTCACAGCGTAGTTACATTCTGAGGAACTGATGAAACTGCTCAGTACTTCGGGGCTGAGTGTAATATTAGGTGGGTAAGCCTGTTGTTGGCTTTTGGTTTATAGCTATTGGGTGACTTTATTTGGTAAAAATGCATTCAGGCTCAGTAGTGTATTCAAGGATGACCACTTAGTGAATTGTCTTTTTTTTAAGAATAAGAGTATTGAAGACTGGGTTGAGCTACCTATGGCAAAACTCCACCATTCCTGGGAAGGCCACAATTGGCAAGAAAAGCGGGTAGCAAGCTTTCATCAAGTAAGTTGAGATTCCTGTGTTTGCAATCTGAAGAGCTCACTGCTGAGCTGGGAGGGGGACTGCTCTGAGCACAACTCATTAGAGAACTGCTCTTGCAGACCTTCCCTGAAGGAGGCACTGTTGTGGTCAGAAGCATTCCAGGAGCTGCTGGCCAGCAATTGTGAATTAGGCTTGAATTGAATCCATTGCAAGTATCACAAGAGTGCAGAAAGGCTGTGTCCTCAAATGAGCAGCTCACCAAGGAGAATTTGACTTAACCTAGAAGGTCTGTTTATCTCCACTTATTTCGCAGCATATTCATACCAGGTGGGGAAGATAAATCAGCCTTCAGCTCTGCAATGGCAGTGCTCTTGGTTGAGGCTGAGGATGCTTTTCATTGCATGCAGTGTTTGCAAGAGACTTAGTTCCCTGAGGATTTATGCCTCTCCTGTAAATACATTTTTGGCACTAAAACAAACTGAAGTATTTCTGTTTTAGTAGTATGGAACCAATGAAGTATTTTGCCTACAGGCATCTTTGTCTTTAAAGAGCTAAATCCGCAGGATTACAGGATTGAGTAAAAACGAGAATAGCTAATCCTAGTACTAGAAAAGTACAAGGGATTATTTGATAATTAGCTTCCTCATATTCCTCATGTTTCTTTTTATTTTTCTACCTGCTCTTCCCTACATATAGATGGTCTGGCTGTATTGGAGGCTTTTCTAAAAACTGAATTCTGTGAAGAAAATATAGGCTACTGGCTGGCTTGTGAAAACTTCCAAGAAAGATCCACCCACCCCAGAAGCCATCCTTATATGCAAGAAAAATATATACACTCTTCTTAGAAAAAGGCCCAAAAGAGGTAAGACACAATTCCTCATTTCAGCATAAAGAGTACACTCTTGACATCAAGATGCAACAAAAGAAGTAAAGACATAAGACTAAAGCAAGGGCCAGGGAATCAGAAAAGCTTCCTCTCCTGGTGTCCTGTCTTTCAAATAAGTCTCCCCAGACCTGGCAGGTGGAGCTCATCACACATTACCGCTTCTAATTTTCACTTTCAAAGAGCAGACCCCCCTTCTCTAACAAAGGATAATGAGTGATCATTGTTTCAGATGAACATGCTTTCAAACCAAAACTCTTATTATCCAAAATATACAAGAAGCTATGACTCCCAGCTTTACAACTGCCTGGAAAAGGGTGTATTACTTGATGGAGAATAACTTTTTGAAGTTGTATTTATTTGCAAGGCAGAGTTACAGAGAGAAAAAGAGAGGGAAAGACAGAGGTCCATCTGCTGACTCACTCCCTAAATGGCCACAATGGCCAGGGCTGGGCCAGGCTGAAGCCAGCAGCTTCCTCCAGGTCTCACATGTGGGGGCAGAGGACCAAGTGCTTGGGCCATTCTCTGCTGCTTTACCCAGCAAGGAGCTAGGGAAGAAGTAGCGCAGCTGGGAGTCAAACTGGCATCCATGTGGGATGTTAGTGCTGCAGGCAGCAGTGTAACTTGCTATGCCACAACAGCAGCCCCCAGTAGTAACTCTTATCCCTGGTCTTTCTTTTGAGTCAGAATGCTACCAGGATTTGTGTTGAAAACCACAGATCACCACAGAACCCCATGAGAAGAAAAAGGAGCCGCAGAGTAGAGGACATGTTCTGTTTCCTAAGGCAGAAGTTTTTGACTGCCAGAGACGAACATTCAGTTCAGCCTGGGTGTTTGGGAAACATCCCTCACAACTGTTGATTCCAGTTCAGGTAGTAAATCAGGAAGCTGGTGACTATCCAGGAGATGCCTGTATGAGAACAGCTTCCACCACCGTGAAGACACAGGCAGGAAATACATGGTCTGAGTGGGGTGGGTCTCACTGGAAAAGCAGGACTCTGAGATGGAAGATAATGCAATGGAATGCTATTGTTCCAGACTCACTTAAAATCAATAGGTCTGGGATTCTGTGGCCTTAGCTACCTAGCTCTACATCTTTCCTTAAATCCATCCATATTACCACATGGTTTTAGTTCTAGGTTTTAAGTCCAAACTAATGTAACATGTTTATTATGTAGAATCATCCATTCTATTGTTGTGTATTGCTGAAGCTGAAGTGATGTTTGAATTGTTAAATGGTATATAAAATAGTGAGTGCTCATGTGTAGAAAACCACAGTGGCTGTTCCAGTGCCAAAAACTCTTGAAGGCAGTTAAGCTTTGAAGTGGTCTTTGAATATTTGAATACATTTATTTTGATAACTAATGTCATTGAATACTCAGAGTCCAGGTGTGAGTTGATTTGATTTTGGTAACTGGAAATATGACCAACATAAGATCTTTGTAGTAGAGAAGAAGCATGCATTACTGAATCTGTTCAGGGATCACAAAGTGACCTGAATTGACCAGTTTGGGGTGGAAATCCCTAAGGCACGACTGGGCCTGGGCCGGGCTGCTGTGGGTGGGGCAGAAGGAGAGGGGAGATGCCTGGGACCTGAGGGCCAAGGCTGCAGGTGTTCCTATTGGCCCCTGGTCACCCGTGGGGCCTCAGCCCCTCTCACAATGGAACCGCACATGCACCTCAGATCGTTTTTACCCCTAATTCCACTTTAAAGAAAAGTTTATCAAGGCTGGCACCATGGTTTGGGGGTGCAACCAGAACTGCAGGGCCTGCATCACAGTTGCTGATTCAAGTCCCTGCCGCCCAAATTCCTGTCCCACTCCAGCCAACAGGTGCAGTGGTGATGGACAGGTGCTTGGACCCCACACCACATGGGAGAACTGGAAGGGGGCTCATCGGCCTTCAGCCTCACCCAAACATTGGGGGATCAAACCAGCAGATGGAAGACCCCTGTCTCTATGCCTTTCAAATAAATCTCTTAAAATAAATAAAAAAGAAATGCAAAAATAAAAAAGAACCAGCTAAATAGAAGTGAACTGTATGGAGACAAACACCAATATTACATTACTCAACTCTCCACTGCTCCAATGAACAAAGAAGACAAATAAGAGGGATATAGGCCTCCCCTTTTTTGTTATGCTTCCCTTGGTTCTAACTAGCATGGGCTTCCAGAAAATGCACAAGGAATCCATTCTCTTCTGTGGTCAATACATGATTTCAGAATTTTCCTTATTCATTTGCCTAACAGATTTTGATTATGTTACTCTAAGGAAAGGGAAGGCAACACAACTGCCCTTTTCCCCCATTGTTAAAATCTATTATTTATTTGAAAGGCAGAGTTACAGAGAAGGGGTAGAGACAGATCTTCCATCTGCTGGTTCACTTCCCAAATTGACCTCAGCTGAGCCAATCTAAAGCCAGGTGCTTCTTCCAGGCCTCCCACATGAATGCAGTAGTTCAAGCACTTGGGCCACCTTCTGATGCTTTCCCAGGCACATTAGCAGGGAGCTAGATTGTAAGTGGAGCAGCTGGGACTTGAATCAGCACCCATATGGGATGCTGGCACAGCAGGCCATGGCTTTACCCACTGTGTTGGTACTGTGTGTGTTTGTGTGTGTGTATGTATTTTTATTTCAAAGACTCATTTATTTATTTGAAAGGCAAGGTTAGAGAGGGAGAGACATAAGAAAAGAGATCTTTCAACCTCTGGTTCACTCCGCAAATGTCCACAACAGCAGAGGCTGGGCCAAGCCAAAGCCTGGAGGCTGAACAGCAGATAATCTTTAGTTATTAATTTAAAATGAATAGGCTGTAGCTGGTGCTGTGGCATATAAGGTGAAGCCACCACCTGCAGTGCTGGCATCCCCTATGGGCACTGGTTCATATCCCAGCTGCTCTGCTTCTAATCTAGCTCCCTGCTAATGTGCCTGGGAAAGCAGCAGGAGATGGCCCAAATACTTGGGCCCCTAAATCCATGTGGGAGAACTGGAAGAAGCACCTGGCTTTGGATTAGCCCAGCTCCAGCTGCTTGCAGCCACGTGGGGAGTAAAACAGCAGACAGAACATCTCTGTCTATTTCTGTGTCTCTCTCTATAATTCTGTCTTTCAAATTAATAAATAAATCTTTAAAAAGGGTTTATTAACATATACTATAATCCAATCCAGGAACAGTAAGAGAAGCATTAAATATTGCTACCTACATTTTTATTTATTTTTTATTTTTTAATTTTTTAAACTTTTATTTAGTAAATATAATTTTCCAAAGTACAGTTTATGGATTACAAAGGCTTCCCCCCCATAACTTCCCTCCCAACAGCACCCCTCCCATCTCCCACTCCCTCTCCCATTCCATTCATATCAAGATTAATTTTCAATTATCTTTATACACAGAAGATCGATTTAGTTTATATTCAGTTAAGATTTCATCAGTTTGCAGAACACAGAACATAAAGTGTAAAATACTGTTTGAGTACTAGTTATAGCATTACTTCACATTGGACAACACATTAAGGACAGAGATCCCACATAAGGAGTAAGCACACAGTTGTTCCTGTTGTTGACTTAACAATCTGACACTCTTGTTTATGGCATCAGAAATCTCCCTGGGCTCTAGTCATGAGTTGCCAAGGCTATGGAAGCCTCTTGAGTTCACTGAGTTCGATCTTACTTAGACAAGGTCATAGTCAAAGTGGAAGTTCTCTCCTCCCTTCAGAGAAAGGTACCTCCTTCTTTGATGGCCTGTTCTTTCTACTGGGATCTCACTCACAGAGATCTTTTATTTAGGTCCTTTTTTTTTTCTTTTTTGCCAGAGTGGCTTTCTGCTGCTCCTCCGCACGCGGAGGAGCCACACCAGACCGGACGCTTGTTGTTCCCTTTTTTTACAAGTCCTTTCTATAGTAAAGTAAGAATAAGTAAACAGCAAACTCCCAAAGCAAGAATGAGTAGAGAGAAGTGAGAAAGAATGAAGTAACGAACTTCCCCGCGAACTCTCCAATGCACTCTCCAACCAACCCACACCACCATGCCGTCTCTCTCCTCCTATATAGTCCTCTCCACCAATCCGTGCTCTGCTACCCACACGCCGAGCGCGCCGCTCTCCTCCAATCAGGAGCGGCTCTTGCAGCTTATCAAGTTGGTAAGGGGCAGCTGGGTAGAAGCTGTACGCTCCTCTCCCAGCGCCACATTGTGGGAGAGCAGATGCATAGAATAAGTCTTAATTCCAGTAACAGTATAGTCCGAGTTGCTCCCCACAGATCCCCCTTTCTTTTTATTTTTTGGCGTTGATACGCGCCTGTGTAAAGTTCAGCGTGATCTTCATGCTATTGACTGTCTTGTTTGTCGTGCTACTTCAGAGTTCGTTGAAAAATGTCCCATATTCAAGATCCCAGGGATTGGTTATTCATTGTTTTTCTTCCTCAAATAGAGTTTTTTTCTTCTAGCTCTTCTGTTGGTAGGTTTACCAACCGAATTCTTCTCTCAGGGGTCCATATTGGTTGTGCCGCACCTTGTGGAAAAAAACAAATGGCGCCTCGTATTCTTCTGAGTAAGGGGAACGGGCCTTTCCATTGGTTGTCCTGTAAATCCTTCCACATTACCCACTGTATTGATTCCTTATCAGCTGATTGAGCATGCATTTCTGCAGGTGTTTTACCATTCTTTTTCTTGTTCAAAAAATTAATTGTATAAAGAGCTAGGGCCAAGGCATCCTTGTTGGATGTGGCCATTTCCCCTATTCCCCCTTTTTGTTTAATTATTAAATTTTTTAAATATAAGTGAGTGTGTTCTACCACAGCTTGCCCTTGTGGATTGTATGGAATACTGGTAATATGGGAGATTCTGAATTCTTTCAAAAATGCAGCAAAACGAGTTGATGTATACGCTGAGCTGTTATCCATTTTGATCACATGAGGAACTCCCCAGGCTGCAAAAGCCTGCAAGCAGTGTTGGATTACTTGTTGTACTCCTTCTTTATTCATGGCTGTGGCCATGACTACACCTGAATATGTATCTACAGTGACGTGAACACAGCTTTGTCGCCCAAAAGAGGGGATATGTGTAACGTCCATCTGCCAGATATGTCCTGGTTTAAGGCCACGGGGATTGGCTCCCGCAGGAATCTTTGGAACTATGATAACAACGCACTTTTCACAGGATCTAATAATATCTTCTGCTTGCTTGCGGGGAATATTAAATTTAAAACTTAAAGTGTGGGTGTTAACATGCCATTTAGAGTGATATTCTTTAGCTTGTTCCAAAGCGGTGCATGCAAGCAAGAATCTTGAATAATGATCTGCCATCATGTTTCCTCGAGTAAGTGGGCCAGGTAAATTAGAATGAGCTCTTATGTGGCCTATGTAAATAGCATGCTCTCTTTGATTTAATAACCCCTGAATTTCACTTAAATAAGAATAGACTGAGGAGGATTTAAGAATAAGGCACTGTGTAGCAAGCATCTGAACTGCATTCACCACATATGCACTATCAGACAAAATATTCATGGGTGCGCTCTCTCTCTGCGTAATACTGTTGTGATAATAGCTAATTCTGCATGTTGTGGAGAAGGGGATGCTGTTAAGACAAAATATCGTTGATTGTTAAATATAGCTGCTCCTGTTCCGCCTTTAGCTCCATCCGTAAATATGGTAACTGCCCCTTGAATTGGATCCCTTCGCACCTTCTGCACCCGTTTTATTGAAACCTGTGTGCAGAAGTTAACAAATGGATGGTGAGGGTAGTGATTGTCAATCTCTATTTGTAGAATGAGAACTATGTATGCCCATTGCCAGCATTCCCTTGTAAAGGCTTCTACTGCCTCTTGAGCAAAGGGAACTACACATCACTTTGGAGTCTTCCCCGCCATTTCTGTCGCCTTTTTTATTGCTGTTAATATCAAATCAGCCACCGCTATGCCTTGGGTGTATAGTACACGCGGTGCATGTGAATGTGGGTATACAAACAACAAGGGTCCTCCTTGCCAAATGACTGCGAAGGGATACAGCTGTTCCATAAAAATTAATATTTCTAGGGCTTGTTGTGGATCACATCTTTCCATCTGCATTGCTTTAATTTGTTTTTCGATTTTCTGTAACGCCAAGCGGGCTTCTTTTGTCAATCTACGAGGGGAATCAAGCTGGGCATCTCCTTCTAAAATATTGAATAATGGCATCATATCTTCGGTGGTTAATTTACAATAGGGCCTCAACCAATTTAAATTGCCACATAATTTTTGGAAGTCATTAAGGGTCTGCAACCCATCTATTGCAATTTCAAATTCTAATGGGGTCACCTTTTCAGAAGTTACTTTAAGCCCTAAGTACTGTACTACTTCCCCTTTTTGTATCTTCTCTGGCGCTACTTGTAACCCAACTTTTTCCAAATATAATAGCAGCAGCTTATATGCTTCCATAAGGTGACTTTCACTTTCAGCCGTTATTAACAAGTCATCCATGTAGTGTAAAATTTGTACTTTTGGGCACTGTTGTCGAACCAGCTCTACTGCCTGGTCAACATATAGCTGGCATATGGCAGGACTGTTAGTCATTCCTTGGGGAAGCACCTTCCATTCGTATCTTTTGTCGGGACCTTGATGATTAATGGAAGGTACAGTGAAAGCAAACCTCTGAATGTCTTGTTCATGTAGAGGTATGCTAAAAAAGCAGTCCTTCAGATCGAGTACTATTAATGGCCAATGCTTTGGGATCATAGTAGGAACCAGGAGTCCGGGTTGTAACGCCCCCATGGGTTGCATCTGCTGATTAACAGCCCGTAAATCATGCAACAACCGGTATTTCCCCGATTTTTTCTTTATCACGAATATTGGCGTATTCCATGGGGAGGTTGATGGTTGCAAATGGCCTGCCTCTAATTGTTGTAACACTATATCATTTACCGCAGCCAACTTTTCCTGGGTAAGGGGCCACTGTGGTATCCACTTTGGCTTGTTGTCCAGCCATGACAATGGTAGCGGCTGCATCTCAGTGGCCCCCACGAAAAACCCGTGTCCTGTCTTTTAAAATCGCCTTTGGGCTGGGCTAGGTCCCTTCTGCCTTCTCTGGAGCCTAATCCTCTCTCCTGATATCCCTTTTTATACATAATACGCCGTCCTGTAGAACTCTCCAATTGGCCCTCATTTGTTAATGTCAGTCCCAATTGTTCTAAAATGTCTCTTCCCCATAATGTGATGGGGAGTGCACTAACATAAGGTTGCACATTTCCCTTGTTCCCTTTTTGATCCTGCCAATGAAGCACCTGAGCACTTCTTGATGGTGTCATGGCCGCACCTAGGCCTACTAAAGTATTATCTCCTGGCTGAAGGGGCCATGACTTCGGCCAATCATTTTCTGAAATTATACTTACATCTGCACCTGTATCTAGCAGGCCCTGAATCGACTTTCCTCTAATGGTTAAGGTCCACAGAGGTCGATCTGCTAAAGATAGGGACAAGGCTGCAAATTTCTCCCTTTGGGGTCCATGAACATCCTGCGCTCCAATCATGATCAGCATTTGAGCCACAGGTTCTTCTGGCTTGATTTGAATAATACCCTTTGAAGATTGTATTAGCACTTTTAACTTATCAAAAGGTAATTGAATGACTCTGGTAATGACCATTAGGCTTCTTAAAGCATTTGTTTCTTTTCCTATGATTATTCCAAGTCCCTTATGCTCCGCTGAAATTGTTTCTGCCCTCACCTCTATGGCTTGTGGCCCCATTTGAGGTGTTAGTACCGAATATTCGGTGGCTCATAACTCTGCGCAGTAAATATTTGGTTTTTGTATTGTTGGTACCGTGGCACCCACCGATTGTTTTGGCCCCAGGGTGCAGGGGCCCACATTCCGTTTTTTTGCTGTTGTCCATATACACCTGATCTTCTTATGGGGCCCGGCTCATTTGGCATCCTCAGGGGATTGCCTGCGCTATTCATTTTAAAGTAACATTCACTGACCCAATGATTCCCTCTTCTACAGCGTGGGCAAAGGCCTGGTCTTCTCGAGTTCTCTATGCCCTGCCGATCTCGGGCTGGAAATTTCGCCCTACATTCCCTCATTAGATGCCCTTCTCGACCACATCTAAAGCATATTCGTCCCCTCATGTTCTGTCTAAATTGTCGGGTTACAGCTACTGCAGCATGTGATCCAGAAGCTACATCATCCATGACATCCCTACAGATTTTCAAAAAGGTAGGGATGTCTTTATGCTGCCATGGTCTAAGAGCTTCATGACATGTTTTATTGGCCTGTTCATACGCCAATCTTCTGACTAAGGGCATTGCTTCTTCCACAGTTTCAAAAATGTTTCCTGCTGCTTCCATTAATCTGTTCACGAAGTCAGTGTAAGGTTCAGTAGGGCCCTGTACTATCTTAGTTAGGCTGTGTCTTATTTCTCCTTTTCTGGGTATCACCTTCCAGGCTCTTCTTGCTATCTCTCTCACGTGTAAGAGGACAGCTGTTGGTAATCGGGCCTGCTCATCGGGATTGGCAAATCGCCCTTCTCCATTTAACATTTCCTCATCCCATGCTTGATTCCCTGCTTGATAGTTCTGCTTTGAATATTCTCGCGCGAATTCTTTATAAGCAGCTAACCATAAGAGGAAGTCACCCCCGCCCAACACCGCCTTTACTAAGTTTCTCCAATCCTCGGGTATTAGGCCTTGCTGCCCAATGTTATCAAGGATTGCCTGAGTGTAACTTGCATGGGGCCCATACAATTGTACTGATTGTTGCAACTCTTTAAGTAATTTATGGTCAAGAGGCGTCCAACCACTGTTTCCCTGTTGATCCTGAATTACAGGAAACACCTGGCCTGGTTCCTGGTACTGCTCCCAAGCAGGTTTTCTATAAACAGCTCCCCTTTGCTTGCTTTTGGTTCTCGGCCTTTCTATCTCCTCCTGCATACCTACTCCCTCCATCACTCCTTTTTCCTCCTCCCACTCTTCTTCAATCTCATGTGGAAAAAAGGGACTTTTCTTTACAGGAGGAAACTTTGGTAGTACTAATGGGCGATACCGGGGTGGTGATTCATCCTTTATGGTTGAATTTGCCAGCCTTGTAGGGCCAGGATATATTCTTGGCATCTCTCTCGGGGGCGAGGTTCCCTCTTCAGCTTCCTTCTCCCCCACGTAAGCTTCCTGGCTCTCTAAATTCTTCTTTGATTTTCTTCTCACCTGTTCGTTACAATAGCTGCTCGCCTGGCTGCCCTGCCATAATTCTTCCTGCAATTCACTCCCCTCATTAAGCAACAACTCGATCCCTTCCGTGGGGTCCTGAAGCACCTGATCAACGAGTTGCCACAGCTTCAGCACTTCTATCGAATCCCCAGCCTCGCGTAATTTCCGTCCCACCTGCCTCCACTGCTGTAGAAACCAGGGGGACATCTCCACAACTGCTCTTACGAATGCATGAATTTTCCTCCCCCCTCGTTTCCCTCGCTTAGAAGAAAAGCTGCGAGGAGGTGGGGAGTAGGAAGAGAGAGAAACCACATTCAGCCCACAATGGATGATCTTTAGGGAGAAATAGAGAATGGTGCCTAGCAGGAGGAAGAGGTAGCCAGTGGGCAAAGAGTAGCCAAAGAACTCCATTGTCTGTACCGTCTGTGACATGTTGGAGCGGTGGGCGTAATGGAAGACTGAATCTCCCAGACGTTCCCAGTTAATACCTCTTTCCTAGCTTCTAATTTTCTTCCCCGACGACTTTTTTCCTGGGTTCTAACTAGCTTTTCACCGGCACTCTTTCCGTCTGGCCTTCCCCTAGGCTCTTTGCTAGTCTCTCTCTCCAGTAATTTCCCACTTCTTCCCGTTTTTTCCCTCCTAGGTTTCCTATCTGAGTCACGGCACCATTTGCTGCTCCTCCGCATGCGGAGGAGCTGCACCGGACCGGACGCTTGTTGTTCCCTTTTTTTACAAGTCCTTTCTAGAGTAAAGTAAGAATAAGTAAACAGCAGACTCCCAAAGCAAGAATGAGTAGAGAGAAGTGAGAAAGAATGAAGTAACGAACTTCCCCGCGAACTCTCCAACGCACTCTCCAACCAACCCACACCACCATGCCATCTCTCTCCTCCTATATAGTCCTCTCCACCAATCCATGCTCTGCTACTCACATGCTGAGCCTGCCGCTCTCCTCCAATCAGGAGCGGCTCTTGCAGCTTATCAAGTTGGTAAGGGGCAGCTGGGTAGAAGCTGTACGCTCCTCTCCCAGCGCCACATTGTGGGAGAGCAGATGCATAGAATAAGTCTTAATTCCAGTAACAGTATAGTCCGAGTTGCTCCCCACAGCTTTCCATACCTAAAATACTCTCATGGGCTCTTCAGCCAGATCTGAGTGCCTTAAGGGCTGATTCTGAGGCCAGAGTGCTGTTTAGGACATCTGCCATTCTACGAGACTGCTGTGTATCGCACTTCCCATGCTACCTATATTTTATATAGTCTAAGTATTGTATAAACTAAAATATACAACACTAGGAGTATGCTATCAGTAATTACACTACCAATCTCAGTGATTATAAATAAGAATTTTAGCAACTATACTGATTCTGAACAGTGATTCAATGTTTCTGTTTTTAAATTTAAAAATGCCCATGAACTTCAATGTTTCTGTGTAGCTCCTAATAGAACTACAAGCCTTAGAAGTTCTATGCTGTTTAATATTTCATCTTCAGTGCCAACTTGATTATTACACTGCCAGTTTATAAAACACTTCACAGTCATGTGAACCTTACCATAAGATAGGACTGTGTAGAATAAATCCTTTAACTACAAAGACAATCTTATCTCACAAGGGAGGAAGATCCAGAGGGGTCAAATGACTTGCTAATGTCACTTAGCTCTGTTGGCACAGAAACAAGGAAAGCTCTCAGCTTCCTGCCACCTCCCCTTACACCACCTGCCTCAACTAGACGAGCCTGTAATTTTAAGGATGCTCAGGTCCCATGAGTTTAAATGAATTTTTCAAGGTTACATGACAAGTACCAAAGCCAGAAGTAAAAATTATTGCTTCCATCTTTCTCTTCCTTGTCCACAATGGAAGTTTGATGTACACTTATGCATTATTCAAATATCATTTACAACCAAGAAGCATTATTTTTCCCCAAAAATAACAATGACACTACTTTTTCCATTGAGGAAGTTATTTTAATGGATGATGCAAACATGCTTGTTTTGTTTTTTACTTTGAGATGCAAAGAAATGAACAAGTAGACAGAGAAGTGGTATTCACCCTCTAGTTAACTGCTGAAATGTCCACAGCGGTCAGGGCTGGCCCAGGAGCAGGGAACCTAATCATCTGAACCATCACTTGCTAGCTACCAGGGTCTACATTATCTGAAAGTTGGAGTCAGGGGCTGGAACCGGGAATCAAACCCAAAAAGTCCAATGTGGGACACAGACATCTGAACCATAAGGCTGCACCCTGGCTTCCAGACTTGTTTTTTCACCAGTCCTCTGAAAATTAAAGTTAATTGCAACCTGAAATCCAAGACTAAGTAGTCCTCAAGTGTGTGTGTCTATGCAAGTTTATGCATGAGAGTTACTTAGGTTGCCCAAGAGTCTGCAGTTTAGAAAGAACAAAAGAGTGAAACATGTGTCAGAGGATGTCAGCATTGGAGAGGTGGCTGTGCTCTAGTCAGAGGCTGAGGAGGACAAGTCCACTGAGAGCAGCAGCACCAAGGGAGAATGCTATACTAGCAAGTAAGGAGAAAAAATGTTGAAAAATAAATATGTGAAAAGGATTTATTTATCTGGAAGATGGAGTTATAAAGAAGGAGAGACAGGGAGGGGGAGGGAGAGATCTTCCATCTGCAGGTCAACCCACCAAATACTCACAATGGCTGGGACTGGGTCAGATCAAAGCCAGGATCTGGAACTCCACCCAAGTCTCCCTCATGGGTGGCAGGGACTCAAGAACTTGGGTTGTCTGCTGCTTTCTCAGATGCATTGGCAGAGAGCTGGATGGGAAGTACAGCAGCTGAGACACAAACAGTGGCCATATGGGATGCCAGCATCAGTGGCAACAGATTATCCTAATTCATCACAACACTGGCTCCAACAAATGAACTTAGGTAAACAAGTCCAAATGCCAGGGAAACATCAGATAAAATGCCAAGGATGAGCATTTTGGTGCAGCAGGGTAAACCACTACTTAGGAGGCATACCTCATTCTTAAGTATGAGGATGTCTTTTAACCACTTTTGTACAAGAGAGTACAAGCCAGAACACCATAGCATCTTCCAGATTCGGCACTGCCTGTTCTCAGGGGGCCCCCCACAAACTCCTGTGCTTCCCCTGGTCAGTTTGTTTTGGCTGAAGCCAGCCAGAACCCTGGGGTCATTGGAGTAGGAAATGGGATTAAAGGATTTCATGCTGCAAAACTGCTCCAAGCCAGTTTTTTCACTGAGAGACAGAGGCCCAGAATGACCTCCCCGGAGCTCACAAGACCATGCCTGGACACCTGGCAGGGAAAAAGTAGGAAAAAAAATATCCAGATTCTGGAATCTTCTGGAACATTCTAGAATATTCTAGAATTTTCCCAGAATGTCCTAGAGATTTTGTAGGATGTTCCAGAATGTTCCAAAATGCCACCTAGTGATCCTAGGGGGATTCTGGGATGCAGGTCTGAGTGGAAATTCCCCAGCCAGGTGCAGCGGGTGTCCTGGTGCTGTGCCCAGCCCGGCTGACATTTACACAGCGCACATAGCCTAAGCACCTGCACACATGGGAGGAGAGTCAAGGGGGTGTGGCCACTCCAGGACATCCTGTGCTGATCTCTGGGGGCCGTAGTAATTTCCAGCCCATCAGAAGAGGTTCTCGGCCCCCCAAGATGGTCACCGGGCAATCTGGAATGTTCTAGGACATTCTACAAAAATCTAGAAATACTGAGAACATTCTAAAAAATTCCAGGACCCCCAAAGACTTTCACTGCATGTTCTGGGAACATTCTAGAAAATTCTGAGAATATTCACCATTGTTTCTAGAACATTTCTAAAACCCCAATGATGTCTACCTGGTGTTCAGGAAAAATTCCAAGAACATTCTGGAAACATTCTGGAAAAATTTCTGAGAGCATTCTTGAAAATTCTGAGTGTATTCTAGAACGTTTTAGTAAATTCTATGACCCCCGAAGACACTCAGCAGGTATTCTAGAAAAAGTTCTAAGAACATTCTAGAAAGTTCTAAAAAAAACTCCATAAAATTCTAGAATATTCTAAGACCTGAGAAACACTCGCCTAGTGTCCTTGAAACATTCTAGAAAATTCTGGAAAATCCCTAGCCCCAGAGAATCCATAATGGAAGCTCATGGAAGCTCCTGGAACATTCTGGAATGCCCCGGGACCTCATCCCATCCCAGTGCCAACCTGGATGTTTGCACAACCTCAGCCCTGCCCCTTCTCCCAAGCCCTGGCTATAAAGAGATGCCTGGTAGCAGCCGGTTCCAGACGACGAAAAGACGATGATGATGAAGGCTCTCATTCTTGCCCTTGTGGTGGGCATGGCCTGTGCCCAGGTATCAATCACTCGCATCATTTGTGCAATGTTCCATAATGTCCTAGAATGTTCCAGAATGTTCCAGATGATTGCAATAGACTCTCTAGCAGGCCCTACGGGAGCAACTGGAATGTTCCAGAATATTCCAGGATGTTCTAGAACACATCCAGACAATTCCACAATGTTCTAGAATGTTCCAGAATCTTTCCAATTTTGTTTCTAACAATTCTAGGATGTTCTGGAATGTTCTAGAATCTCTCCCCCAGAATATTACAGAACATTCCGAAATGTTACAGACAGTCCCAGTAGACTCTAACAGGCCCTAGGGAAGCATCCAGAGTGTTCCAGAAAAATTCCATAATGTTCTAGAATGTTCCAGAATGTTCTAGAAAATGCTTCTGGAACGTCCCAGCTTGCCCCAGGATGTCCCAGCATGCTCCACAATGCCCTGAAACATTCCACCATGTTCCAGCATGCCCTGGCACACCCTGAATGCCCACCTCTCCCCCTGAAGTTGAAGGCCAGAACTACTTCAAGTTCCTGGTGCAGGAGAATGGCCACATCTTCCTTCTCAATCAGAATGTGGGCACCGATGGCACTGCCACCTGCATCACCCTTACTGCTGGTGAGCCCCCTGCACACACATGTGGATACAGCCAGCACCTGCTAGAAAGAGAGTCTGACCCTGACTGTATACACAGACCCTGAGTGTATGCAACCAGTCCAGAGCTTGACCCTGACTGTATACATGGATCCTGAGTGTATACAGTCGGCTCCTACTAGGGACACACATTGCAACCTGAAAGCCTGACCCTGCTGTATACAGTTAGCACCCACTAGAGAGAGATACATTCTGACCGTGACCATATACAATCAGTGCCTACTATGCAGAATAACTTTGACCCTGGTGCATCCTAGAGGGGCTTGGCCAGCTGTATACTGGTGGCACACACTAGAGAGAGAGCCTGACCCTGGCTGTGTTCAGGCAGCACCTACTAAATACAAGATCCTCAACCCCAGCACACCCTAGAGGGGGGCTCGGCCAGCTGTATACAGTCAGTGCATACTAAGTAGATCCCATCCTGTCCGGGGTGGGCTTGGCTGACTGTATACAGTCAGCACCCACTAGATGGGGCAAGCACATACAGTCAGCACCTACTAGATATCTGGGGCAGGTTTTGCTGAATGTATACAGTCAGTGCTTACTGAACAGAACCATCCCAGCCCCATCCTATCCTGGGTGATTTTGGTTGACTGTATACAGTCAGCACACACTAGAAGGAGCCATCCTGACTGTGACTGTATACAGTTGGTGCAGACCCAGTGGTAGTTAGTGGGCACCCTCTAGACAGAGGCACCCTCGGTGTACACAGCACGGAGCCCATGCTGCCTGCGGTGCGTCTGGCTGGCTGTATACACTCAGCGCCCACTAGACAGGGCACCCACCCACAGCCCAGGACCAGGAGCTGAGCGATGAGCACCTGGCACAGTTCTTGGTGTTAATGGAGGAGAACGGGATCCCCGGGAGAACATGGAGTGTGTGGCCAGCACGGGTGAGCTGGGGGTGTGGCCAGTGTGGAGGGTTCATGGCCAGGATGGGCATGGCTGTCACGAGTGAGCCAGGGGTGTGGCCAGGGTGGAGGCATGGCTGTGAGCTGGGGGCATGGCTGACATGGATGAGAATCAGGTGTGGTCTGGGTGGAGGGGAATGAACTGGTGGGTGTGGCCTGGGTGGAACATTCCAGGGGGTTCCAGAAAAATCTAGAAAACTCTAGAACGTTCCATGGAGCCACCAGGCCATCCCGTGCTGACTCAGCCAATTTCTCCTCCCTGACAGACACCTGTCCCCAGTGATGATGCTGACACCCAGGTGAGCAGTGTGGTGCCAGCCAGTCCTCACACATTCCCAGGGGAACATTCTAGAGTGTTTCCGAAATATCCCAGAATGTTCTAGATGTTCAGGCAACAGGAATATTCTGGAACATTCCAGAGCATTCTGCGACATTTCCAGAATGCTCCACATTTTTTTTCTCATCCCCAACAGGTAAAAAGCCAACGTCTCCCTGCCCCTCACTTGCAATCTCTGCTGGAAGCTTCTGGAATGTTCTGGGATGTTTTCAGAATGTTCCAGAATGTTCTGGAATGTCCCATAAGCCTCTGTCCCCAGCTCGCTCTCAGTTTCTCTTTCTCATTGATGTCATAAACTGATTGTACACGACTGTGGATTCTGTGGTCTCTCTGGAATGCTCCCACATCTGGCTCCCAGAGGCCCTTGGGGCCCCCATGTCTGGCTCAGAATCCCCTGGGAGAAGCCACGCCCTCACTTCTGGCTCCCAGAAACCCCTAGGTCCCCTACTCCAGCGCCATCTTCCCCACCACCCACACCTTGTGGGAACATGGGGTTGGGGATCAGGACTATCAATCACCATAGCCCTGCCCATTTCCAGGCCCCAAGCCTGCACCAGGGGCTGCATTGGTGTCTCTAAAGCTCCATACAGGTCTCCATCTGGGTCTCAAAGGCTCCATATGGGTCCCCAGGGGCTCCATACGGGTCTCTAGGGCTTCATCCGGGTCTCCAGAGCTCTATCCAAGTCCCCATGGCTCCATCCATATCTCCAGGGGCTCCATCCAGATCTCTAATGCTCCATCCAGGTCTCTAGCAGGTGCATGGGCCCACCAGGAGCTCCATCCAGGTCTCTAGGGCTCCATCTGGGTCTCGGGGGCTACAACCAGTTCTCTAACAGGTGCACAGGGCTCCATCCGGGTCCCCATGGCTCCATCCATATCTCTAGAGGCTCCATCTGAATCTCTAGCAGGTGCCTGGGGCTCCCAGGAGCCCCATCTGGGTCTTTAGGGCTCCATCTGGGTCTCCAGGGGCTGCATCTGGGTCTCTAACAAGTGCACAGGGGCTCCATCTGAGTCTCTAGGGGCTCCATCTGGGTCTCCAGGGATCCATCCAGGTCTCTAAGGCTCCATCTGGGTCCCCAAGGCTCTACCCATATCTCTAGGGGCTCGATCTGGGTCTCTAGGGGCTCCATCCAGATCTCTAACAGGTGCATTGGGCCCCAAGGAGCTCCATCCAGGTCTCTAGGGCTCCATCTGGGTCTTTAGGGGCTCCATCCAGATCTCTAACAGGTGCATTGTGCCCCAAGGAGCTCCATCCAGGTCTCTAGGGCTCCATCTGGGTCTCTAGCAAGTGCCTGGGGCTCCCAGGAGCTCCATCCAGGTCTTTAAGGCTCCATCCGAGTCTGCAGGAGCTCCATCTGGGTCTCCAGGGATTCATCCAGGTCTCTAAGGCTCCATCTGGGTCCCCAAGGCTCTACCCATATCTCTAGGGGCTCCATCTGGGTCTCTAGAGGCTCCATCTGGGTCTCTAGCAGGTGCCGGGGGCTCCCAGGAGCTCCTTCCAGGTCTTTAGGGCTCCATCCAGGTCTCCAGGGGCTCCATCTGGGTATCTAGGGGCTCCATACAGGTCTCCAGGGCTCCATTGGGTCTCCAGGGGTTGCATCCAGGTCTCTAGCAAGTGCACCGGGCCTCCATCTGGGTCCCCAGGGCTTCAACCAGGTCTCCAGCAGGTGCCCAGGGCCCCCAGGAGCTCCATTTCCAGTCCAGCTGGAACCCTCCCCCCAAAGCTGGTGACCCCCAAGGCCCCTGGGCCAGAACCGTGGAAAATGCAGAGACTGGGGGAACATGGCTAGGCAACTCCATGAAGGCATCCTCCACGCCTCTGGCTTTCTTTCGTTGCTAGGCAACCCCGTGCAGGCTTGCCCGGGGCTGCGGGGCTTAACCCAGTTGCTAGGCAATCCCTCAAAGGTGCGTTCAGGGCCTCTGGCTTAAGCAAGTTGCTAGGCAATCCCACTCATGCACACTAATTATTTAATTATTTTTTAAATTAATTTTAAAAGAATTTTAATGAATTTTTTTTTTTGGACAGGCAGAGTGGGCAGTGAGAGAGCGAGACAGAGAGAAAGGTCTTCCTTTGCCATTGGTTCACCCTCCAATGGCTGCTGCCGCCAGCGCGCTGCGGCCGGCGCACCACGCTGATCCGATGGCAGGCGCCAGGTACTTCTCCTGGTCTCCCATGGGGTGCAGGGCCCAAGCACTTGGGCCATCCTCCACTGCACTCCTGGGCCACAGCAGAGAGCTGGCCTGGAAGAGGGGCAACTGGGACAGAATCCGGTGCCCCGACTGGGACTAGAACCCGGTGTGCTGGTGCTGAAAGGCGGAGGATCAGCCTAGTGTGCCGCGGCGCCAGCCAATTTTAATGAATTTTTAAATGGAATTTGAATGTCTTTTTACATTTTTAATTTTTACTTAATTTTTAATTTTTAATGAATTTTTAAATGAAATTTTTAAGAAATGTATTTTTAGATTTTCTGATGACAGCCATATTGGAGTCTGGCAAATTCTCGTTCTGACATCAGCAGCAGAATGTTGGATCCTGGCAAATTCTCATTATGACAGGAATGACAGGCATCTTGGAGGCTGGCAAATTTTTCTGACAGGAGTGGCAGCCATGTTGGAGTCTGGCAGTGTGTTTTCTGATGTCAGTGGTGGCCATCTTGGATTCTGGCAATTGTTTTGACAGGAGCTATAGCCATATTGGATCCTGACAAAATTTCTCTGACAAAAACTCAAGGGAGTCCCTGTAAGAAAAGGTGTCTTTCGGACCCAGGACCAATTTGCTGACAGAAACTTGTATGAGAATTAAAATGTTTTTCCTGAGTGACAGGTCTATTCTGAGTGATGGACAGGTTTCTGAGTGATGGACAAGGGTGACTGGGTGATGGACAGGTGTCCCTGCCAAGAGCCCTGGGTCCCCCAGAGACCCTCAGAGACCCCCAGAGATGCTGAAAGACCCTGAGAGAACCCCAGAGACAACTGGGACCCACAGAGACCCCCAGGGACCAACAGAGACCCTCTGGGAAGTGACTATAAGAACCTGGAAGTACACCAGAAGTACCCAAAAATGGGTATAAACAGAACCAAAGTGACTGAAAATGGGTATACAATGGCCGGAAGTGGACCGGAAGTGACTTAGGAACCCAGAAGTAGACTAAAGTGAGTCTGAGAACCCCGAAGTGACATAAATTAGCTGGAAGTTAGTGACTGTAGGAATCGGGAAGTTGACTGGAATTGACTCTGGGAATGCAGAAGTGGACTGGAAGTGGGTCTAGAATGACCAGAAGTGGGTTTAGGAAATTGAAAGTGGACCAGAAATGAATGCAAAGAGGGGAGGGAAGGAAGGAAGGGATGAGTCATGCTGAGACTCCTGCTGAGTCATCAGGAAATTCTGCTGAATCATCACTAGCACACACCTTGTGAGCCATCATTATACATACCCACTTAATCCTCATTATCCCAGACCTGGTGAGTCATTGAGAAACTTCTGCTGAGTCACCATTTTATACCTGCTGAGTCATTATTACCTACCAGGCATCCTTACCCACAAAGGTAGACAACTACACCTGCCAAGTCATACTCTTAGGCCAGTGAGTCGCACTTCTAAAATTGCCGAATCATGCTTCCAGACCTCCTGAGTTGTGCTTCTAAACTTGGTGAGTCATGCTTCAAACATGAACCCTAACCCAAATCCCATCCCCACCCTAACCTTGACATCAAACCTAACCTGCTGAGTCATGGCACCAGGCCAGCTGAGTCATGCTTCTACCCCTAAATCTAACCCAAGGTTGCAAGGAAGGAAGGAGGGGCCCCTTGCACCTGCTGGGACTAGATGGAGGTCCTGAGGACCCCATGCACCTGCTGGAAACCAGGATGGAGCCCCTGGGGACCCAAATTGAGCTCTGGAGACCCAGATGGAACACTGAAGAACCAGATGGAGCCATGGAAACCCAGATGAGGCTCCTAGAGACTGTATGGATCCCTGTGCACCTGCTAGAGACCCAGATGGAGCCCTAGAGACCTGGATGGAGGCCCCAGCACTTGGATGGAGGACCTGGGGACTTGGCTGGTGGCCTGGAGACCCGGATGGAGACCAGGAGATCTGTATGAAGGCCCTAGAGACTGAATGGAGCCCTGGGGACCCAGATGGGGCAATGTATACCTGCTAGAGACTAGGATGGAGCTGCTGGGGACCACCCTATCTCTCAGGACCCCTTGACAGGGCTCAGGTCTCTAAAGAGAACATGTGGGGACCAGGTAGGTGGTAATGATGAGTCAGCAGAAATTTCATGATGACTCAGAAGGTATGGTAATGATGACCCAGCAGAAATTTCATGATGACTCAGCATAAATGGATGGTGCTGACTCAGGAGCGAGGAAATGGATGGACAGGAGGAAGTGGTGGCCCTTTGTGAACTTCTGGCTGTGGGAGACCCTGAGGAAGTGTGCTCCCAGCACTGAAGGATGCAGGATCTCTGTACTTGTGAACTCCAGATAGCTGGGTCTGGGGAGAGTGCAGGGGTGACCTGCGCAGGCCCTGCTGCAGCCACCCTGGGACCTTGAGGCCAACCCATGGGTGCCACAGGGCCCCTCAGGGTCTCTCCCAGCCAGTTCTGTGCCAATCCTCCCTTCTTATCTCTGGCTCTCAACTGATTCTGGGATTTTTCCAACCCGGAGGTGGGGGCACCAGACCAGAGGTCAGGGAATGGTGGGGGGTGAGGGCCACCAGGTGCCCCATGCACCCTGTGGGAGCCAACCCATGACCCCACCACATGGCTGTGGAGGAAGGCTGGCTGCAGGGTTTCTGGAGGCCCCAGGGCTGGGAGTGAACCCTAGTACACATGCCTGCTGGAGGGCACAGAGAATGCAGCTACTCCCCCTCAGTGTGGGGTGACCCTGGCACTTCCCTGCCAAGGGTGGAAGCAGATGCTGAGCTAGTCTTAGAGCACTGCTCTCTCCAGTCCTGTTATCCATGGGTTCTCAGTCTGGGAAGACAGGTTTCAAAGTGTTTTCAGAAGACTTGGCATCCTAAGAACTGCTGGAAACTCACAGTCAGCAGTCAGTGTCATTCTAGAGCAAAGGTGCATTCGATGTGAATAACCAGGTTTGTGTTTTGAGTCTGCAATCCTTTCAGTCTATATGTTAGGTCCCTATGTTGTTACCTGTTTCCAAGTGATTGCAAGACATTGCTGTGAAAATTAAAAAAAAAAAAGAAGTGATAGGAAATAAATTGAGATATTAAATTTTGTGTTTTTTATTTTTATTTTTTGGCAAAGTTAGACAGTGAGAGACAGAAAGATCTTCCTTCCATTGGTTCACCCCCCAAATGGCTGCTATGGCCAGTGTGCAGCACTGATCCAAATCCAGCTGCCAGATACCTCCTCATGGTCTCTCATATGGGTGCAGGGCCCAGGCAGTTCGGCCATGTTCCACTGCCTTCCCAGGCCACAGCAGAGAGCTGGACTGCAAGAGGAGCAGCCAGGACTAGAACCCGGTGCCCATATAAGATGCTGGCACTACATGTGGAGGATTAACCAAGTGAGCCACGGCACTGGCCCCAATTTTGTGTTTTTCCACACCCCCTGGTCCCTCAGTCTTCCAGAAGCAGTCACAGATTTTGTTATGATTATCTGTACTTCTTACTTCTAAAGTAGGCTTTACGGACACATATTAGCCTCAGAGACAAGGAGTCTGTCACGTGGCATCTTTAAATGGTGGTTGCTCAAAGGGAGGCTTTATCATGACAGACAGTGGAGAAGTAGAATTCTGATGCATGAATGGCCTCCCTAGACACAGTCTTATTCCATGTGCCTTCATAAGTCTCCATCCCCTGTGTCTCCAGCACCTCTTTTTAAAAAAGATTTATTTGAAAATTACATAGAGGGCCAGTGCCATGGCTCACTAGGCTAATCCTCTGGCTGTGGCACTGGCACTCTAGGTTCTAGTCCTGGTTGCTCCACTTCCAGTCCAGTTCTCTGCTGTGGCCCGGGAAGGCAGTGGAGGATGGCTCAACTTACTTGGACCCTGCACCCGCATGGAGACCAGGAGGGAACACCTGGCTCCTGGCTTTGGATTGCCACTATGCACTGGCCGTGGCAACCATTTGGGGTGTGAATCAATGGAAGGAAGATCTTTATCTCTCTCTCGCTGCCTAACTCTGTCCAAAAAAACCCCATGAAATTTAATATCTCAAGTTATTTCCTTATCACATAGAGGGAGAGACAGAGGCATAGAGAGACAGAAAGAGCTTCCATCCTCTGGCTCACTCCCCAATTGGTTGCAATGGCCAGGGTTGGGCCCATCTGAAGCCAGGAGTCAGGCCTTTGGAGCTTCTTCTGGGTCTCCTACGTGGGTGGCAGAGGACAAAACAGTAAGGCCATCTTCCACTGCTTTCCCAGGTCTTTGGCAGGGAGCTGGATCTGAACGGGAACAGCCAGCATACAAACCAGCACCCATATGGAATGCCAACATTATAGGTAGTGGTGTAACCCACTGCACCACAATGCCAGACCCTCCATCACATCTTTCCTTGAGTGTCCATCTGTGCCTGCATCCCAAGCCAGCTGTCAGGTCCGCCAGCCCCTCTGCATGAAGCCGTGATCTCCCATCAGTTATCTGCATCTCTACTCCGGAGTATTATCCTGCTACCCTGGAGTGACTTCATAGCCTGAGCTTTCAGCTCATGGCAGCCTTCAGATACCTCTCTGCCCTTTGCTTGAAGTCATTGTCTTCCTTGGGCTTCTAGATCCCCTATGACTTCAGCCTCGGCTTTTTTCTTGTGTCCCCATGCTAAATGCCTGCACCCTAAACATTTCATGTGTCTTCATCTCCTGTTCTCTTCCCAGGGTCTCCACACACTTTGAAGGTTTGGTTATGTGGTTAACTGTTGAGGAACAATGTGGTTTTCTATGAGCTTTAGCCATTGTGAATAAAGCTGCTATATATATTTTCATGTCAGCTTTTATCAAGGCATACATTTTCACACCAGCTCTGTAAATATATTAGAACATGTATGGTGTATGACACGGTGTTGGATTCCTAATAACATGCCAAGATGTCTGATAAAGCATCTACCCCATGATGCATTCTCACCAGGAATGAATGAGATGTCCTGCTACTCTATCCTTGAAAGCATTTGTAATGTGTGTTTTTAAGTGTAACCATCCTGATACACAGTGTATCCATCTTGTTGCTGTCTAAATGTGCTCTTCCTTTATGTACAGTACATTTCTTTTTCTCAGAATTCTCTAATATTCAGATTGGTTTATATGCTTTTTTATTTATTTGACAGATAGAGTTAGACAGTGAGAAAGAAAGAGAGAGACAGAGAGAAAGGTCTTCCTTCCATTGGTGCATCCCCCAATGGCCACTATGGCTGGAACTATGCTGATCCGAAGCCAGGAGCCAGGTGCTTCCTCCTGGTCTCTGATGTGGGTGCAGAGCCCAAGCACTTGGGCCATCCTCCACTGCACTCCCAGGCCACAACAGAGAGCTGGACTGGAAGAGGAGCAACTGGGACTAGAACCCTGTGCCCATATGGGATGCCAGCACTACAAGTGGAGGATTAACCAAGTGAGCCATGGTGCCAGCCCCGTATATGTTTATTTTATTATGCATTTTACGTGTGTCTCTATGTATTCTGGCAGTATTTAAATTTGAAGGCATTTATTTTCCTGTTACTGAGTTCTCCAAGTTTTTGTTAAATTTGCATACAATTCCTTCAAGTGTGTATTTTTCTTTTTTATACGATTAATTTATTTATTTGAAAGGAACAGTTACAAAGAGGGAGACACATAGTGAGACAGAGAGACAGATCTTTCATCACTGGTTCACTCTAAAAATGACCACAATGGCTGGTTCTGTGCCAGACTGAAGCCAGAAGCCTGGAACTCCATTTGGGTCTCCCATGTGGATGACAGGGGCCCAAGCACTTGGGTCACCTTCTGCTGCTTCCCCAGACACATTAGCAGGGAGCTGGATGGGATGTGGAGTTGAACTAGTGCTCATATGGGATGCCAGTGTCACAGAGCATGGCTTAACCTGCTGTGTGACAATACCAGCCACTGTTTTGCCTTTGATAATAGGCATTCTAACTGGAGTAACTTGGTGTCTAATTGTGGTTTTGATTTGTATTTGTATTTCCCTGTTAATTAGTGATGCTGAACATTTTTCATGTACTTCTTGGCCATTTGTATGCCTTTCTTTGACAAATGAGCATTTAGATCTAATGCCAATTTTAAAATCTGTTCATTTTTCATTGAGTTTTTAAAATGTCTTAAAGGGTGTATACACCTTAATAGGTGTATATTTTCTAAATATTTTCTCCAATTTCATATTGTCTCTTTGTTATGTTGATTATTTTGTTTGCTTTGCAGAAGTTTTTTAATTTGGTAAAATTCCAGGGCCAGTGCCGTGGCTCACTTGCTGCAGTGCCGGCATTCCATATGGGCACTGGGTTCTAGTCCCAGTTGCTCCTCTTCCAGTCCAGCTCTCTGCTGCATCCCAGAATGGCAGTGGAGGATGGCCCAAGTGCTTGGGCCCTGCACCCATATGGGAGACCACAAGGAAGCAGCTTGCTCCTGGCTTTGCTCCTGGCACAGCGCCAGCCATAGTGGCCATTTGGGGAGTGAACCAATGGAAGGAAGATCTTTCTCTTTGTCTCTGTCTCTCACTGTCTATAACTCTACCTGTTAAATAAATAAAAAAGTGCATTTGACTATTTTTGCTTTTTTCTTCTAGTGCTTTGTTGTCGTATCCTTCAAATACTTACTCAATCCAATGTCCTGAAGCATTTTTTTCCTAGTACTTTCAGATCTTACATTTAAGTCTTTAAATAATTTTGAATTGAGTGTAAAATTATTTATTTGAGAGCAGATAAACAAAAAGAGAGAGCTCTCATGTTGATTGACTCCACAAATGCCCACAAAGGACAGGACTGGGCCAAACAGAAGCCAATAGTGTGGAATTCAACCCAGCTTTCCTGCATGGTGGAAGGAACCCAGTACTTGAGTTATCCCTACTCCCTCCCAGTATCTGCATTAGCAGGAAACTGGAGTCAGGAGTCAGAGCTGGGTATCTACTAGGTACTTTGATATGAGACACTAGCATCTTAACTGACATCTTAATGCCTAGGGTAAATGAACACCTTTGAGTTCAGTTTTGTATATGATGAGAGATAAAGTTTAAATCTTCTATGTGTGAATATTCAATATTCAAAGCACCATTCATTGAAAAGACTGTCCTTTCTGCAGTGAATATTCTTAGCATTTCTGCTGAAGATCAGCTCGTAGGAGATGTTTACCTTTAGGCTCTCCAAAATTTTTTATTAATATAAAGAGAACAGATATCATGTATTTTATAAATACAATGCTAAGAAGATATCCATAGTCCCCTCACTCCCTCCATCAATCCCCACTCACCTTTCCTTTTTCTCTATAAGTTTTGCAAAAACATAAATTAAAAAAAAAAACATGATTTCACAATTTTCTTTTGAACCTTGGGTTTAGTGCACCACTAACCATACTATTCAACAAATAAAAAAAAAAATCCAAAACCACAGTTTGACTAGAGTATTCACAAGGGCTAAAAACAATAATCAAATCATAAATCCATTTCATTCTTATTTATTCTTGTATCCTATATTAATCAGAACTTATCAGGGAAGAAATGACATTTATCTTTCTTGAATTGCTCATTTCAATAAGCATAATGGTTTGCAGTTGCATTCATGTATTGCAAAGACAGGGTTTCATTCTTTTTTATGACTGAGCAGTATTCCATACTACTCATTTTCTTTTTCCAGACATCAGTTAATGGGAATCTGATTTGATTGCTTATCTTAATTATTGCCAATTGAGGTGCAGTAAACATGGGGGTTATAAATAACTCTTCCAAAGCCTGATTTCATCTTGTTTGGGTAAATTCCCATGGGTGGGATTGCTGGGTCATATAGTAGATCTATTTTCAGATTTCTGAGGAATATCCTTACTGTCTTCCATAATGGTTGTACTACTTTACATTCCTATGAACAGCGTATAAGTGTGCCTTTTCTCCAACATCCTTACCAGCATTTATTATTTTTTTTCATTTTTGGATGATAGACATTCTAACTGGGATGAGATGAAACTTTATGGTGTTTTTGCATTTCCCTGATGGTTAGTGATGCTGAGTATCTTTTCATGTGTCTGTAGGCCATTTGTATTGATTGCATCCTTTGAAAATTTTCTGTGCATGTCCTTTGCCCATTTCTTAACTGCATTATTTTATTGAAGTTGAGTCTCTTAAGATCTTTATGAACATCAGATTGTTGTACCTGAGTGAGTGCAAACAAAAGAGCTCCACAGATTGATAAAATTTGGTGGTCCTTTATTGCGGGTGGTGGAGAGTGGGCTCATGCCCTAAAGAACTCTCGACCCTGAAGCCCAAAGCAACAGGGTTTACAAAGGCAAAAACCACAAAATCGGGAGGGGAATTCATGCTTGCTAGGAATAGGGGGGAATACATGGTTACTGGTTACTGGTTACTGACCTAAAACCTATGTGAAACTAGTATCAATTATAATCTAGTATCAATAAGCTAGTATCAATAAGCTAGTATCAATTATAATATTGACAATACCAGTTACAATCTTAACAATTCCAATTATAATCTTGACATTAATCCAGGTATTGGTTTTAATCATACGTAGGACTTAGACAAATTACATTTTTTATCATTAACCCAGGTGTAGTCTATCCACTTCCAAGCTTGAGCGATCATGCTAGGGGGTTTCTGTGCTCTGCCAAGTGAGATGTAGTGGACTGCTATTATTCAACTGTTTTAGATCATAGTCTCAGACCAGAGTCTCATGGTGTGGGGGGGGCACCTTCCCAGAATGGAGTCTCAAGTGCTCCAAAATGGAGTCCCTACTGTCAAGGTGTTACTTCAAGATATTAACCCTTTATCAGTTATATAGTTTGCAAATATTTTCTACCACTCTTCACTTTGCTTAGTGTTTCCTTTGCAGCACAAATCTTCTAAGCTTGATGTAATCCCTTTTGTCTCTTTCTGCTTTCATTGCCTGTGCTTCTGGGGTCTTTACCAAGAAGTCTTTCCTATGCTAATATCTTGCAGTTTTCCCAATATTTTCCTCTAGTAATTTGTTGATATCAGGCCATAGATTTAGAGTCATGATCAGTTGTGAGTTGATTTTTGTCTGGGTGTAAGTACAGGTTTTGTTTCATATGTCTGCATGTTGAGATCCAATTTTCCCAACACTATTTGTTGAAGAGACTGTCCTTTCTCCAGGGATTGATTTTAGCTCATTTGTCAAAGACTAGTTGGTTGTAGCTGCATGGATTAATTTTTTTGGTTTATATTTTGTTTCATTGGTATACATGTCTTTTTCTGTTCCAGTCCCAGGCTGTTTTGTTTGTAACTGCCCTGTAGTATGTCTTGAAATCTGGTCTTCTGATACTTCCAACTTTTTCTTGTTTAATGTTGCTTTAGTTATTTGGGGGTCTCTTGTGTTTCTACACAAATTTAAGCATTCTTTTTTTCTAGATCTGAGAAGAATGTTCTTGGAGTTTTGATTGGGGTCTCATTGAATCTATAAATCGCTTTGGGTAGTATGAACATTTTGATGATATTATTTTTTCCAGTGCACAAACATGAAATATTTTTCCATTTTTGTGTGTGTTCTTCTATTTCTTCCTTTAATGTTTTGTAATTTTCATTGTGAAGATCTTTCAAATTCTTAGTTAAATTTATTCCAAGGTATTTAATTTTTTAGTAGGTATTATGGTTGGTATTGTACTTACAAGTTCTCAGCCTGAATTCATCAAATACAAATATATTTAGCTTATCCAATTCCCAAAGGATTCAAAGTTCACTTTTTTGGTACATTATAAAAATTGTATAAGGAGTTGTTAATTATCCATCCCAGATAATAATTCCTGTCAGATCCTTCATAGAAAGATACAATTATAAATGTGGATGTTAGTTATAAGTGTAGGTGTTGATGAATCTGCCATAGTTTACTGTGGTATTTTTGGTTAAATTTTAAGTCATTCCTGATTACAAACTGATGAGTATCATAACATTTGTGGCAGTGAAGTGTGCTCATAACTTACATTCCTACTTTCTCTGAATTCTGAATGGTTCAAGCTGGACATGGAAAGAAGTCAAAATGTAAGCTTTCTAGCCCACAGAGTTGTTGGTCTTGGTGCTTAGCAACAAAGATTTCTTTCCATTGCCCTAGTACATTACATTGCATCCTTACCTAGTCACTTACAGAGCACAGGTTTTTTGCTAAATTTACAGTATAAAAAAGGGCAGACAAGAACCCATGTTCTCATAGGCATCCTAGAAAAGTGCTAAATAAAGAAAAAGGGGGGTGGTAGCTCATTGCCTCTTTCATCTCTCCATTCATGCAAGTCATTCATAAATCCCACATAGAGGAACAAGTGAGCAGGGGTCAGGAGCAGTGCTCTAATGTTTAGGCATTTTACTTTGTGGAGGGGGTTGTATCCTTGTCAGCCTACATTCAAAAAAGATACTCTGTCCCAGGAAAACAAGAAGACTAGGAAAGTCAGCATACCCAAATTGTTTCTTTTAATTTTAAAGACTCTCTTGTGTCCAACTGTGGTCACTATGTTAAAAGGAATAGTTAGAAGACTGTGAACATTTTGAATGTTGAGCAAGGAGTTGCTCTCCTATGACATGGATGAATCTATTGTAAGAACAATATGCATGAGTACATTCTTATAGAATATTTCTGCAGTGGTTTTTGAGTTCTTACAGATTTGAGTTTTATAAAATGATGCCAAATCATTATATTTACTTGTTTACTCAAGAGACACAAATATTTTTCTTTAAAGTGAAGAAACAAATTGTAAATGTTGAGAAGCAATTAATTTTGGGATGTGGTAATTTGCAATAACCAGTAAGGATGGCTAATATATATATATATATATATATATATATATATATGTACAAATTTAAAATGCAAACCAAGAAGTGAAAAATGTTTTTGTTACTTTAAAAATGAACATTATAAATTCTCTCCTTAAACTATATTTCACCGGGTACGTGGCTCACAAGGCTAATCCTCCGTCAGCAGTGCTGGCACCCCAGGTTCTAGTCCTGGTTGCTCCTCTTCCAGTCCATCTCTCTGCTGTGGCCCAGGAGAGCAATGGAGGATGGCCCAAGTGCTTGGGCCCTGCACCCACATGGGAGATCAGGAGGCCATGGTGGCCATTTGGTGGGTGAACCAATGGAAGGAAGACCTTTCTCTCTGTCTCTCTCACTGTCTAACTCTGCCTGGCAAAAAATAAATAAATAAATAAATAAATAAATAAATAAATTTTGCCTTGTACACTCTCAGTTCTTATTCTGAAGATGTTAAAGTGTATCACATTTTTATTGAGAAGCAAAGAAAAATGTTCCATTTTAGAATATTAAAAACATACAATTTAAATTTTGCTGAACAGTTTGTAATAGTTGAATTTGTATTTTTAGGCATAAATATGTTTTCTTCTTGATGTATTATGACAGATATATTATTTTCATGGTAGTGGAATGTATGAGGTAAATGATCCAACAGATTTGTTTTCATTAGATCAAACTTTCCATGGGGTACCTAAACTTAGAATGAGTTTGATATCACGACACTATTTACATTCTCTGTAAGAAAAATAAAGGACATTTGTCCCTAGATTTCAAATCACAGAATGAGATAGTCCAATTTATTTTTGGTTCTCAGTGAGGTATTGCTGTGTTTTATAACACCATGCTTTCATGAAAAATAGATTTTTATTCAAAAGTTCACATTTGTACCACATTTTTTTTCTGTAGGTCTAAAATTTTTCTAAAGGTCAATCTTTCTATAAAAAAGTTCATATGTGTTGCCTGATGTAATCAATTTCTTTTTTTCTAGATTTATTTTTATTTATTTGAAAGACAGAGTTATATAGAGAGGTAGAGACAGAGAGAAAAGTCTTCAATCTGCTGGTTCACTTCCCAATTGGCTGCAAAAGCCGGCGCTGAGCTGATCTGAAGCCCGGAGCCAGGAGCTTTTCTCAGGTCTCCCACATGGGTGCAGGGGCCCAAGGACTTGAGCCATCCTCTGATGCTTTCCCAGGTGCATTAGCAAGGAGCCAGATCAGAAGTGGAGCAACTGGAACTCAAACCAGCACCCATATGGGATGCTGGCACCCTAGGTTGGGGTTTTAACATGCTGTGCCCTGTAATCAATTTCTAAAGTGTATACACTGACAAGAAGAATTACACAAAGTACACTCATCTAACAAGGCATATCTTTGCTAAATTTAAAGACAATGGCTTTACCTGCTACACGTAATGCTAGCCTCAAGTATTTGCTTTGGAGCAATACTCATCTGCAGTTTTCATAGGTTTTATCAGAAAGTATCATTTGATAGTAAATCCTTTTAGTGAATATATGAAATAGATCAAACATTGAATTTGTGAAAAAAAATGGCTGCCATTCAGATCATGCCAAGTCTAAGGCTTTGCCACTTCATGATTACATATCCTTGGGCAAACCAGTTACTTACCTCTTCATGCCTCAGTTGCATTTTCTTTAAAGTTAAAATAACAGGAGCTACCTCCATTTTTCTGGAAACATAAAATTCAGGAAACATCACCTGGTATAAAATAAATGTTAGCAATTATTATTATTATCTATTCACATTTTCCTAAATAAAGGTATTTAAATATCTGTGCCTTTATGCTTAATGTTGTAGTGTACACATTTAGATACAACTCAAAATTTATTTGAAATTATATACATTCAAGTTTTGTAAAACTTCATATTTTGCTTGACATGGTAACTCAAACTAGATTCAATTCCTTTTAATTTGATGAGTGAGCCATTTCTTATCTAATTCCCTGGATAATGTAACTTATTCACTCATTTGTGCTTTGTGATGATACCTGCCTCTTTGTCAAAACAGTAACTAAACTGCATCATTTTTGGTCAAAAATAAATCAATAGAGTAAATTGGTATTTAAAGAAAGGGACTATTCTTTGGCAGTAATCTTAAACTAGCACATTGATGCACTTTGGTAAATGCATTGGAGACTTGCTGATTGTGTATGTACATTTGTGAATGTATGTATGGTACATGGGTGTGTGTGTGTGTGTGTGTGTGTGTGCTCAATTTAAAGCTACAATAAAATTGTAGCATTATCCAAAGAAATAATTCTAGAAAATCATAGTTTGCAATGATTTTTGCTCTTTGGAGATTATGATGTTTAGATGATGCCTAAAGTTTCTGTGAATTTTTTTCAGAATTCTAGTAATATACAACACTGAAATTCATAAAGAAGGGGAAAATAGTTGGGTTCAAAGATATCATTAGACTACAGAACCAATCAGCAATAATTCAGGCCTCCAAATTAAACTACTTGTATGAGAAAATTTAAGTAGTTGTATTGATGTCACATATTGTTTGCAAACAAACGTATCTTTTTAAAAATTATTTATCTATTTACTTATTTATTTGAAAGCCAGAGTTACACAGAGAGAGAAGAAGAGGCAGAAAGAAGAGAGAGAGGTCTTCCATCTGCTGGTTCACTCCCCAATTGGCTGCAATGACTAGAGCTGCACTGACCCAAAGCCAGGAGCCAGGAGCATCTTCTGGGTCCCCCATGCGAGTTCTGGGGCTCATGGACTTAGACCATCTTCCATTGCTTTCCCAGGCCTTAGCAGAGAGCTGGCTCAGAAATGGAGCAGCCGGGACTCAAACCGGCATCCATTTGGGATGCTAGCACTGCCAGGCTGCAGCTTTACCCGCTATGCCACAGTGCCAACCCCAAATGTATATTAATATTACTGTATTTGGTAAACACATAACATTAGTGTTGAAAGAATAAATAATTATAAACCTCAGTGAAGGCAATTTGTCATTAGGTAACAAAACCATGCAACGCATTCAATTGATTTCTAGTCTAGATATTTTTTCATAAAGAAATTTTAAACAAAATTATATTGATGCCAAAATATTCACAATAGAATGATTCCCTGAAGTGCAAACATATTGTAATCATTTACATTGGATGATTGCTTGATAAAATACATCAATAAATTTCATGTAGTCTATCATTTAATAAATCCTTTAAATTAATTGAATTAGTTTGAGGATATGCTTTGAAGAGTGTCTATAAAAAGTGTAGGGCAATAATTTATGCTGACAATCATAACTTCCCCCCCACCCATAACCCTCCTATTTCCTGCTCCCTCTCACATCCCAGAATATTACAAAATTGTATGAAGGACATTTGTACAGTAAACAAATATACTGATTTCTAATGCAATATTTGAATACTTGAAGCAGGAAGGCTAAGTACTTCTTTGCCAAAATAACATGTTTTCTCCAGTGTAAAACCCATTTGCCATCCCAATACACAAAGGGATTTGGGGCAAGAAGGAAAAAAGAAGTCCACACATGCAGAAATTTTAAGCAAAACGAAATAGAGAATGTATTTAGTTTCATGAAAATCACACAAGAATTAATAGTATTCCACCCATTTCCAACAAATATTTTTACTTTAATGAATGAATGAATTTTCTGTTACATAGCAGAAAGCTTCTACCCTCTCCCATAAAACTGAAAGAGAAATTTTTTAAAAGTAAAAACTGATGAAAGAATTCTGCAATACATGTTAATGTTAAGTAGCCCAGCAGAGTTTATTTAGAAATACAAACACACACACAGAAAATAAATACATTAAAATCTTACTGAATAGGTCAGTAATAGTTCAGGATCCAATATAGTATGCAAAAGATTCTGGATTTCCCAGTCACTTTGTATAGGAAATGATGTGCTTTGCTATGTAGCATGTACCTTTAGATTCCTGAACACCTCCACTTTGCTTCTTACCCTGAGTCCCAGCAAATACAGGAACACCGCTGTTGAATCATTCATTTTCTGGATTTGGGAATATCAAAGAATTAATGAGTATAGAAAGTTGTACAGCAAAGACCAAGAATGTCCAAGGGAGGTCATGTAAATCAATTGAACAAGTCAAACTACTATGAATGTATACTGAATGCTCTGTTTTTAATATGTCTTACTTACCTAAAAAGACATGAGGACTATTGCTCTCTCTCTTAATACAACTAAGGAGAAGATATCACCAATGCTCAAGAAAAATGAATACACAGCAGAGCTAATAGAAAATCCCAAAATTCCAAAATAGAAAAACTGGATATGCACTCTTTACACACAGCCTGAAGTGACAATGAAGGAGAACAAATCTAAAATTAGAAAAAATTCTTTTTTTTAAAGATTTATTTATTTATTTTAAAGTCAGAATTACACAGAGAGAGGCAGAGAAGAGAGAGGGGTCTTCCATCCACTGGTTCACTCCCCAGTTGGCTGCAATGGCCAGAGTTGTGCCAATCCAAAGCCAGGAGCAAGGAGCTTCTTCCAGGTCTCCCACATGGGTGCAGGGGCCCAGGACTTGGGCCATCTTCTACTGCTTTCCCAGGCTTTAGCAGAGATCTGGATCCATATGAGCTGCCAGCACTGCAAGTGGTGGCTCTACCCACTATGCCACACCACTGGCCCCGAAAATTCTTGTCAAATTAAGAACATTTAACCTTTGTTTTACAGTGCATTATTAAAATATCTAAACTGGGGGAATACATAATTTCTTTCTTTAGAAATCAGAAGAGAAAAAGAACACTTCAATCCTACTGTGACACCACACAGAAGGAATGGAGAATCATGACCTCAATTAGCCTAGGGACAGAATAAAAGGGAGGGAAATAGGAACAACAGAATTAAGATGAATAAGCTTTGACAGCTGAGAGAATCTGAATCTAAAGAAAAGACATGCAGTTAACTGAAACAATAGAGATAAGTCTGAGAGGAAAAGACATTGTTAAGACATATTAATGGGGCCAGAGCTGTGGCTTAGTAAAGTCAAAAAAAATCTAAAATTTGTTTTTAAATTATATAATTAAAAAAGATAAAAAGATGTTCAATCTTAAGTCTCTACAGCATAAGATATACATCAATTTTCCCAGGTTCTATTTGCATTAATTAACAAAGTTTCATGGGTATAATCACTAGAGTGGCTCCAATAAGTCTTTTTTATAAAAATTATTTTTTATTTTGACAGGCAGAGTGGACAGTGAGAGAGAGAGACAGAGAGAAAGGTCTTCCTTTTTCTGTTGGTTTACCCCCCAGTGGCTGCTGCGGCCAGTGTGCTGCAGCCGGCACACTGCGCTGATCCAAAAGCAAGAGCCAGGTGCTTCCTCCTGATCTCCTATACAGGTGCAGGGCCCAAGCACTTGGGCCATCCTCCACTGCACTCCTGGGCCATAGCAGAGAGCTGGACTGGAAGAGGAGCAACTGGGACAGAATCTGGCTCTCCCAGCAGGACTAGAACTCGGTGTGCCTGCACCACTGGTGGAGGATTAGCCTATTGAGCCATGGCGCCTGTCTCCAATAAGTCTTAACCTGGGATGCAACTAAATTTAACAAGGATACTCAATAGGAATTTTAGAAGAATTCCAAAATATGTATCAGAATAAAAATAAATACTTTACTTGGTACATCTCATTTTAACTATACTATTGTCTAAATTTCCAAATGTCAGATGTACTAAAAAAATCCCCAAAGCAGCAGAGTTGGTCCGACATGATGAGGAATAAAATAAAGAAAATGAGAATTCGCAGATCCCAGATTAAAATAACCAAGAAGGCCCAATAAAAGAAAACTCAATGTCTTCATACACTAACATTTATTACCTCAGATTTATTTAACAAAAAGGTGATTATTCCAGCTACATCCCATTAGGTAGCCCAATTTTACCTGTTAAATCCACTAAAAAAAAAAGCACCTCATGATATATTACTAAAATCATATTGCTATATGCCATCCACCATGTCCCCTGTACCTTATACTTAATGTTAACAGATCTGATGAAATCAATAGATAAATGATGTGTCTTAAGCAAGTGTGGCAAATGCATTTTGTTCCAAGTTTTTCCAAAAACCCCTCAGTCTCAGTTTGCCTTCACCTTGAAAAGACACTTCTGAGGTTTACAAATCAGTCCAGCTTCATTGGGCTTCCCTCCAATGAAAGGGGCCAAAATCCATCAAAATAAACTCTAGGGACTGTCCTTGTGCTCCCAGCAGTCATTAGAGGAGTAAATAAGCATATGGAAGACCTTTCTCTGTCTCTTCCTCTCACTGTCTGTAAGTACACCTGTCAAATACATAAATAAATAATTTATATATATACATTAATTTATATATTTATGTATATAAATATATTCAATATATAATATATTATAATTTAACATACAATATATTATATAATATATAATAATTATAAACAGATATTATATAATTTATTATTAATATTATATATAATATACATATATATTATTGAGAAGACTTCAAAAGCCAGCGTGTGGCCAGTTTGAAACCAGGAGCTTCTCCTCCGCTCTGTGTCACAGTAACCCAGGCACTTGGACCATCTTTCATGGCTTTTTCAATCCATTGGTAAGGAGCTGGATCAGAAATAATTATACATTTATATATAAAGAATAAATTCATATATAATTATATATTTATAATAATTATATGTAATTCTATATTATGTATAGAAATATATAATATAATATATATTATAATATATTAATATATATATGATGGACCAAAATGTAGTATTCTCCTTTTGGCAGAAGGGACAGACTCCAACATCTACTGTCTATGTCATTATGTCAGCATAGTGCAGGAGGTAACCCCTCTACCAAATAAGAAAAGCTATTTCAGTTCAGCTGGACATCATTCTGCTGACTGTTGACCTTATTACTGTTAGTCTGGATGCTTTCATTGGTTGCAATCCAGAGACCCAATTTTCCCATAGATATAAACATCAGCAAATATGAAAATTTGGTAAGAAAAGCTTAAGCTCAGAGTTATGATTAATAACTATTTTAACAAAATTTCTCAGAACCCATCTAATCCACATCTTGGACAATTGGAAGCTGTTGTACTTGGCCCACCCATAATTGAAATGGATTCTAAATCCTTCAACTGCAAGGAGAGTATCATAGACATTAATGCTCCAAACGGATCCAGTTCCCTGCTAATGTGTCTGGAAAAGCAGCACAGGGTGACTCAAATATTGGGGCTCCTGCACCCATGTGAGAGACCTGGAAGAAGCCCCTGGCTCCTGATATCAGTCTGGCCTAGCCACAGTCATTGCAGCCATTTGAGGAGTGAACAAACCAGGAGGAAGATCCATCTCTCCCACTCTCTCTTTCTAGTGCTGCCTTTCAAATTCATAAATAGACCTTTAAGAAAGTCGATCACTTCAATAAATTTGCCATTGCTCAGTCATGATGACTTTTACTACCTTAAGTTCTTTTTCAAAAGATTTATTTATTGGAAAGGCAGAAAGAGGAGCTGGTGGTTGTGGTGCAGTGGACAAATCCGCAATCTGTTACATTGGCATCCTGTATGTGCACCAGTTCAAGTACCAGCTATTCCATTTCTGATCCAGCTCCTTACCAATGGACTGAAAAAGCAGGGAAAGATGGCCCAAGTGCCTGGGATGCTGCCACGCACATCGGAGGAAAAGCTCCTGGCTTCAACCTGGCCACACTCTGGCTATTAAAGTCATCTCAAAAATGAATTAGGTGGTGGAAGATTTCTGTCTCTCCCTCTTTCTGTAACTCTTTCAAATAAGTAATTAAATATTTTAATATGATAAAAAATGCAGAGAGACACAGAGACAAAGAGAGAAGGAAAGAGAAGCAGAGAGGTCTCCCATCTGCTAGTTCACTTTCTATATGGCTACAACTGTGCAAGACCAGGTTCTCAAGTCCCCATTGAGGTTACAGTTCTCCAAATTAGATGACAGGAAGGAAAGAATTTGAGCTATTATCCATTGCTTCCTAGGGGTATTAAGATGAAATTGGTTTGGAAGTGGAGTACCCAAAACTCAGATTAGCACTGCAATATAGGATGTGGGTATCTGTTGTGATGGCTAACAAATTGGAAATCCTAGAGGAAAAATCAACAGATTCCTGGACATACAAAATATACCAAAATTAAGTCATGAAGACACATAGAAAAGCTAAACAAATCAAAAACCAAGACAGAGACTGGATGAGTAATAAAGACTCTCCCAACAAGGAAAAGTCCAGAATCAGACAGCCTCACTATTGAATTCTACAGGACTTTTAAAGAACTAATTCCAGTATTTCTCAAACTATTCAACTCAATTGAAAGAGAGACAATCCTCTCAAACTCCTTCGATTAATCCTGCATCACCTTAATTCTTCAACTAGAAAAAGATACAGTGGAGAGAGAGTACTATAGAAAAATATCCCTGATGGGGGCCAGTGCTGTGGCACACTGGGTTGATCCTCCACCCATTGAGCTGGCATCCCCTATGGGTGCCAGTTGTGGTCCCGGTTGCTCCTCTTCCAGTCCAGCTTTCTGCTCTGGACTGGGAAGGCAGTGGAGGATGGCCCAAGTGCCTGGGTCCCTGCACCCACTTGGGTGACCAGGGAGATGCTCCTAACTCTGGCTTCCGATTGGACCAGCACCACCTGTTGGGCCATATGGAGAATAAACAAGCAGATAAAATACTTATGTCTCTCTGCCTCTGCCTCTGCCTCTCCCTATAAGTAACTCTACCTTTCAAATAAATAATTCTTTGGAAAAAGTCAACAAACAATAAAGGCTGGTGGAGAGGGAGAGAAAAAGGTACCCTAACCCACTGTTGGTGGGAATGAAGCTAGTACAACCATTATGGAAGGCAGTATCAAAGTTCCTCAGAAATCTGAAAACAAACATACCATATGATCCTGCCATCTGACTCCTAGGAATTTATCCACATGAAATGAAATAGAATATGCATAGGCATGAGTTATCTGTACCTCATGTTTATTACAATTCAATTCACAATAGCTAACATGGAATCAACCCAGAAGTCCATGAACTGGTGACTGGAAAAAGAATATGAGCTATAAATACAGTATAAAATACTATTCAGCCATAATTGAGAATGAAATCCTATCTTTTGTAACTAAATGGATGAACTGGAAATAAGTATGCTTCATGAAAGAAGCCAGTCCCCAAAAGACAAATACCATATGTTTTCTCTGACTGGTGGTAATTAATATATAGACAACAAAAAGTAGCATATGAGTTAATATGGCATTTTGAGATTTGAGTATTGTTCATAGCACTTTTCTGTACTCTTTGATAGAGTATACAACATATACTCATTGATATTTCTGCTACTACTTGCTGAATTCTTTATTTTGTAGAGGGTTAAAGCTTGTGATTCTAAAATAAAATCAAAGCATGCAGCTGTCAAAATTAAAAGAAAATAAAACGAGAAGGAGGGAGTTGGAAATATGAGACCAAGGGAAGATAGGATAGGATGTTATCAGTTTGCTCTTCAAACTGTATATATAAATTACATGAAATTTGTTCACTTAATATGCATTTAAAAATATAAACTTAACACTGGAAGAAAAAGACCTGAGATCAGTGTTTTCTGGATCACCACTAATAAAATTTAGTCTTCATTTATGTCTGACCATATTTAATTTCTTATTTATTTATTTTATAAGAAAATTAACATCACCATTCCTAACAAGTCCATCCTGCTTCATCCATATCTATCAGTTCCCACTATGCTAATAATTTCTCATGAACTTAAATCCAAATCATCTTAAAGAGATGCAATGTGGGGCTGGTTCTGTGGCATAGCAGATAAAGTTGCTGCCTGCAGTGCTGGCAAGCCATATGGGTGCCAGTTCAAGTCGTGGCTGCTCCACTTCTGAACCAGCTCTCTGCTATGGCCTGGGAAAGCAGTAGAAGGTGGCCCAAGACCTTGGGGCCTTGCACACATGAGAGATCCGGAAGTAGCTCCTGGCTTCGGATTGACACAGACCACCCATTGCGGCCAACTGGGAGTAAACCAGCAGATGGAAGACCTCTCTGTCTCTGTCTGTCTGTCTCTCTCTCTCTACCTCTCCTCTATTTGTGCAACTCTTTCAAATAAATAAATTAATATTTAAGAAAAAAGCCTGATTCATGTTATTATTTATGTGTTTTTGAGGCTTTGCAGATGTTGATTACATGTGCCATGAAAACCCATTAAAATGCAAATCCTATAAGAGGCAACTCCATGTGCACTAAAGTGGTAAAATCCAGTGCATGTGTTGAGAAAAACACACTAGCAATACATTTCAAAAAGCTGTGAAATATTATAAGTGGCTGTCAAAAGCTAAAAATCTGACAATGACTCATTCTGTCATTTATTTATACATAATGCTGAGAAAATCAGAAGTATTTGTTAAAACTTCTGCTAAAATGCACTAGATTTATAATTTTTAAATGCATCTTTCCTAGATATAATGCAGTCCTGTGCTACTTTAGAGTATCAGAAATTTAAAATGTTGGACTGGTGCTGTGGTGGAGCAGGTTAACACCCTGGACTGAAGTGCCAGCATCCCATATGGGGGCCGGTTCAGTACTCAGCTGCTCCACTTCTGATCCTGCTCTCTGCCATTGCCTGGCAAAGTAGTAGAAGATGGCCTTGGGCCTTGGGCCCCTGTACCCATTTGGGAGACCTAGAACTAGCTCCTGGCTCCTGGCTTCAGATCAGCACAGCTCTGGCAGTTGCAATCAATTAGGGAGTGAACATCACATGGAAGACCTCTCTCTTTCTCTCTGGCTCTCCTCTCTGTAACTCGACTTGTAAATAAATAAATAAATGAATCTCTAAAACAATTAAGAAATTTAAAATGTGAAAGTTTTTTTAAAAATGCATTTATTTATTGTGAGGCAGAGTGACAGATATAGAGAGGAAGAGAAAGAGAGGTCTGCTATCCACTGGTTCACCCCTAAATGGCCAGAATGGCTGGAGCTGGGCTGATCTGAAGCCAGGTGCCAGAAGCCAGGAGTCAGCAGCTTCCTCCAGGTCTCTCACATGGGTGCAGGGGCCAAGCACTCATGGCATATTCCACAGCTTTCCTAGGCCATTAGCAAAGAGCTGAATTGGAAATGCAGGAGCAGGGACTCAAACTTTTGCCCATGTGGGATGCTGGTGCTGCAGGTGGATGCTTAATCTACTATGCCACAGGGTGGGCCCAGGGAAAGGTTTTAGGAAGACATCTTTCATGTAGACTAGGCTGCAATATTGCAAGGTAAGGTTTAGCTTTTATTTCCACACATCAGTTTTCATCTTTTAGCAACTATAAATACTGAATATCATACATATAGACATAAATATAGGTAACTGCAGATTTTGATGTCATTCTTTCTAATTCTCTTTTTAATGTCTGCTAATAGGCCCTCTTATGGATTATTATATTGATGTTACCTGTACACAACCATCAGGCATTTCCACTGTTGAATATGTTTATGTGTACAGGTAGTTTTGTTTGTGTGTACATGAATGCACATTTGATGGAGATAGCACTGACACTAATACTGTGAGAAATCCTAACGCTGATTTTAAACTTTCTGTCCTCCGCAGAGATGGCTGTCATTGAAGTAGACCACAAGGCCCCTTTTGCTGTTGTGGACTGAAATGTGCCTCCCTAAAACTCAAACACTGAAGTGCTAACCACCAACATGACTCTACCTGAAGAAAGTACTTTTAAGTAGATCAAATGATAGATGTGTCTGTCACATCGGAGAAACGCTTCTGGAAAAATCGAGCCTATTTAAGCACCTTGATCTGATATTTTCAAGCTCTACAACTCTGAGAAGTAAAATTCCATGATTTACATCATATTCTCTGTGGTATTTTCTTAGCAAATTAATATATCCTCATTTCTGCCAGCATTTTCTGCTGTCATCTAGAAGGTCCTTGTGATAGCAGAGAAATATAGAAACTACAATCTGTGATTTTAGATTACCAAGTATCTACTAACACAAAAAAAGATATCCCAGAAGCAACCTAATACCATCCTCCAGGACCCAGAAAAAAACAGGAATGAGTCAAGATGCAGGGCAGTAGAAAAAAGTGAATAATGAAAGATCACAGCAGAAGTAAATAAGGAAAGGTTTGGTTCTGTGGTGTAGTGGGTTAAAGCCTTGACCTGCTGTGCATGCATCCCATATGTTGCTGCTAGGAGACCAGGTGCTCCACTTCCAATCCAGCTCCCTACTAATGCACCTGGGAAATTGGTGGAAGATGGAGTGTGTTCTACGGTTTTGGCACCCACATGAGAGACTTGGAAGAAGCATCTGGCCATGCAAATAAATAAATAAATCTTAAAAAAAAAATAGAAGCAGTGTTAGCACTGTTGGAAAAAAAGACACATAGTTCAATGGAAAAGAATAGGCATCTGAAATAAACCAACTTTTCTACAGGCAACTCCTATTTAACAAAGGAAAGAAAACAAACAGGAAAAAGAAAAATCCCTTTAGCAAATGGTTTAAAGGAAAGTGATTATCCATATGTAGAAGCCTGAAAAGATACCCCAACACCTCATACACTATGTAAAAGCAACTCAAGGTGAATTAAAAGTCTAAATATAAAACCAAAAACTAAGTAAACATATGAGAAACTGTAAAACATTAGCATAGACAACAGTTTTGGGTCAGATTCCAAAAGCACAAGTAACAAAATAAAATATACAAATTTGAGCATATCAAATTAAGATACACCTTCACAACAAAGTAATCAACAGAGTGAAGATACAATGGACGGAATGGCAGGAAACATTGAAAACTCTGATTATGACAAAAGATTGATAGCCAAAACATACTTATATAGAACTGGAAAAACTCCAAACAAGAAGCAAAATGTACAGTTCAGAAATGGAGAATGATCTGAATAGATGTTTCTCAGAAGAGGAAATCTCAATGGTCAAGACATAGATGAACATGCCCAATATCACTAGCCATTAGGGAAATGTAAATCAAAACCAATAGCAGACTCCATCTGTGGGAGAAGACAATGCTTGGGTTTTCATTTGTGCAACAAGTGGGTTTAGAGGACGCCGTTTAACATTATAGTGCAGAGTCTACATGGAAGTAAGGAAACCTTAATATTTCCTAATGGGCTTGTTAAATTCTTGACCAGTGCCTATTTCCTTTGCCGCAAACTTTCCAGTCTCACTACTTTCCTGCTTCTTCCTCTTCTCTGTGGCTTGTAAAAACAGTATACCTTCTATACGCGGAGGATACTTTTGTTTTGTTTTATTCCTTCTGTCTCATGATGTTCCTCTAAGAAATCACAACCCTCCAAGTATTCATTCATTTATGCAGTCTGCAGCTTTCATAAGCATGGCAAAGTACTAGGTTAAAGGAAAGGTATAGGTCAGGAACTGAGCAAAGTTCAAATGATGAAGCCATTGGGGAAATGAACCTGATGGAAGACCTCTCTCTCTCTCTCTGCCTCTCCTTCTCTCTCTGTGAAACTTTGATTTTCAAATACATAAATAAATCTTTAAAAACTAAATATACTAATAACCTGGTGGCAACACCTTTCTATCAGAACATGTGAAGCACTCAAACACAGTTTGTCCCAGAAAGTCAGCCATAGTTTTCAAGGGCACATCTTCTATTCCATTTGTGGACACCTCTGTGTGGCGTAAGGGGTACTTATTTCTTCCCCTCTTCTTTCTTACCACTCTCACAGTTATAACTTCTATCGATGCTTCCACAGACCAGTCTCTATGAAATTGTAGAACTAATATCCTCCCATTTCAAAAATGTCATGGGTTTAAACACAGAACCCAAAATAAGACAATTAACTGACCTTCTTAATTACACAGTGTGGAAAGTAAGATTCTCAGTGGATCACTGGGTAACTGTAAAGTACTGGGCAGAGAAAAACTGTAACTTATCTGTATTTATGATGCTGTAATTCTCCACTTTATGCATACTCAGATTAAAAGAGCTCCAGTTAGTGGGCAGCACTGTTGCATAGTGGGTAAAGCTACGGCCTGCAGTGTCAGCATCCTATATGGGTGCCGGTTGGGATCCTGGCTGCTGCACTTCCCATCCAGCTCTCTGCTGTGGCCTGGGGAAACAGTAGAAGATGGCCCAAATCCCTCATCTCCTGCACCCACCTATGAGACCTGGACAAAGCTCCTGGCTTCTGGTTTTGGATCCAAACAGCTCCAGCCATTGATTTCTGTTTCTACCACTCTGTAACTCTGCCTTTCAAATAAATAAATAATTATTTTAAGAAACAGCTTCATCCCAGAAGAAGCTCCTGGCTACTGGCTTCAGACTGGCACAGCTCCAACTGTTGCTACCAATTGGGGAGGGAACAATCGGATGGAAGATGTCTCTCACTTTCTCTCTCTCTCTCTCTCCTCTCTCTGTGTAACTCTTTCAAATGAATAAATAAATCTTTAAAAAAGTAGCTCCAGTTATTGACAACACAGTAGACTTGCATTAATTTTAGTTCCCTTCTCACTTTGCAAAGGGATCAGCGTCAGGTAAAAACAGTTGAGAGCCTTGCTAACAGGAGAAGAAATAGCTGAAGACAGAAAATGAAAAGCAGCCAAATACATCATCAAAGAAAGAGAAGTGGACCTCATCCAACACAAACCTTTAAAAGTGGATGCTCACAATTAATGAGTGAAACAGCTGCCCACTGAAATCTTATCTAGGGAGGGAAGATGTCCTAAGTTCTGCTTCTGTAAACTCCAGTCATAAATCTGTCCTAATAAATCTGTCCCCGGCATCTCTTCTACAAACATACTGGACCCACTGACCATTGGAAATGTGGTCCTGAAGGGTTAAAAAGTTAAAAGCCGCTCCCCCCACCAACCTCCTCTGGTGAACTTTCCTGACCTCATTAGACTTGCTCTGCATAGCCATTCTCTATAAAGTTAATTAGTCAGTAAATTACCCCAATGTGAGCGTAACCTTAGTTTCACCTAAGTAAGATAGAAGAAATCACCATATATCTCTTTGCCTCCTGGACCCCTGACCCTACCATGTGTCCCTTATCGCCATTCAGCTGCATTCCTAGGTATCATCAAGGGAGTTCCTGCAACATTGTTATGTTTGTTGTGTGGCCCTCCCTTTTGGCAATAGGAGGCTTTTTGATACTCCCTGTATAGGCCATATGGTTCTCTGAGGTCTAATCAGGCCCTTACTCGATATCCTGTACTCCCTGTATTCATAAATCAACTGGTTGTAAAATCACTTAACTTGTATCAATTGTTTACTCTATACCTCTGTCTGATCTATGCAATGATTGATTTTCTTTGTTTAAACATGTATAAAAACCCTAACCCAAGACTATTTGGGGCTGCTCGCCTGTACTGGGACGGGGGCCCCGACATGTCAGATCATCAATAAACCTTACCCTTTGTTAATTGCATGAGAGAAGGTCTCTTGGAGCGTTTTGGGGGTGGCAAGAGCAATCCAACTCTAACAGTCCTAAGTCATGTAGGCTGCCATTTAAACCCACCAATGCTGTAACAGCTAAGAAACTTGAATTTGATGCTAAGTTCTCAGGAAATCATTCCAGCAGAGCCTAGGGCCATTAATAGAGACTCCTTGGATCCTCCCCTGTCTCTGTGCCTGTTTGAAAGAAGGGAGTTTTCCCACCCCAGGTTTCTGGAACAGCTTCAAATTCCACATTGGAAAAGTCTGATAATTAATACTTGAGAGGGATCAATGCACAAAGCAGCTATTCACACTTCACACTGCTCCCCACCAGGAAGATGAGGTGCAGGATGAGAGCAGTGGGGCAGATCCTAGTCAGATCCTCCTGCCCACCCCTCTGCTGCCCCAGGCTCCCTGCTGAAGGCCATACAGCCCCACCCTGCAGGAACCAACAGCCCAGGAAACATCAAGAGGCCCAGCCCGACTGCATTCTGAGACCACCCACAGTGGGAACCCAGCTTATTTAACTGTGGAGAGTGGGAGTCTTTCCGCCTTCCTTCTCTGCATGTGCAGGTTCCCAGAACGCTGCCCTCTCTCTCCTGTAACCACTAAATAAAGCACATTAGGGACAGTTTGGGTGAGGTTCTGCAGGAGAGAGTCCAGGCACTGGGAGCCTGGGAAGCAGAGGTGGGAGACAGAACAGCCCAGGTCCCAGCCCTGACCTCGGGAGAAACTGCCAAGATCTCTGGTGCCCTGGCACCCACCCTTCTCCCACACATGTTGCCACCCCTTCCTGCATTCCAAACCTGCAGCAGAAAGTCCCAGAGCAGGTACACTTTCTCCAGAAACACGAGGAGCAAAGCAGGGAGTGTGGGGAACAGAGTCCCTGGTAACTGGGACCCACAGGTGGACAATGAAGAGGGAAGAAGCAGCAGGAGGCAGGCTCGGGGTGAGCACTCAGAAACTGCCTGGGATTGCACGTGCAGAGCAGGAGATGCAGTAAATGCCAGAGAAGGAGCAGCACAGCCCCCAGGGCTGACCCTAATCAGGGAATGAACTCCCTCTGGTCCAACTCAGAGCCCCAGGGACTGCCTGTAGCAGGCAAATGGGCACAGCCATTCAGAAGGCAGAATATGTTGGAGCTCCTGGGAACTCAGGGAAACTGAGTCCAGGCCACATCATCCATAGAGACACCAGCTGGCCCTCCCAAAGGCTGCAGTCAGGGGTGGGTGCCCACAACCAGAAGGCCTTTGCTTTTATTCAGTCACTCCTTCCTTTCCTTCCCAACCCAAAATGTCAGGGATCAGTTGCTGTTCTTCCTTTCCTGAATCAAATCTGAAAGAGTGACACTCACTTCTGCTAACTGACCCCAAATCCTGGCTCCCTCATAACCTCTGTCTCTTCCAGAAAAATCTTATTTACTACTTTGGCCCTAGAAATCATAAATGACTATGATAGAATGTAACTTTTAACAGAGGTGTAGAAGGCATGGTTTAATATCCAGTTTTGAGAATACAATTTTCATTTGTGTTTTATTGATGTTTATAGTTCTTTTAAGATTTATTGATTTATTTGGAAGTCAGAGTTACAGAGAAGGAGAGGCAGAGAGACAGAGAGAGAGAGGTGTTTTCCATCTGCTGGTTCACTCCCCAATTGGCAGCAGCACCACAGTACTGACCCCTTATAGTTCTTTTCAAATCATTTTACACTGTCTTTTTATTCATCTATTACAGAGACAGAAGAATGGACACAGAGCTAACATAGCTGAGTATTCAAGGAGACAGGTTAAGGGGTTAAATGCCTTATATCATGTCATTTATACCTTATATTAATTCTGGGGACAGTATTATCTGGAATTTACAAAGTAGAAACTAAATGGAAAGAGCTTAGAAAAATACGGTGTTTTTTAATATCATTAAAAAGTCTAAGATAAAGGCTAATCAAGGGGCCAGCACTGTGGCATAGCAGGTAAAGCTACTGCCAGCATGGACATTCCATATGGGTGGAGGTTGAGTCCCGGCTACTCTTCATTTGATCCAACTCTCTGCTATGGCCAGGGAAAGTGGTGGAAGATGGCCCAAGTCCTTGGGCAGCTGCACCTGTGTGGGAGACCTGGAAGAAGTTCCTGGCTGCTGGCATTGGAGCTGTACAGCTCCAGCCATTGTGACCAATTGGTGAGTGAACCAAAAGATGGAAGATGTCTCTCTCTCACTCTCTCTCGCCTTCTACTCTGTGTAACTGTGACTTTCAAATAAATAAATAAATCTTTTTTAGAGAGCCAATCAACATATAACACTAGCTTAAAAATCTTTCTTTTCTCTTGGGTCTCAGTTTTTAAAATCTGATTTATCAAATGGAAAAATGTGAGAGAGATGAAGTTTACCTACAAAGGTAATTTACTATAGTTATTTACTGTAATAATTTACTGTAATGATGTACTGTAATTTACTGTAATAATTTACTGTAAACAACCACATAGGATTATAACTTGTCTAGAAAACAAAGGAGATTCAAAGTTGCTATTTTTCATGGTTATTTGTTCTTATTTTTAATATCAAGATAGTATATAAATATTATGCACTCCTAGGTATTTGTGTGTTGTTTGATATGTTTTATTTTTTAATCAGAAATTCAAAGAGATAACTGGGTAACATGGAGTTCTGTGTTTCTGATTACTTCTCTCAATTAGAGATCATGGGATTAGAGTTGGTGCTAGATTAAGAATGCTTCAATCTTTATCCACTGGCTTCACACCAGCATTTACTATGTTAAACAATATTCTTTGGGTAGATTGCTCTTTCTTGTCAGACTTTAAACTTCATGGGGTCTAGAAACATATTTGCTTTGACACTAAAACTCAGCATCTTGACAGTCAGTCTTTTAGTTGAATAAATACATGATATACAAAATAAATATTTCTGCCCCTCAAGAACTGCCTAAGAGAGAAGAAAATAGAAATCAATTTGATGACTCTCAGTATTAGGTGAATATATAATTTGTCTTTCTGAAATAAGCTTGGTCATAAAAAGGGCATATGAATAATCACACAGAGTTGAAGTGTATGAACACCTAGGGCCAGCGGGTTAAATGTTCAGCCTAGCTATGTAAGGCATTCCATGTCAATAGGAGAGGAAGGAGGAAGAGGGGAGGGAGTGTAGGTGGGAAGATGGTTACGGAGGGAAGAATCACCATGCTCATTACTTAGCAGCAAAGAGAGAATCTGTGATCATTTGTTGCTTAAGAAAGGGTGATAGGCATTATTTAATTATAATGCAGGCATCAGTGTTCTTCTGTCTCTGAAATAGGAAGTCTATAACTCAGAATTCCTTGCTGTTTCATCAAAAACAATTCAAAACAAAAACCTAATTAAGCATAAGAGGAAGTTGTGCGTTAGAAGTCTATTCTAATCTCTAGGAGGTTCAGGGGTTGGAAAATTCATCCAAAATCTTGCTGAAAAATGTCCCATACATTTTCCATGACCACTATCCATCAGCATAAGCTCTTTTAAAAAAAAGAAAGATTTATTTATTTGAAAGTCAGAGTTACACAGAGAGAGGAGAGGCAGAGAGAGAGAGAGAGAGAGAGAGAGAGAATCTTCCATCTGCTGGTTTACTCCCCAATTGGATGCAATGGCCAGAGCTGAGCTGATCCAAAGCCAGGTGTTAGGAGCTTCTTCCAGGTCTCCCATGTGGGTTCAGGGGTCCAAGGATGTGGGCAATCTTCTAATGCTGTCTCAGGCCATAGTACAGCTGGATCAGAAATGGAGCAGCAGGACTTGAACCAGTGACCATATGGGATGCTGGCACTGCAGGCGGCAGACTTACCTGCTACACCACAGCACCAGCCCCCATAAGCCCTATCTTCTGCAGAACCAGCACCCCAGACACCAGCCACCACATGGCATCCCATGGCACATTCAACCCTGGCAATGTTCTGCAGCTCTTGCTCCTCTCCACTTTCACTGGAAGAATCTGCAACTCCTTGTTTTCATGCAAGTAATTCTGATTCAGATGATGCCCCTGACACAATTGGCTGGCAAGTGCCATGGCATGTGTCCACGGCCTAGCTAAATGCAAAGCTGGAACATTTGAAACTTTTCACTGCCATGGTGAGACACGGACTCCATCTAATGAAGTAGGGGATTTTTCAGGGAGTCTAGAGAATCAAATATGACAAAATGACAAATCTTAACCAAAGAGTGCCGTGGTACAGATGAAGAGAACCCAAAATGTATTTTTCTATCTTTTCTTTTCTGAGTTAAGTGCCTAAAAACAAAGCCAATGAGGGTTAAACAGACCCATTCTGAAAATTCCTTAACATCTTCATTTTCATCCAAATTAATATATTACTTGAAGAAAATAAATTTTACATAAATGAAAATGCAGTACCACAAACAAGTGTACAGAACATAGGCCCTCAGTTAGCTTCAAACCATCTGGGTGCATTAATGTGTTCTTCCAGAACCCAAGCTGCAGTACAATAGAACCACAGCCTCTGACATTCCTCCTCCACCCTGATGGATCTTGGGTTTTCCTCCCACCTCCCCTCTCCTGTGAATACATCAGTAGCAGGACAAATGGAATCCAAAGATACGATGATGTTATTTAACATGGAATAAACATAGTGTTTTAGTCAGTACAATCCTCAATACTACAATAATAATTCCGAGTTCACTGATTATGAAAGTAAGTATATGAAATCTATTCCTAAGTAATCACACCATCGAGAGCTGAATGTAGACTTTCAGAGGGAAAGAAACAGAGAATTGTGTAGAGATGTGTATCTCTATAATACAGATTTACCACTGTACTTTATAGACAGTACACCATGTTTGTATTTTTTTTTTGCAGTCTGGCATAGTTTATTACATCCAGCTTTTCACTTTGGAAATTTTATGATTAGACACTAATATACAACAAATTTTGAATCCTAACAGACAATATACAGCACCCTAGGCCCTCCCAAGGGCAGAAAACAGACCAAGAGCTCACAGATTGGCTGCAACTGCAAGAAGCAGATGAAGATATCATCAGAAAGATACATATTCCTGCATTGTGGCTGCTGAGCAGTTCTGCCCTTATGGATCTCATCTCTGTTTCAGATCGTTAAAGAAAGTTACATGCTTTCTGACATTTCTAAAGATTTCACTAATGAGAATCTAAGATATCTTCACTACGTTAAGAGCCTCAGAACAGCCCAAAGACTTGGGCCATCTTCTACTGCTTTCCCAGGCCATAGCAGAGAGCTGGATCAGAAGAGGAGCAGCTGGGACTAGAACCGGAGCCCATATGGGATGCTGGCACTTCAGGCCAGTGCTTTAACCTACTGTGCCACAGCACTGGCCACAACATAGTATTTCTAATAGAAGAGATGGTTAAGTCATTAACTCCTCTAAAATACAAGTTAAGTATTAGTTTTGAAACTCTGATTCAATCATGAGAAAAACAAAAGGTTAATTTTCTCTCTTTGCTTCTGGGTATGTAAATTTTCTTCTAAGAAATTAATCATGACTTTTACATCTCAGACCCTATTATGAGTAAGTAGAGAATATTGTGGGGTCATACACTCATTTTATCAAAGGAACATTTCTCCAATTAAAGAAAACATTATGGGCATCCCATATGGGCACTGGTTTGAGTCCTTGCTGCTCCACTTCTGATCCAGCTCCTTGCTATGGCCTGGGAAAGCAGTAGAAAATGTCCCAAGTGCTTGGGCCCATGCACATGCATGGGAGGCCAGAGCTATGGCCCAGCAGATTTACAACCTGGCCTGAAGCACTTGCATCCCATAAGGGTGCTGGTTCAAGACCGGGCTGCTCCACTTGTGATCAAGCTTTCAGCTTATGGCCTGGGAAAGCAGTAGGAGATGGCCCAAGTCCTTGGGCCCCTGCCTAAGTGGGAGACGTGGAAGAAGCTCCTCATTCCTGGCTTCAGATCAGTGTAGCTCCAGCTATTACAACCAGTTGGGGAGTAAACCATCAGATGGAAGACTTCCCTCCCTCCCTCTCTCTCTCTCTCTCTCTGTGTGTGTGTGTGTGTGTGTAACTCTTTCAAAGAAATAAGCAAATCTTCAAAAAAAAAAAAAAAGGCCAAGAGTCAGGGAAATTTCATCCAGGTCCCTCGCTTGGGTGCAGGACCCAAGGATTTGTACCATATTCTGCTGCTTTCCCAGGTATGTTAGCAGGGAGCTGGATCAGAAGTAGAACATGCAATTGGTGCCCATAGAGGATGCTAGTGCTGCAGCTGTTGGTATAACCCATTTTGCCACAGTGCTGGCACCATAACAATTTATAATTCCTAGTAATTAACAGGGAAGAAAGAAGTATGTCAGGATACCTTTTTTTAGAAAAAATTATTTTATTTATTTGAAAAAGTTATATAGATAGGGACAGAGAGAGAGAGAGAGAGAGAGAGAGAGAGAGAATCTTCTGTCTGCTGGTTCACTGCCCAAATGGCTACAATGGACAGAGCTGAGCTGATCAGAAGCCAGGAGCCAGGAGCTTCTTCTGGGTCTCCCACATGAGCAAAATGGTCCTTGGGCCATCCTCTACTGTTTTCCCAGGTGCATTAGCAGGAGGCTGGACTGGAAGTGGAGCAGCCGGAACTCTACCAGCACTCATATGGGATGCCTGTATTTCAGGCCAGGGCTTTAACCTGATGTGCCACAGTGCTGGCTCCAACAGGTGACCTTTTACGCTCAATAATCTCTTCTTGGTATTGGCAGCAGTTTGTAATTTTTTGTTTATTTGCCTTCTTCTTAATCTATATTTTTAAAAAATTACAAAAGGTTCCAGCACCCTGAGAACCTCCATCACAAGGGCATACAATCAGATGTTTGTCCAGAAAAGGGTGGTGTAGATGCGAGGTGGAAAATGCAAGGTGAGTTGATTCATCTTTCTCAGGCTGTGGTTTCCATGGGCAACTTTTACAACCAACTGCCATATTTGTTCCTATTCCACAGAATGGAAAACATGTTAAGTCATCCTATTTAGCCAAAAGCCAGTGGCAGCACTTAAATATGTCATCAATCTAGGGCCAGCATTGCAGTACAAAGAGGTAAGTTGCCAACTGCAACAGCAGCATGCCTTATGGCACTGCTTTGAGACTCACCTGCTTCACTTCTCATCCAGCTCTTTGCTTGGGAAAGCAGCAAAGATTGCCCAAGTGTTTGGGTTCCTGCACCCACATGGGGGACTGGGACAGAGTTCCAGGGTCCTGGCTTCAGCCTGGCTCAGCCCCAGCTTTTGTGGCCATCTGGAAGTGAGCCAGCAGATGAAAGATAGAGATCTCTCTCTCTCTCTTCCTTTTACCTAAACATACATTACATACATAAATGAAGATGCATCAATATAGCAACTTTTTAAGGAAAAGTCTTCTGATTATTGCAGGTATTATCTCAATGCAGAAAAATCTTCAGACACAAAAATTATAAACTGATTTATATTTATATTTCTCAACCACATACTTTTCAGAAAAAATTGCCACTCAGCATCAGGTATCAGTCTGAAAGCATTCATTAAAAAATCAAGTAATTTTACTAAGCACAAAAACCTCTAGTATAGACTGCATATAAACCAGTGGCTTCCATGGGTATACACAGATTGATTTTTGTTAATTTACAGGGATCACTGCATTTCCCTGGCACGGAGCTGTCTGAAGAGTTTAAACACTGATGGGTGTGGCATTATTTCTGATATTTGCTTATTATCCAGAGTGCATTTATTCAATATCTATCATGAACTCCACACTCTATAAATCTATTTCAAATATGTAGATATTTAATGGTACTTACACATTTACAAACTGAGCCAATCCTCCTAACTTCTCTCTGGAATAGCTATGCCTTTGACATTGCCTTTTTTCACACATATGGAAATGCAAAATATGCTTCTGTATGGTACTTCAGAATTTATAAAAGGCTTTTCAGGTTAGATTTACATAACATCATGTGAAAGTGGCCGAAAGACACAGTCTTCTCATTACAGAGGGGAGAGGTATGAAGTGACTCTCTGAACAGTTACTGAGATTCTATCAGTCAGGTTCAGAATCTTACTAGGTATCAGATACACATCTAGATTTTTTTCCCTACTGTCTGTCAGAATTCCCAGCCTATGAGTGAACTTCAGTCTGAATGAATGCTAATGTTCAAGGTTCTAAGTGAAAAAATTACTGAGGTTTGTATTGGTGAGGAAAGCATGTGTCTAAATGTTACTTGTATTTAATAATAAGTATTGAATCATATGAAACTGAATATAAGATTATGCAAATTTTTAAGATGAAGAGCATATATTTAAAACCACATTCTTACATTTTGCAAACGTGTTGAAACACCTTACTGGAGCATGTGTTTGGCATAGTGGTAAAGCCTTCCACATCCCAGTCAGAATTCTCAGGGCTCAAGCCCTAGCCCTGCTTCTGCTTCTGGCTTCCTGCTAACAGAACCCTGGGAGGCAGCAGCTGATGGCTCAAGTACTTGAGTCCCTGCCACCTGTGTGGGGGACCCACACTGAGTTCCTGGCTTCAGCCTGACCCAGCTCTGGTTGGTGCAGACATTTGAGGAATGAGCAGTAAATGGAAGGGCTCTCTCTGCCTTGCAAATAAACAAAAATAAATATACAGACATTTACTTAAGGTGTCTTGCTCACATCTAAATGATTTCCCTTTTCACAGTAAAATGCCTTACTGTCCTTTTTAGTAACAATGCATGTTTTGCTCTCCATGTCCACTCCTGAGCTCCAAGTACTGGCAGCTCACCCTAGCATGCTGACTGGTTCCAATGTTCAAGTACTCATCTCCCATTCTCTTTTGGTGGGTCTACTGGAGAGAAAGGAGAGTATCTACAGTAATTAATATCTTACTGTTGCTCTTGCTGTCCACCTGCAGGCCTCAAGGATGACCACCTGAATACACATTGTGAAGTTCTGGACGTAGTTTCCAAACTTCAGTCACTTTGCAGCAGAGGGACTCTGTCCTCGTCAATCACCTGAAAGCCTGCAGGAGTAGGGAGAAGCTGTGTTTGAAGAATTCACAAATACAGTGCATTGAAGCCAACCACTACCACCCCCACCACACCCCTACTTCAGGGTTCTGGCAAATCCCAAACCAGGAGTTTGGGACCAGCAGTGGTTCAGGAGGTGACCTCAACTCCTTACTCTGAACAGCTCCAAAGTGCCTGGTGCACCCAGTGGGAGCTCAGCGCCTCGACCTCCCACCCTCCTGCCCTTGCCACCAGGATGCCTGGCTCCCAGAGCCTCCAGGAGGCCTGTAGCAGACCCGCAGGTCCAGGTGACTGGGATGTGCGTCTAGAACTAACCCAAAATACAGGCCCAGCTCAAGTGTCACCTCCCCACAAAGTCACTGTCTCCTACTCCCTCCTGGAAGGCTGCAGGCCAGCACCCGGCACCGGAAGTCATGGCATTTGGGGTTTACCCGCTCTCCCACGAAGGAAGATGCCCCCGTGGGAACCCTGCTCCACCTGCGGGCAGGGCTGGGGAAGGAAGGGCCGAGCCAGCCTCCACCTTAGGACTGCAGCCTGGGAAAGTCCAGGGCCCCGGTGCCCTTGCCAGGCATAGGGGCTCTCTAAGTGTACTCTGAGCCAGGGCCTCAGCCATCAGCAGCTCTCTTGCTTCCAGAATCTGCTGCAGGGCAGTTCAGGGTCAGTCCAGCAGGGGGCCTCAGGACAATCATTGCTGCCCTGAGGCAGGACCAGTGCTGCAAGACCCGCCCCATGCCAGGCTGGCTATAAAGTCGGTGGTCATTGGTGGGCAGCTGGTAGTTGCAGTGTGTGCGCGTGACATGGGTGGTGTTAGGTTCTTGGCCGTCCCATTTCGTGCCTTGGGGCTAAAATGCCGATGGTGGCCCCTGAGTCAGGAGGGGCAGGAGAAGAAGAGACAGACCTGGTGAGTGAGACTGCTCACCTCTCCTGCCAGCCCTGCTGGCTGAGGCTTGCAGCACGTGCTGCACTTGGGGAAGTAATGAAGGCCAACTCTCAGCAGGAAAACCAAGTGCGCGGTGCTGATTTACTCACTGACACAGCATCTGTGTGGTCTGCATGGGCAGACAGGGGGAAGGGTTTGGTAGAAGGGTGCTGGAGGTGCACTGGGCCCTCGTGCAGCCGCCTGCTGTAGGCATCCAGGGCAGCAGAGTCCTGCGGGGTCCCTAGGGATCCTGGCCATGCTGTGCCTTCCATCATCCACCCTCCTGCACTGCTGTTGGTGGCAGTGCTTCTGTGGTTGGTATCTCATTGGAGTCCATGGTCATTTTCTCATGGTGGGCTGATCTCACACCGTGACAATCATGGAACAAATCACTGTTCTGCGGCATCTGCCTCCCAGGAGCATTGCAGGTGGACAGGGGGAAATGGGTGACTGGTGGCACCTCCTGTGCATGGTCTCTGTCCCATCCTGGACCGAAAGTGGAAAGGGAAGGAGAGGAGCTGGCTCAAAGCAGTCCCACTGAGGGTTCCATCAGGTGCAAAATGTCTTCCGATTGCGGTTAACCTTGCAGGGAAACTGTCTCCTTTTGTGGGCCAGAGACAGCATCTGCTTTATTAGCTGTGCAGTGTATTGATAATTAAAATTTGGGTATCCCTATCTGTAGTCCTCACAGCGTAGTTACATTCTGAGGAACTGATGAAACTGCTCAGTACTTCGGGGCTGAGTGTAATATTAGGTGGACAAGCCTGTTGTTGGCTTTTGGTTTATAGCTATTGGGCAACTTTATTTGGTAAAAATGCATTCAGGCTCAGTAGTGTATTCAAGGATGACCATTTAGTAAATTGTCTTTTTTTTTTGTAAGAATAAGAGTATTGAAGACTGGGTTGAGCTACCTATGGCAAAACTCCACCATTCCTGGGAAGGCCACAATTGGCAAGAAAAGCGGGTAGCAAGCTTTCATCAAGTAAGTTGAGATTCCTGTGTTTGCAATCTGAAGAGCTCACTGCTGAGCTGGGAGGGGGACTGCTCTGAGCACAACTCATTAGAGAACTGCTCTTGCAGACCTTCCCTGAAGGAGGCACTGTTGTGGTCAGAAGCATTCCAGGAGCTGCTGGCCAGCAATTGTGAATTAGGCTTGAATTGAATCCATTGCAAGTATCACAAGAGTGCAGAAAGGCTGTGTCCTCAAATGAGCAGCTCACCAAGGAGAATTTGACTTAACCTAGAAGGTCTGTTTATCTCCACTTATTTCGCAGCATATTCATACCAGGTGGGGAAGATAAATCAGCCTTCAGCTCTGCAATGGCAGTGCTCTTGGTTGAGGCTGAGGATGCTTTTCATTGCATGCAGTGTTTGCAAGAGACTTAGTTCCCTGAGGATTTATGCCTCTCCTGTAAATACATTTTTGGCACTAAAACAAACTGAAGTATTTCTGTTTTAGTAGTATGGAACCAACTTAAGTATTTTGCCTACAGACATCTTTGTTTTAAAAGCTAAATCCGCAGGATTACAGGATTCAATAAAAACAAGAGAATAGCTAATCCTAGTACTAGAAAAGCAAAAGGGATTATTTGATCATTAGCTTCCTCATATTCCTCATGGTTCTTTTTATTTTTCTGCCTGCTCTTCCCTACCTACAGATGGTCTGGCTGTATTGGAGGCTTTTCTAAAAACTGAATTCTGTGAAGAAAATATAGGCTACTGGCTAGCTTGTGAAAACTTCCAAAAAAATCCACCCACCCCAGAAGCTATCCTTATATTCAAGAAAAATATATACACTCTGCTTAGAAAAAGGCCCAAAAGAGGTTAGACACAATTCCTCATTTCAGCATAAAGTGTAGACGCTTGACATCAAGATGCAGCAAAAGAAGTAAAGACATAAGACTAAAGCAAGGGCCAGGGAATCAGAAAAGCTTCCTCTCCTGGTGCCCTGTCTTTCAAATAAGTCTCCCCAGACCTGGCAGGTGGAGCTCATCACACATTACAGCTTCTGATTTTCACTTTCAAAGAGCAGAGCCCCCTTCTCTAACAAAGGATAATGAGTGATCTTTGTTTCAGATGAACATGCTTTCAAACCAAAACTCTTATTATCCAAAATATACAAGAAGCTATGACTCCCAGCTTTACAACTGCCTGGAAAAGGGTGTATTGCTTGATGGAGAATAACTTTCTGAAGTTGTATTTTTTTTGCAAGGCAGAGTTACAGAGAGAAAAAGAGAGGGAAACACAGAGGTCCATCTGCTGGCTCACTCCCTAAATGGCCACAATGGCCAGGGCTGGGCCAGGCTGAAGCCAGCAGCTTCCTCCAGGTCTCCCATGTGGGGGCAGAGGACCAAGCGCTTGGGCCATTCTCTGCTGCTTTACCCAGCAAGTTGTTGTGGAAGAAGAAGAGCAGCTGGGAGTCAAACTGGCATCCATGTGGGTTGTTAGTGCTGCAGGCAGCAGTGTAACTTGCTATGCCACAACACCAGCCCCCAGAAAGAACTCTTATCCCTGGTCTTTCTTTTGAGTCAGAATGCTCCCAGACTTGTGTTGAAAACCACAGATCACCACAGAACCCCATGAGAAGAAAAAGGAGCCGCAGAGTAGAGGACATGTTCTGTTTCCTAAGGCAGAAGTTTTTGACTGCCAGAGACGAACATTCAATTCAGCCTGCGTGTTTGGGCAATATACCTCGCAACTGGGGATTCCAGTTCAGGTAGTAAATCAGGAAGCTGGTGACTGTCCAGGAGATGCCTGTATGAGAACAGCTTCCACCATCGTGAAGACACAGGCAGGAAATACATGGTCTGAGTGGGGTGGGTCTCACTGGAAAAGCAGGACTCTGAGATGGAAGATAATGCAATGGAATGCTGTTGTTCCAGACTCACTTAAAATCAATAGGTCTGGGATTCTGTAGCCTTAGCTACCTAGCTCTACATCTTTCCTTAAATCCATCCAGGTTACCACATGGTTTTAGTTCTTGGTTTTAAGTCCAAACTAATGTAACTTGTTTATTATATAGAATCATCCATTCTATTGTTGTGTATTGCTGAAGCTGAAGTGATGTTTGAATTGTTAAATGGTATATAAAATAGTGAGTGCTCATGTGTAGAAAACCACAGTGGCTGTTCCAAGTGCCAAACACTCTTGAAGGCAGTTAAGCTTTGAAGTGGTCTTTGAATATTTGAATACATTTATTTTGATAACTAATGTCATTGAATACTCAGAGTCCAGGTGTGAGTTGATTTGATTTTGGTAACTGGAAATATGACCAACATAAGATCTTTGTAGTAGAGAAGAAGCATGCATTACTGAATCTGTGCAGGGAGAACAGACAGCCCCCTGAGCTGAGATGAGGGTGGCAAGGAAGATGCTCTTTTCTAAACCTAAGTCACAGCACATCTTTAGAATGACCCAGGGTTAAAATTACTAATAGAATCTTTAATTAAACATTAAGGTATTTGATGAGAATAGAACATTGACCTAAATCCCTTCTTGAGGATTAAGAACCAGCTAAATAGGAGGCTGCGGTGGTGACCTCAAAGGGGTTGGAGCCTGGGGTCAGGGGTCGTGGGTCCCAATGGCTGGTCCAGAATCATCACGGGCTCCCTGGGTCATGGGCCGGCACCATGGCTCGGGGCTCCAGAGGTTGGGGGAAGCCTGCTGGGCCCCTTCTTGCTTCCTTCTTTGGGCAGAAGTCAGGGATCACAAAGTGACCTAAAGTGACCAGTTTGGTGCCGAAATCCCTGAGGCACCACTGGAGCCTGGGCCAGGCCTGCAGGCAGGGTAGAAGGAGAGGGGAGACACCGGGACCTGGGGGCCAAGGCTGCAGGTGTTCCTGTTGGCCCCCAGGCACCCGCGGGGCCTCAGCCTCTCTCACAACAGAAACGTGCATGCACCTCAGACCATCTTTACCCCTAATTCCACTTTAAAGAAATGTTTATTGAGGACGGCACCATGGCATGAGGGTGCAACCACAGCCTGCATGGCCCGCATCACGGGCACCAGTTCCATTCCCTGACGCCCTACTTCCTCTCCCACTCCAGCCAACGAGTGCAGTGGTGATGGACAGGTGCTTGGACCCCACCCGACATGGGAGATGGGAGGGGGCTCATGGGCCTTCAGCCTCACCCAAAAATTTGGGAATCAAACCAGCAGATCGAAGACCCCTGTCTCTATGCCTTTCAAATAAATCTCTTAAAATAAATAAAAAAGAAATGCAAATAAAAAGAACCAGCTAAATAGACGTGAACTGTATGGAGACAAACACCAATATTACATTACTCAACTCTCCACTGCTCCAATGAACAAAGAAGACAAATAAGACGGATATAGGCCTCCCCTTTTTTGTTATCCTTCCCTTGGTTCCAACTAGCATGGGCTTCCAGAAAATGCGCAAGGAATCCATTATCTTCTGTGGTCAATACATGATCTCAGAATTTCCCTTATTCATTTGCCTAACAGATTTTGATTATGTTACTCTAGGGAAAGGGAAGGCAACAAAACTACCCTTTTACCCCATTGTTAAAATCTATTATTTATTTGAAAGGCAGAGTTACAGAGAAGGGGTAGAGACAGATCTTCCATCTGCTGGTTCACTTCCCAAATTGGCCTCAGCTGAGCCAATCTAAAGCCAGGCGCTTGTGCCAGGCCTCCCACAAGAATGCAGTGGTTCAAGCACTTGGGCCACCTTCTGATGCTTTCCCAGGCACATTAGCAGGGAGCTAGATTGTAAGTGGAACAGCTGGGACTTGAATCAGCACCCATATGGGATGCTGGCACAGCAGGCCATGGGTTTACCCACTGAGTTGGTACCGTGTGTGTGTGTGTGTGTGTGTGTGTGTGTCTGTGTATGTATGCATGTATTTTTATTTCAAAGACTCATTTATTTATTTGAAAGGCAACGTTAGAGAGGGAGAGACATAAGAAAAGAGATCTTTCAACCTCTGGTTCACTCCGCAAATGTCCACAACAGCAGAGGCTGGGCCAAGCCAAAGCCTGGAGGCTGAACAGCAGATAATCTTTAGTTATTAATTTAAAATGAATAGGCTGTAGCTGGTGCTGTGGCATACAAGGTAAAGCCACCACCTGCAGTGCTGGCATTCCCTATGGGCACTGGTTCATGTCCCAGCTGCTCAGCTTCTAATCTAGCTCCCTGCTAATGTGCCTGGGAAAGCAGCAGGAGATGGCCCAAATACTTGGGCGCCTGAATCCATGTGGGAGACCTGGAAGAAGCACCTGGCTTTGGATTAGCCCAGCTCCAGCTGCTTGCAGCCACTTGGGGATTAAAATAGCAGACAGATCATCTCTATTTATGTGTCTCTCTATAATGCTGTCTTTCAAATAAATAAATAAATAAAAAAGGTTTATTAATGTATGCTATAATCCAATCCAGGAACAGTAAGAGAAGCCTTAAATATTGCTACCTATATTTTTATTTATTTTTATTTTTTAATTTTTTTAAACTTTTATTTAGTGAATATAATTTTCCAAAGTACAGTGTATGGATTACAAAGGGTTCCCCCCATAACTCCCCTCCCACCAGCACCCTGCCCATCTCCCACTCCCTCTCCCATTCCATTTACTTTAAGATTCTTTTTCAATTATCAGGATACACAGAAGATCGATTTAGTTTATATTAAGTTAAGTTTTCATCAGTTTGCAGCACACAGAACATAAAGTGTAAAATACTGCTTGAGTACTAGTTATAGCATTACTTCACATTGGACAACACATTAAAGACAGAGATCCCACATAAGGAGTAAGCACACAGTGATTCCTGTTGTTGACTTAACAATCTGACACTCTTGTTTATGGCATCAGAAATCTCCCTGGGCTCTAGTCATGAGTTGCCAAGGCTATGGAAGCCTCTTGAGTTCACTGACTTTGATCTTATTAGACAAGGTCATAGTCAAAGTGGAAGTTCTCTGCTGCCTTCAGAGAAAGGTACCTCCTTCTTTGATGGCCCGTTCTTTCTGCTGGGATCTCACTCACAGATATCTTTTATTTAGGTCATTTTTTTTCTTTTTTTCTTTTTTGCCAGAGTGGCTTTCCATACCTAAAATACTCTCATGGGCTCTTCAGCCAGATCTGAGTGCCTTAAGGGCTGATTCTGAGGCCAGAGTGCTGTTTAGGACATCTGCCATTCTACAAGACTACTGTGTATCACACTTCCCATGCTACCTATACTTTATATAGTCTAAGTATTGTATAAACTAAAATATACAACACTGGAGTATGCTATCAGTAATTACACTACCAATCTCAGTGATTATAAATAAGAATTTTAGCAACTATACTGATTCTGAACCGTGATTCAATGATTCTGCTATTAAATTTAAAATGCCCATGAACTTCAATGTTTCTGTGTAGCTCCTCATAAAACTACAAGCTTTAGAATTTCTATGCTGTTTAGCATTTCATCTTCAGTGCGAACTTGATTATTACACTGCCAGTTTATAAAACACTTCACAGTCATGTGAACCTTACCATAAGATAGGACTGTGTAGAATAAATCCTTTAACTATAAAGAGAATCTTATCTCACAAGGGAGGAAGATCCAGAGGGGTCAAATGACTTGCTAATGTCACTTAGCTCTGTTGGCACAGAAACAAGGCAATCTCTCAGCTTCCTGCCACCTCCCCTTACACCACCTGCCTCAACTAGATGAGCCTGTAATTTTAAGGACACTCAGGCCCCATGAGTTTAAATGAATTTTTCAAGGTTACATGACAAGTACCAAAGCCAGAAGCAAAAATTATTGCTTCCATCTTTCTCTTCCTTGTCCACAATGGAAGTCTGATGTACAGTTATGCATTATTCTAATATCACAATGAAGAAGCATTATTTTTCCCCAAATTTAACAATGAAACTCTTTTTTTCCATTGAGGGAGTTATTTTGATGGATGATACAAACATACTTGTTTTGTTTTTTAATTTGAGATGCAAAGAAATGAACAAGTAGACAGAGAAGTGGTATTCACCCTCTAGTTCACTGCTGAAATGTCCCCAGTGGCCAGGGCTGTCCCAGGAGTAGGGAACCCAATCATCTGAGCCATTACTTGCTAGCTCCCAGGGTCTACATTATCAGGAATTTGGAGGCAGGTACTGGAACCAGGAATCAAACCACGAAACTCCCAAGTGGGATATAGGCATTTGAACCACAAGGCTACACCCTGGCTTCCAGACTTGTTTTTCACCAGTCCTCTGAAAAGGAAAGTTAATTATAACCTGAAATCCAAGACTCTGGATTCCTCAGGTGTGTGTGTCTATGCAAGTTGATGCATTAGAGTTACATATGTTGCCCAAGAGTCTGCAGTTTAGAGAGAACAGAAGAGTGAAACATGTGTCAGAGGATGTCAGCATTGGAGAGGTGGCTGTGCTCTAGTCAGAGGCTGAGGAGAAGTCCACAGGGAGCAGCAGCTTGATTTAGTCACAAGGAAACCGGCTGTTTCTGGATTCATCCACCCCTCCCAGCTGACTGGATGTGGAATTCTGATTGAATTCACCTGAAAATCCCACTCCCACTCGATTTGGAGGGAATTAATATCTGTCCCCTCAGTAAAAGGGTTCCATTTCTTTTTCCAAACCACAAAAACTCATGTTGGTTGCGTTGCCTGTAAATTTCTAAGCATGAAACACCAATTTGTTTGTTTTTTTATTATTTCATAATAGCTACTCTGTCTGAACTCTTGTTTGTATTGCATCAGAATACAAAATTTCGGGAGGAAGAAGGCAAAACCAACTGAGACCCAGAAACCATTTAGAAAATTGCTGCTTAAGAAACCAAAATTAGCAGAGGCACACAAAACAGTGACAGAAAGCCAGAATTGGAGCAAGCCAACAGCTGTGCCCTGATTCAAAAAGACGATTCCAGCTGTACCCTGAACTCCTTATTCCAGCCTCAAAACCAAAGCTAACATCAGAAAATTCATTACAAACCATGATAAATAAGAAAACTGTGAAAAAAGCCAAAGAAATGCAAGAGTCCTTAGTGATATTGGGCTTGATTTAGTCACAAGGAAACCGGCTGTTTCTGGATACATCCACCCCTCCCAGCTGACTGGCTGTGGAATTCTGATTGAATTAACCTGAAAATTACAGTCAAACTCGATTTGGAGGGAATTAATATCTGTCCCCACAGCAAATTGGTTCCATTTCATTTTCCAAAACACAAAAATTCATCTTGGTCATTCTGCCTGTAGATTTCTAATCCTGAAAGGCCAATTTATTGTGTTTTTTATTTCATAATGGATCCTCTGTCCGAACTCTTGTTTGTACTGCGTCAGAATGCAAAATTTGGGATGGAAGAAGGCAAAAGAAACTCAGACCAAGAAAACATTTAGAAAATTGCTGCTCAAAACCAAAAATTGGCTGAGGCACCCAAAACAATGACAGCAAGCCAGAATTGGAGCAAGCCAACTTCTGTGCCCTGATTGAAAAAGACCATTCCTCCCGTGCCCTGAACTCCATATTCCAGTCTCAAAACTAAAGCTCACATCATAAAATTCATTACAAATCATGATAAATAAGACAAATGTGAAAAAAGCCAAAGAAATGCAAGAGTCCTTTGTGATATTAGGGTTGATTTAGTCCCATGTAAACTGGCTGTTTCTGGATTCATCCACCCCTGCCAGCTGAATGGCTGTGGAATTCTGATTGAATTCACCTGAAAATCGCACTCACACCTGATTTGGTGGGAATTAATATCTGGTGCTGGTTCTGCGGGCTGGGGCTTTAACCCACTGTGCGATAGCAATGGCCCCTGTAAGTGGTTTTCTTAATTATTCCCAGCTTTCTGTCTGGTTTTTTTTTTTTAGATTTATAATAATTTATTAATGAAAATGGATGTAGGAAGGTAAATTTTATTCTCAGGATATATATAGAAACAAGATGTATGATGAATTTATCATGACTATCAATCATTGCATTTATCCAAGAAAAGGCAATGTCATCTCTCATTTTCTGTTGCCATAGCAAAATATATATTTGTTATATGATTTCAATTGAAGTCAAGGACAATATTCTGAATTTTGGGGTCATAATGTCCAACATATTCTTTAGTGTTATACAGATGATGTAGTGGGCAGTGTTTTAGTTCCACCCTGGAAATAAACACTTAGCATTCTGCAAGAGAATTACTTACCTAGGGCTAAACCACAAATCAGTTACATTTATTATTTTTTTTGACAGGCAGAGTGGACAGTGAGAGAGAGAGAGACAGAGAGAAAGGTCTTCCTTTGCCATTGGTTCACCCTCCAATGGCCACCATGGCTGGTGCACTGCAGCTGGCCCACTGTACTAATCTGATGGCAGGAACCAGGTACTTATCCTGGTTTCCCATGGGGTGCAGGGTCCAAGGACTTGGGTCATCCTCCACTGCACTCCCTGGCCACAGCAGAGAGCTGGCCTGGAAGAGGGGCAACTGAGACAGAATCCGGCACCCCGACCGGGACTAGAACCGTGTATGTCCCGGCACCACAAGGTGGAGGATTAGCCTAGTGAGCTGCGGTGCTGGCTGCATTTATTTTTTTAATTGTTAGAGTAATGCAGTCCTTAATAGTTTGAGGAGATGAACTTGATTCCCAGCTAGAGTAAGAACCCTGTGGGGAAAATAATCTACTGCATGTTCTTTTACATGTTAAGATTGTATTTAACAATTTATTTATTTGAAAGAGTTACACAGAGAGAGGAGAGGCAGAGAGAAAGAGAGAGAGGAAAGATCTTTCATTCAACATTTCACTCTCCAATTGGCTGCACTGGCCGGGCTGCACCCATCTAAAGCCAGGAGCCAGGAGGTTTTTCTGGGTCTCCCACACAGCTTCAAAGGCCCAAATCCTTGGGCCTTCTTCTACTGCTTTCCCAGGTCATAGCAGAGAGCTGGATCAAAAGTAGAGCAGCTGGGTCTTGAAACGGTGCCCATATGGGATGCTGGTGCTTTAGGCCAGGGCATTAGACTGCTGTGCCACAGTGCCAGCCCCAAGGTTTATTTATTAACTTATTTGAAAGGCAGAGTAATAGAGATAGGGAGAGATGGGTAGTGAGAAAGAGATATCTTCCATCTGCTGGTTCATTCAAGAAATGGCGACAATGGTTGGCCAGGCCAAAGCCAGGAGTCTGGAACTCTATCTGAGTCTCCCATATTTGTGGAATTGGCCCAAATACTCAGGCCATCTTTCACTGCTCTTTCAGCCACTTTAGCAGGGAACTCAATTGGAAGTGGAGCGCCAAGGACTCAAATTGTCTGTCCACATGGGATGCCTGAATTGCAGGTGGAGACTTACCTGCTGTACCACAATGCTGGTGCCTACTGCAGGTTCTCAAACAAAGCTCTCTGTATTTCCCTCAGTCACAAATGCAGATTATAGTACAGAATTTCTCAGGTTCTGTTCTTGGGTAAATAACTCCATAGCTTTTACTTTAATTTGTTATCATGTTATTTCAGTTCTTTAAATGTTTATGAGTAGAATAATTATAGAAAAAGCAAAAGCTACTTTCTATTCTTTCTTGAATCTCCTCCCTTACTTAAAATATTTATGAGCCTGATAGAGAAAGAAATTGATGGAGTGAGAGAAAGCTAGAAAGCTCCCATGCACTTCTTCACTGCCTAAATAAAAATATCAAGCAGAGGTGGGGCACAACTGAAGCCAAGAGTCAGGAATGAAATCTAGGCCTCCCTCTTGGTTGGCATCACCATTGCTTCCCCTGGTCTGCATTAGCTGGGAGCTGGAAACTGGAGCTGGCACTGAAATCCAACTTTGGAAATTTGATGCAGAGAGTATCTGAGCTGGCATCATAAACACTAAGTTAAATGCCTACTGTCTCTTTTAAAAAATTTTTTCTCTGCCATAATTGCATTGACTGTGTATAGTGTTTTTCTGGAAATTCTTCACTGTTCAATCCCTTCATAACTTCCCTGATGGTTTCTTGTCTTTTTCCCTGAAAACTTCTACATTCTTCTGAACATTGCTCATTCCAGAGTGACTCTTGTCCCCCTTTCAGCCTACTGTGCAATTGCCCTTGACATAGTCTGGCCTTTGTGAACAGAAATTCCTGTTTTCCTCCAGCTTGGGCAATTTTCACAGCCTTTATACCATAGGTTTGATCCCCTGTTGAATGCTTCTGTGTGGCTGCCCAAATGCTCACAAATCTGAAATGAAATGGCATTCTTGCTTCTTCATCCATACCCATGTAGAAGATATACAACTGCCATTGTTTGTTAGGTGACAGAGTTGACATGTTGACCAGGAGTGTTCTGTCACAGACCTGGCTGTGTACTTTACCTGGGAGGAATGGCAGAACATGAACCAAGCTCAGAAAATCCTGTACAGGGATGTGATGCTGGAGACCTACAGTGGCCTGTTCTCCCTGGGTGAGTGACACTCATCGCATGCCCAATGGTAACATTTTCTTGCTATTTGACAAATAAGTGAGCACTATTCATAAAGTTGAATGAGGGACAGGTATAGAATTTGAGTCCATGAAGAATCTGAATATCTACCACCTGGGAAGGATTTCACATTGGAACATTTGTTGCATAGCTCCTGGACCAAGCTGTACTCCTTTCATTAAACCAAAATAGTGATTTCACAAAGTCTATATTGTTTCCATTAATAGGGCACTGCATGACCAAACCTGACTTGATCTTCAAGTTGGAGCAAGGAGCAGAGCCATGGATGGGGAAATAATGCCTACATCAGAGCCTTCCATGTCATTGTGTACATAACGGGCAGGGAGGCCAAAGCAGAAGCAGTGCAACAGATGTTGACTGGTGTTCTTTCCACGAGTTTTTCCCAAGTCTTACTCCTGAAGACAGCTGGTCCTGTGATTCAGACACAGACATTCTACAGTATCTATGGAGATCAGTATCTCTGGTAAAGGCAAAGGAAATGAAGTTTTCTGTGAAAATCAACAAACCTCCAGAAACTCAAATTATCACAGAGGAGTGTTTATAGAAAGAAACAAGAGGAGGTAACCAGGGCTGACGTCTTCACAATGAGTTAGAAATCAATTTTCAATAATTGAGCAGACTCTGGGTTGCAGGAATAAATTATTTCAACTGGTGGGAATGTATAGCCAAGGTGGTATATTGGAACTTTCTGTAACTGTTGTAGTTATTAGAAGATTAGGATGTCAGGTTTCCTTAGAAATATGGGGAAACTATAATAGTGCAGATAAAACAGAGATTTTCATTAGAAAAATCCCACAAATGCTGTTTGCCTGGGAAGACAGAACACAAGACAACCACATATTCAAATCTTGTCCCATGAATGTGATCCTGCTTAGAGTATAGACACATTTCACTCTTTACCTTCAAGGAAATGATCTAGTAAAACTTCCCCATATTTATGGTTGACATATCACAGAAGTACAAAACCCACAATTTTTCTAAAAATGAATTGAAAAAGGGGCTGGGCCATGGCTCACATGGTTAATCCTCCCCCTGCAGCACCAGCATCCCATATGGGCCCCGGGTTCTAGTCCTGGTTGCTCCTCTTCCAGTACAGCTCTCTGCTGTGGCCCGGGAGGGCAGTGGAGGATGGCCCAAATGCTTGGGCCCCTACACCTACAATGGAGATAAGGAGGAAGCACCTGGCTCCTGGATTTGGACTGGCATAGATCCAAATGTATTTGCCATTTGAGGGGTGAGCCAATGGAAGGAAGATCTTTGTCTCTGTCTCTCGCTGTCTAACTCTCACAAATAAATAAAGAAATAAAAATACATTAAAAATGAACTGAAAAAATGGACAGGGAAAAATTGGTTTCTAGATTACAGGTGAATATATTTATTAAATATTAGTCCATTCTGTGAAGTCTTATTCATTTTTGTGAAAGTAGAAAGTCAGAGAGAAACAGTGAAGAATAGATTTTCTATTAACTCTCTCCCCAAATACTATCAACAGTTATGACTAATCTGAAGCCAGAAGCCTGGAATTTCACCTACTCATCTCTATCACAGGGTCCCAAGCACATGAACCATTATCTGCTGCTTTCCAGTATCTATTATCTCAGAGCTGTATTGGAAGCAGAGTAGCCTCGGCTTAAACTGGCACTGTTTTGAGATACAGGCATCCCAAGCAGTGACTTAAGACATCTTACCACAAAAACCATTCAATCATACTTGGAAAAAATTCTGGTAGTAAACAGGATCATGGATGAACATTGGAAAATCTATGGATACAATTCAATATATTAATGTATAATGGAGAAAACCTGTATATTCATAAATATGTATCTTCTAATCATTTTTTGAAAATCTTATGATGGAACGAGGATATAAGCCTGAGCCATTCTCCCTCATTGCCCAAAGTAGATAAACTTTGGAATGTATTCCTTGCCCTTGAAACTCAATTGGGTCTCACAGCCTATTGCCTTCATACCCCAGCCTGCATTATTTTCCAGGTTTCTAAGGCCCCCACCCAGTTCCTGGAATTCCCCTCCACTGCTGCACCCTACCCTCATGCCCAGCCTTAGCCCTCCTCAAAAAGGTCTGGCCCCTGGGAATTGGAGCCTTCATGCTCCATCTTGTACAGACAGGCAGTTGGTCACCCACCTCTGTGGATTAATTTTCTCTGAATAAATTCTGTTTGGCTGTAAATTCATACATTTTCTCCTCTATTCTACATCTCTTTTCCTAACATTTTGGTGCCCTGTGTGAGGAGGCACAAATGCAGAACTTTTCCTAACATCTTATCCCTCTTAAATACAAGTAACTTCATTCCTTTTACACGAGTATGCTAGAAGAAACAATTATATTTGATGTAGTGACATCATTTTTTTTTCTCACTTCAGTTGCCATGAAACTGGATGAACTGATTAAGACCAACCAGAAAAGTCTGGAGAAAAATCTGCATCAGGATGTTATGACAAATAATAAGACATTAACTCCCAAGGGAGTTGAATTCAGAAAAACACTTAATTTAAGTATAAGCCATATTCCAAAACTGAGTATCAAAAAGAGAAACTATTCAGGAATAAAACCTGAACAATGCAGTATATGTCACAATATGTGTCCCCATTGTGGGCCTGATCAACTACAAGCTGGAGAGAAATTTTGTGCTACTAAGGTACCTGGGAACACTCTCCAGTTCTGTGAACCTCTTAATCAACAGCACAATATTCAGATCAAGGAGCAGGCACTTGAACAAATTGGACAAGGGAAAGTCTTCAAAAGCAAGAATATATTCTGTGAATCTGAGAAGCTTTTTATGGTAGAAACCTGTAATAAGTCAATTGCCACTATTGGCAAGACAACTCAAATAGTACAAGATTTCCATAAGAATTCTAACCTCAGTATACATCAACAAAGTCCCAAAAGAGAGAACGTTTATAAGTATATTGGGCCTGTGGAACCTGTTATTTACCAATCACATGTTAGACTGAATCATAGACCAAATATAGGGAAGAAATCCTATGCATGTAAACCTTGTGGGAAGTCATTCAGTATTAAATTCTGCCATACCCTCCATCACAGCACTCCTATAAGTGGAAAACCCTCATGTGTGTAATGATTGTGGAGAAACCACTCACCAGAAGTCAGATCTCATTAGACATCAGAGAATTCACACAGGGTTGAAATCTTATAAATGTAATGACTGTGAGAAGTTCTTTGGCCAGAAGAAACACCTCATAAATCATCAGAGAATTCACACAGGTAAGAAACCTTATGAATGTAATGACTGTGGAAAATCCTTTGGCCAGAAGGCAAACCTCCTAAATCATCAGAGAATTCACACAGGGGAGAAACCTTATGAATGTAATCATTGTGGAAAAGCTTTTGGCCAGAAATCAACACTCACAAATCATCAGAGAAGTCACACAGGGGAGAAACCTTATAAATGCAATGACTGTGGAAAAACCTTGGGCCAGAATTCAAACCTCATAAATCATCAGAGAATTCACACAGGTGAGAAACCTTATGAATGTAATGACTATGGAAAACTCTTTGGCCAGAAGGAATACCTCCTAAATCATCAGAGAATTCACACAGGGGAGAAACCTTATGAATGTAATCATTGTGGAAAAGCTTTTGGCCAGAAATCAACACTCACAAATCATCAGAGAAGTCACACAGGGGAGAAACCTTATAAATGCAATGACTGTGGAAAAACCTTGGGCCAGAAGTCAAACCTCATAAATCATCAGAGAAGTGACACAGGGGATAAGCGTTTATGAGTGCAATGACTATGGAAAACTCTTTGGCCAGAAGCCACACCTCATAATCAGAGAATTCACACAGGGGATATGCCTTATGAATGCAATGACTGCAGAAAAGCCTTTGGCCAGAAGGCAAACCTCAGAAAGCATCTGAGAATTCACACAGAAGACAAGCATTATGAATGCAATGACTATGGAAAATCCTTTGGCCAGAAATCACAACTCAAAATGCATTAGAGAAGTCACACAGGGGAGAAACCTTATGAATGCAATAATTGTGGAAAAGCCTTTTCTGAGAAGTCAAAGCTCACAAAGCATCAGACAATTTGTACTGGGGGGAAACCTTATGAGTGTAATGACTGTGGAAAAACCTTTGCTGAGAAGTCAAACCTCAGAAAGTATCAGAGCCTTCACACCATGGAGAAAGCTTATAAATGAAATGACTGTGGAAAAGCCTTTGGTCCCATCCTTGCATACCAAGGATAAATCCCACTTGGTCTGGGTGGATGATCTTTCTGATGCATTGTTGGATTCAATTGGCCAGAATTCTGTTGCAGATCTTTGCATGTATGTTCATCAGGGAAGTTGGTCTATAATTACTTTCTTTGTTGCACTTTTTTCAGGTTTAGGAATGAAGGTGATGCTGGCTTCATAGAAAGAATTTGGGAGAATCACCTCTCTCTCAATTGTTTTGAATAACTTGAGAAGAATTGCAGTTAGTGCTTTAAATGTCTGTTAGAATTCAGCAGTGAAGCCATCCAGTCCTGGGGTTTTCTTGGCGGCGAGGGTATTTATTACTGATATCATTTCCATACAGTTATGTGTGTGTTTACGTTTTCTATATCTCTGTTGCTCAATTTAGGTAGGTTTTATGGATGGAAGGATGGTGGAAAGCCTCTTTGCTGTACTTCATAACTCATAAGATATCAGAGAATCCACACAAGGAATTTTCTACATGACCTTTTTGTTCAAGTTATATCTCATGAAATATTAGAGAATTCACCAAGGGGAGAAATGCATGAATGTAATACATGTGAATAAGCCTTTGTGGTGCAAATCAGACCTCATCAAACATAAAAGAATTCTCATGGGGAGCAATTTTATGAATGTAATGACTCAGAGCCTTTTACCATAATTCAGCCCTCATTGTACATCATCAAATTCATATAGGGAAAAACTCCTTTGAAAGTAAAATCCCTTTAATTAGAAGCCATACCTCATAAGACAACAGGGAATTCACGTGGGAGAGAAACCTTATGGGTGTAATGAGTGTTGGAAAGCTCTGCCCAAATCTCTCCTTATATCAGAATGCACAACATATATATCTAATGAATGAAATAAATGTGAGAAAGTCATTTCACATAGGTAATGCCTCATAATCCATCATGGAATTTGAAGAAGGGAGAGACCTTAACAATATAATGAATGTGGAAGAGCTTTTCTCCAAAATTCATGTAAGTATTGTGACAAAACCTTTTGCTGGAAATCACATCCTATCCAACAGAGACTCATGTAAAGGGGAAAGCTTATAAATATTATTAGTGTGAAAAGGTTGTTTGTCAGAAGTCAATGGTACATCAGAGAATTGACACAGGTGGTTTCTTAGGAGTATACTGATTGTGTAAAAACATTTTCTTTATTTCAGGCTTGTATAGGTACAGAATTCACAAAAGGTGATAGTCTTTGCATGCTGTAAATACGATAAAACCTTTAGCCAGAAATTAGACATCAACAGACTTCAGAGAATTCATAAGGAACAAAAGTCTATGCAATGAATTTGGAAAATGTATTTCTGCTATAAATCAGTCTTTAATTCCCATGAATAGACTCACAAATGAGAAAACATGCATGCATAGAAAAGTTTTGTACCATAAATTATCTCTAGATGGTAAACTAATAACTCACACAAAAGAAAAATCATGAGTGTAATGGAATTGGGAATCGCTTTGCTATAAGGCAGATTTCCAGAAAGCTTAGCAAGATTACAGAAAAGTCTCTGAAAATGTAACATGTCTGAAAGATTTGTTGGCATCACAAACTGGAGGATAGCTCAAGTGCATGTGTTTTTGTGACCTGGCATCCAAATTGATATCTCTTTTTCTTTGATGAATTCCTTGTTTATTTATTTAACAGATATAGAGACAAAGGATTCCTGTCCATTGATTTACTACTATATGCCCACAATTGCCATGGTAAGGTCTATGGCAAAAACAGTGCTGAGGGCTGTGAATCTGATTCATCACTGATAACATTGAAGACATTGGTTCCTGGTTGTTATGCTGCTATGCATGGAAATGTTTTTCTAATTTCATTTTCAAATAGTTCATTGTTAATATAAAGAAATGTTTCTAATTTTTAAAATTTCATTGAAATAATTTGTGATTAATGTGTACTAGTCATGAATTATTACAGGGTGTAGTGCAATATTTGCACACATTTATGCAGTAAAAAGTGATCAAGCTAAGCAACTACAATTTTATTAATTTTTTAAAGATTTATTTATTTGAAAGACAGAGTTACAGAAAGAAGTAGCAGCAGAGAGAGAGAGAGGTCTTCCTCTGCTGGTTCACTTCCCAGGTGGCCCCAGTGGCCGGAGCTCTGCCAATCTGATGCCAGGAACCAGGAGCTTCTTCCAGATCTCCCACTTGGGTGCAGGGACCCAAGGACTTGGGCCATCTTCTACTGTTTTCCCAGGCCATAGCAGAGAGTTGGATCAGAAGAGGAGCAGCCAAGACTAGAACTGGTACCCACATGGGATGCTTGTGCTTCAGGCCAGGGCATCAGCCCACTGTGCCATAATGCTGGCCCCCAAGCAACTACAGTTTCTAATTCTTCTCCATGATTTGAGACTACCAGCTCCTCTCTTTCAGTTCTTTACACAGAACCTAATATGGTTGAATGTAGTCATCTCATTATATTATGGAACACCAGAAGTTCTTTCTGCCTCTTTGTATTTTGATACCTATTATCCAATCCCCCTCTATCCCTAGCTGCTTCCCTTCTCAGCCTCTAGTAATCACAGTTCTGTGTTCAGATCCATTATTTTCTCTCACTTCCACATGTGACAAGGACCAGGTGACATTTGTGTTCCTGCTTCTGGCTTATTTCAATTAATTTAATAATATTTTGTTCTTTTTTGAATCTAAATGAAGTTGCCCTGTCCATATTTTTCATTGATGGATAGCTAGATTGGTTTCAAATCCTGGCTGCAGTGAACTGTGTTATAGTGGCTGTGTTATGGCAAAATTGCTGTATCTTTGATATGCTCTTCTCCTTTCCTTCTAATAAAATTTCCTTATTCTATATAGCCAAGAGCAAGATAACTCTCAAATGGTAGGTCAATTTTTATCTTATTTTAAATTTTTGTTATTTATTTGAAAGAGTTACAATAGAGGTAGGGACACAGAGAGGTCCTCCATTAGCTGGTTCACTCTACAGATGACTACAAAGGCCAGAGCTATGCCATTCCGAAACCTGGAGACAGGAGCTTCCTCTGGGTCTCCCACATGGGTGCATGGGCCCAAGGACTTGGGCCATCTTCTACTGCTATCCCAGGAGATAGCAGAGAGCTGGATTGGAAGAAGAGCAGCTGGAACTAGAACTGGCACCCAAATGGGATGCTGGCCCCTCAGGCGCTGCACAACAGCGCCAGCCGAATTTTTATCCTTTTTAAGGAATGTCCATACTGTTCTGCATAACATCTGTACTAATTTGTGTTTTCACCCACCATATATGATGGTTTTCTTTTCCCATATGCTCTCTAGCATTTGTTATTTTTGATCATTTTGGCATAAAGATGATAGAGTATTGTTCATGTTTTTGTGTATTTTGAAATGAGTTAATTTGTTTATTAAATCTTTGTTTATTTGAAAAGTGGATTTAGAGAGAGGGGGAAAGACAGAGATAGCTTTTATCTGCTGGCTCACACCCCAGAGAGTTTCAACAGTTGAGCCTGGGGCATGCTGAAGTCAGGAGCTTCATCCAAGTCTCCCACATCAGTGGCAAGGACCAAAGTCCTTCGTCCATCTTCTGCTGGTTTCCCAGGTGTTTAGCAGTGAGCTAAATTGGAAGTGGAGATTCCTAAACTCAAAGTGGAACTCACATGATATGCTGGCCTCACAGATTGCAGCTTACCCCACTTGGCCACAATGCCAGCCCCTCTATCAATTTAATTCCTCAAAAATAGCTCAGTAATGTTGGCATCTATCTCATTTTGTGTTTTCTCTGTTATTATTCAACTTATTGATGTCTTATTTGTCTTCACATTATTCCTCTCAATTGCTCTACCTGAGGTGAGTAGGGCTGCTGTGTTGCTTCAATGCAGTGCATGCTTTAGATTACTCATTTACTGAGTGTATGTCATTCACATAGCACTTCACCAAAATTCTACTATGTCCCAAATCCTCTTCTAGGCACAGAATTCAGACCACTTTTCTCTTAGGCCTAGATCTTGCCTTTAACATACTATTTGGAATTTAGTAGCTCATGAAATCTGCAGACTGCATAAATGAATGAATATTTTGAGGGCTGTGTTTTTGTGGAGGAACTTCATAGGAGACCGAAGGAATAAAATAAATCTAAAGTATCCACAGTATACAGAATGTATACTATTTTACAAGCCACAGAGAAGAGGAAGAAGAAGGAAAGTAGTGAGACTAGAAAGTTTGTGGCAAGACTAACAGGCACTGGTCAAGAACTTAATAAGCCCATTAGGAAAGCAGTAAGGTTTCTTTGTCTCCCCGTAGGCTCTGTTCTCCAGAGGTGAACAGGGTCCTCTAAACCCACTTGCTGCACACACAAACACCTGAGTGTTGTATTCTCCCACAGGTGTTGGAGACTGATATGGTGTTCTGATTTATATTTACATAATGGCTAGTGACATCGGGCATATTCACATGTTTTGACCATTTACATTTCTTCTGAGAAATGTCTATTCAGATCCTTGCCTGTTTCTTCACTGTATTTTTTGGAGATTTTACAATTCATGTAAATGTTCTGGAAATCTGTAAACATTCAGAGTTTTAATTTTTCCTGCCATCTGTTCATTGTATCTACACTCTGATGTTTACTTTGTTGTGAAAAGTATCTTAGTTGGATATACTCAAATGTCTCTGTTTTTATTTTTGTGACTATTGCTATTGGAATCTTACCCAAAAGCTATTGTCTGTTGACAATATTTAGAGTTTCCCTATGTTTACTTGGGTTTGGATCTTATGATTAGATTTTTCATTCACTGTGAGTTCACTTTTACATAGTGTAAGAGATGTTGGAGTCTATTTTCAGGCTTCTACATTTGGATCATCAAGTTCCTCTGCACCACTTGTGAAAGAGATTCTTCTTTCTCCAGTTCATTTTAGTTCCTTTGTTAAATATGAGTTGCTGGTAGAAATTTGGGTTTATTTCTATGCTACCTAGTTTTTTCCATTGAACTATGTGTCTGTTATTATATCAGTGCTAACACTTCTTCTTTTTGTGTTTTTTTTTTTTTGCAGTTTATTTATTTATTTGAAAGGCAGAGTCACAGAGAGGTAGAGGCAGAGAGAGAGAGAGGTCTTCCATCCACTGGTTTACTCCCCAAATGGCCACAATGGCTGGAGCTGTGTTGATCTGAATCCAAGTGTCAGGAGCTTCTTCCAGGTCTCTATGCAGGTGCAGGGGCCCAAAGACTTTGGCCATTTTCTACCTTTTTCTCAGGCTATACCAGAGAGGGGTATAAGAAGCGGAGCAGCTGGGAAACATACTGGCACCCATATGAGATGCCGGCACTGCAGACGGTGACTTTACCTGCTTTGTCATAGTGCTGACCCCTGTAATATGTCTTAAAATATGGTGTGATGTCTCCAGCTTTTTTTTGTTTTATAATATTGCTTTAGATGTTAAGCATCTCTCATGTTTCTATATGAATTTTAGCATCATTTTTTCTAGCTCTGAGAAGAACATCGTTGGTATGTTGATTGGAATTGCATTGAATTTGCAAATTGCTTTTGGTAGTATGGATATTTTGATATTATTCTTCCCATTCACAAACATAAGTTTTCTGAGAGACTGTCAAAAAGCCTTGACAAAAATTGGACTTTATTACACAAAAATTCATCACTTTTTGGGATCATTTAAATCCATATTTTTGCACTAATATTTGATAAATAATGAAAAACTTTCTCTGAGAATTTTAGTAGGAGAAATTAAAATATTTATTTTATCAATTTCTTCAAATATTGTTTGGATGTGATATTCAAATATTGTTTAGAGCCATTGTCTGTATTCCCTCTAAATTACGATCTTTTTGCTTTTTGCCTGTTAAACTTGTTCCTTGATTCAACAACCCTTTTTAATGTAATGTAAGCTGAAAATGTCATTCCATAAGCTAAAAAAAATGACAAAGAAGGAAAAAGAAGGGAGGGAGGTTGAGTATATAATTATGTTCTCCGAATTTTTTCTATAAACCATATTGAATCTTTTAAAAGCTAATTAAAATTAAAACTCTAAATTGGACCATTATGACCAATATTTAAAACAAGGGATTAAAAACTGTAGATGTCTTCAATTTTAATTATCATTCTTCTTTAGAATATCTGAAAGAAATCCAGTTTCTCACTTTGAAATATACCAGTGTGTTAGAATTCAGTATTAAATGACTTTGTTTAAAAGTGTTATTTAATCTATTGCTTTAAGTGGTAATACTATGGCGATTGTAAAACAAAATCCTTATCATTTTCCATAAAACAGAAAGGGCCTTTAAAACATCATCACTACAAATATTAAGAGACCTAAAATATAACATTCTTAAAACCCAAGTGATACCATTCAAAATTTTCAAATATGCAGGGATAGTTCATGTCAAGTAACTAAATAATTTTTAAGTGTATATATGGAATAGCTTCTATAAATTCTTTTGGCAAGGGCTGGCACTGTGGCATAGTGGGTGAGGCTGCCACCTGCAGTGCTGGTATTCCATAGGGGCATCAGTTCAAGACCTGGCTGCTCCACTTCCTATCCAGCTCTCTGCTATGGCCTGGGAAACACTATAAAATGGTACAAGTCCTTGGGCCCCTGCACCTGCATAGGAGACCAGGAAGAGGCTCCTGGTTCCTGCCTTCCAGTCAGCACAGCTCCAGCCATGGAGGCCAACTCTGGAGTGAACCAGTGAATGGAAGACCACTCTCTCTGCCTGTCCTTCTCTCTCTGTGTAATTCTGACTTTCAAATAATATAAATAAATCTTTAAAAAATTCTTTTGGCAAATAGATGAAGCTATTTGTTATACATTTCAAATAAATAGCAAACATACTAGAAAAATATATTGAATAAAATTTAAGCAACTCATAGCTATACACAGAAATTTCTCACCATAACAACATAGCAACCACTAAATTTCCAAACTTAATTTTCCACAACTTAGAATCTTTAACTCCAGAAGGAGTATGAAATTGACAGAACAGTGGCCTATGTATCAGGATACCTAATGCTAATATAGAATTATCCCTGCTACAACTTACCCATGTGGCCTTGAAGAATTCACTTTACTTCTCTGGGCCTTGGTATTTAGCATCCTCATGTGATAAAGGAGGCTTGGATAAGATCAGTTGTACTCTATCTTGAGACTTCAATTATCTCTCAGTTTCCAAACAGGCACCTTAGGGGAAAGTAAAATTTTAGATCAAAGCTTGCATTTTTAAATATAAATATATTTTAAACTGTTTCTACAACTAGTACAAAACAACACATTCAAATGTGTACCATGCCACTTTTCAATATTTGGGAATAATTAATGCATCATTTTAGAGCATTGTCTTGAGGCCAGTGCTGTGGTGTAGCCAGTATAACCACTGCATGCAGTGTGGGCATCCCATATGGAGGCTGGTTCAAGTCCAGGCTGCTCCACTTTCCATCCAGCTGTCTGCTATAGCATGGGAGAGCAGTAGGAAATTGGCCCAAGTCCTTGGGCCCCTGAATCTGCATGGAAGACCCTGAAGAGGTCCTGGCTCCTGGCTTCAGATTGGCATATCTCTCATGTGTTAGGCCATCTGGGGAGAGAACCAGCAGATGGAGAACCTCTCGCTCTCTCTCTTCCTCTTGTTCACTATCTGTGTAACTCTGACTTCCAAATAAATAAATAAATCAGAAAAGAAACCTGTTAAAGTGAAATGAACACTATAAGAAACAGTGACTTGATCAGCCCTCACCCTGACTGTTGATGAGCAGCTTAATATGTTATCCCTCTTAGTATTTTTTTGTTTGTTCTACTTAATACTTTTGGTTGAATACTGTAATCAATACACAATTCTTCTTAAGTGCTGTAACTTAACTGAAAAGTGATTGCTGTTAAATATAAGAGTGGGAATAAGAGAGGGAAGAGATGTGCAATTCTGGACATGCTCAAGCTGACTTACCTCAAACAGTAGAGTTAGAAACATACCAGGGGATTCGAATTCAATCCCATCGAGGTGGCATGTACCAATGCCATCTCACTAGTCTCAGTGATCAATTTCTGTTCACAATTGATCGTAATGATAGGACTAAGAACCAAAGGGATCACATAAACAAGAATAGTGTCTGCAAATACTAGCTGATGGAATCAAAAAGGGAGAGAATGATTCAACATGGGAAGTGAGATACACAGCAGAACCATAGAATGGCAGATGTCCTAAACAGCACACTGCACTGATCCAAAGCCAGGAGCCAGGTGCTTCCTCCTGGTCTCCCATGCAGGTGCAAGGCCCAAGCACTTGAGCCATCCTCCACTGCACTCCTGGGCCATAGCAGAGAGCTGGACTGGAAGAGGAGCAACTGGGACAGAATCTGGCGCTCCCACCAGGACTAGAACTCGATGTGCCTGCGTCGCAGGTGGAGGATTAGCCTATTGAGCCATGGGTCCTGCCTCCAATACGTCTTAACCTAGGATGCAACTAAATTTAACAAGGATACTCAATAGGAATTTTAGAAGAATTCCAAAATATATATCAGAATAAAAATAAATACTTTACTTGGTACATCTCTTTTTAACTATACTATTGTCTAAATTTCCAATTGTCAGATGTACTAAAAAAATCCCAGAAGCAGCAGAGTTGGTCCAACATGATGAAGAATAAAATAAAGATTTTCAGTTACAACTTGCCTAGAGAAAATGAGAATTCGCAGATCCCAGATTAAAATAGCCAAGAAGGCCCAATAAAGAAAACTCAATGTCTTCATACACTAACATTTATTACCTCAGATTTATTTAACAAAAAGGTGATTATTCCTGCTATATCCCATTAGGTAGCCCAATTTTACCTGCTAAATCCAGTAAAAAAAAAAAAAAGCACCTCATGATATATTACTAAAATCATATTGCTGTATACCATCCACCATGTCCACTGTACCTTATACCTAATGTTAACAGATCTGATGAAAATCAGTAGATAAATGATGTGTCTTAACCAAGTGTGGGAAATGTGTTTTGTTCCAAGTTTTTCCAAAAACCCCTGAGTCTCAGTTTGCCTTCACCTTGAAAAGACACTTCTGAGGTTTACAAATCAGTCCAGCTTCTTTGGGCCTCCCTCCAATGAAAGGGGCCAAAATCCATCAAAATAAACTCTAGGCACTGTCCTTGTACTCCCAGTGACTTTATCACTCTAGGGGCTCACAAACCTTCTAAATTCTTTAGATCACCTGTGATGTTCATTAGTTCTCAAAGACTATGATGCAAGTAATTTCCCCTCTTGGAACCTTGTTATTAACTGTGCTGTATGAGAAATGAAGTCTCCTACACACCTTGTGCTTATGATTCTCCAAACCATGTTGCCTGCTAGGACTTTGGCCATGAATATAGGATAGCAATACCTGAACATGATTACTGAGATCTCCTTAATAAAGGATAGGCTGGGGCCAGCACTGTGGTGCAGTGGTGTAATCCTTTACCTGCAGTGCTGGCACCCCATATGAGCACCAGTTCTAGTCCCCATTTCTCCTTTTCCTATCCAGCTCTCTGCAATAGCCTGGGAAAGCAGTAGAAGCTGTTCCAAGTGCTTTGGTCCCTGCCAAAATGTGGGAGACCTGGAAGCTCCTAGCTCAGATTGGCCCAGCTGCAGACATTGCAGTCATTAGGGGAGTAAATGAGCATATGGAAGACCTTTCTCTCTGTCTCTTCCTCTCACTGTCTGTAAGTACACCTGTCAAATACATAAATAAAAACTTTATACATATATTTACATTTATTTACATATATTTATGTATATAAATATATTCATATATAAAATATATTATAATTTATCATATAATATATTATATAATTCATTATAATTATTATATATATAATTATATATATATATACTATTGAGATGACTTCAGTAGCCAGAGTGTGGCCGTGTTGAAGCCAGGAGCTTCATCTCCGATGTGTGTTGCAGCATCCCAGGCACTTAGACCATCTTTCACTGCTTGTTCAATCCATTGGTAAGGAGCTGGATCAGAAATAAATATGTACTTATTTATAAAAAATAAATTTATATATAATAATTATATATTATATATTTATAATAATTATATGTAATTATATACTATGTATAGAAATATATAATATATTATATATCATAATATATAAATATATATATGATGGACCAAAATGTGGCATTCTCCATTTGGCAGAAGGGACAGGCTCCAATATCTATTGTCTGTGTCAGTATGTCAGTATAATGCAGGAGGTAACCCCTCTACCAAATAAGAAAAGCTATTTCAGTTCAGCTGGACATCATTCTGCTGACTGTTGGCCTTATTACTGTTAGTCTGGATGCTTTCATTGGTTGCAATCCAGAGACCCAATTTTCACATAGATATAAACATCAGCAAATATGAAAATTTGGTAAGAAAAGCTTAAACTGAGAGTTATGATTAATAACTATTTTAACAAAATTTCTCAGAACCCATCTAATCCAAACCTTGGACAATTGGAAGCTGTTGTACTTGGCCCACCCATAATTGAAATGGATTCTAAATCCTTCAACTGCAAGGAGAGTATCATAGACATTAATGCTCCAAACGGATCCAGTTCTCTGCTAATGTGTCTGGAAAAGCAGCACAGGGTGACTCAAATATTGGGGCTCCTGCACCCATGTGAGAGACCTGGAAGAAGCCCCTGGCTCCTGATATCAGTCTGGCCTACCCACAGTCATTGCAGCCATTTCAGGAGTGAACAAACCAGGAGGAAGATCCATCTCTCCCACTCTCTCTTTCTAGTGCTGCCTTTCAAATTCATAAATAGATCTTTAAGAAAATAGATCACTTCAATAAATTTGTCATTGCTGTCATGATGACTTTTACTACCTTAAGTTCTTTTTCAAAAGATTTATTTATTGGAAAGGCAGAAAGAGGAGCTGGTGGTTGTGGTGCAGTGGACAAATCCGCAATCTGTTACATTGGCATCCTGTATGTGCACCAGTTCAAGTACCAGCTATTCCATTTCTGATCCAGCTCCTTACCAATGGACTGAAAAAGCAGGGAAAGATGGTCCAAGTGCCTGGGATGCTGCCACGCACATCAGAGGAAAAGCTCCTGGCTTCAACCTGGCCACACTCTGGCTATTAAAGTCATCTCAAAAATGAATTAGGTGGTGGAAGATTTCTGCCTCTCCCTCTCTCTGTAACTCTTTCAAATAAGTAATTAAATATTTTAATATGATAAAAAAGGCAGAGAGACACAGAGACAAAGAGAGAAGGAAAGAGAAGCAGAGAGATATCCTATCTGCTGGTTCACTTTCTATATGGCTACAACTGTGCAAGACCAGGTTCTCAAGTCCCCATTGAGGTTACAGTTTTCCAAATTAGATGACAGGAAGGAAAGAATTTGAGCTATTATCCATTTCTTCCCAGGGATATTAACAAGAAATTGATTTGGAAGTGGAGTACCCAAAACTCAGATTAGCACTGCAATATAGGATGTGGGCATCTGTTGTGACTGCTAACAAATTGGAAATCCTAGAGGAAAAATCAACAGATTCCTGGACATACACAATATACCAAAATTGAGTCATGAAGACACATAGAAAAGCTAAACAAATCAAAAATCAAGACAGAGATTGGATAAGTAATAAAGACCCTCCCAACAAAGAAAATCCAGGATCAGACAGCCTCACTATTGAATTCTACAGGACGTTTAAAGAACTAATTCCAATTATTCTCAAACTATTCAACACAATTGAACGAGAGACCATCCTCTCAAACTCCTTCTATTAATCCTGCATCACCTTAATTCTTCAACTAGAAAAAGATACAGTGGAGAGAGAGTACTATAGAAAAATATCCCTGATGGGGGCCAGTGCCATAGCACACTGGGTTGATCCTCCACCCGTGGAGCCGGCATCACATATGGGTGCCATTTCTAGTCCCGGTTGCTCCTCTTCCAGTCCAGCTTTCTGCTCTGGACTGGGAGGGCAGTGGAGGATGGCCCAAGTGCCTGGGTCCCTGCACCCACTTGGGTGACCAGGGAGATGCTCCTAACTCTGGCTTCCGATTGGGCAAGCACCACCTGTTGGGCCATATGGAGAATAAACAAGCAGATAAAATACTTATGTCTCTCTGCCTCTGCCTCTGCCTCTGCCTCTCCCTATAAGTAACTCTACCTTTCAAATAAATAATTCTTTGGAAAAAGTCAACAAACAATAAAGGCTGGTGGAGAGGGAGAGAAAAAGGTCCCCTAACCCACTGTTGGTGGGAACGAAGCTAGTACAGCCATTATGGAAGGCAGTATCAAAGTTCCTCAGAAATCTGAAAACAAACATACCATATGATCCTGCCACCTGACTCCCGCGAATTTATCCACATGAAATGAAAAAGAATATACATAGTCATGAGTTATCTGTACCCTCATGGTTAATATAGTTCAATTCACAATAGCTAACATGGAATCAACCCAGATGTACATCAACTGGTGACTGTAAAAAGAATATGAGCTATATATGCAGTGTAAAATACTATTCAGCCATAATTGAGAATGAAATCCTATCTTTTGTAACTAAATGGATGAATTGGAAACAAGTATGCTTCATGAAAGAAGCCAGTCCCCAAAAGACAAATACCATATGTTTTCTCTGACTGGTGGTAATTAATATATATAGACAACAAAAAGTAGCATATGAGTTAAATTGACATTTTGAGATTTGAGCATTGTTCATAGCACTTTTCTGTACTCTTCGATAGAGTATACAACATATACTCATTGATATTTCTGCTGCTACTTGCTGAATTCTTTATTTTGTAGAGGGTTAAAGCTTGTGATTCTAAAATAAAATCAAAGCATGCAGCTGTCAATATTAAAAGAAAATAAGGCCGGCGCCGCGGCTCACTAGGCTAATCCTCCGCCTAGCGGCGACGGCACACCAGGTTCTAGTCCTGGTCAGGGCGCCGGATTCTGTCCCGGTTGCCCCTCTTCCAGGCCAGCTCTATGCTGTGGCCAGGGAGTGCAGTGGAGGATGGCCGAAGTGCTTGGACCCTGCACCCCATGGGAGACCAGGATAAGTACCTGGCTCTTGCCATCCAATCAGTGCAGTGCACTGGCCGCAGCGCGCTGGCTGTGGCGGCCATTTGAGGGTGAACCAACGGCAAAGGAAGACCTTTCTCTCTGTATCTTTCTCTCACTGTCCACTCTGCCTGTCAAAAAAATAAATAAAAATAAAAAAAATAAAAGAAAATAAAACAAGAAGGAGGGAGTTGGAGATATGAGACCAAGGGAATATAGGATAGGAAATTATCAGTTTGCTCTTCAATCTGTATATATAAATTACATGAAATTTGTTCACTTAATATGCATTTAAAAAGATAATCTTAACATTGGAAGAAAAAGACCTGAGATCAGTGTTTTCTGGATTACCACTAATAAAATTTAGTCTTCATTTATGTCTGACCATATTTAATTTCTTATTTATTTATTTTATAAGAAAATAAACATCACCATTCCTAACAAGTCCATCCTGCTTCATCCATATCTATCAGTTTCACTATATTACTAATTTCTCATGAACTTAAATCCATATCATCTTAAAGAGATGCAATGTGGGGCTGGCGCTGTGGCATAGCAGATAAAGTTGCTGCCTGCAGTGCTGGCAAGCCATACGGGTGCCAGTTCAAGTTGCGGCTGCTCCACTTCTGAACCAGCTCTCTGCTGTGGCCTGGGAAAGCAGTAGAAGGTGGCCCAAGTCCTTGGGGCCTTGCACACATGTGAAAGACCCTGAAGAAGCTCCTGGCTTTGGATCAACACAGACCAGCCATTGCGGCCAACTGGGAGTAAACCAGCAGATGGAAGACCTCTCTGTCTCTGTCTGTCTGTCTCTCTCTCTCTACCTTTCCTCTATTTGTGCAACTCTTTCAAATAAATAAATAAATCTTTAAGAAAAAAACCTGATTCATGTTATTATTTATGTGTTTTTGAGGCTTTGCAGATGTTGATTACATGTGCCATGAAAACCCATCAAAATGCAAATCCTATAAGAGGCAACTCTATGTGCACTAAAGTGGTAAAATCCAGTGCATGTGTTGAGAAAAACACACTAGCAATACATTTCAAAAAGCTGTGAAATATTATAAGTGGCTGTCAAAGAGCTAAAAATCTGACAATGACTCATTCTGTCATTTATTTATACATAATGCTGAGAAAATCAGAAGTATTTGTTAAAACTTCTGCTAAAATGCACTAGATTTATAATTTTTAAATGCATCTTTCCTAGATGTAATGCAGTCCTGTGCTACTTTAGAGTATCAGAAATTTAAAATGTTGGACTGGTGCTGTGGTGGAGCAGGTTAACACCCTGGCCTGAGGCACCAGCATCCCATATGGGGGCCGGTTCAATACTCAGCTGCTCCACTTCTGATCCTGCTCTCTGCTATGGCCTGGGAAAGTAGAAGATGGCCCAAGTCCTTGAGCCCCTGTACCCATCTGGGAGACCTGGAACTAACTCCTGGCTCCTGGCTTTGGATCAGCACAGCTCTGGCAGTTGCAATCAATTAGGGAGTGAACATCAGATGGAAGACCTCTCTCTTTCTCTCTGGCTCTCCTCTCTGTCTGTAACTTGACTTGTACATAAATGAATAAATAAATCTTCAAAAAATTAAGAAATTTAAAATATGAAAGGTTTTTAAAAAATGTATTTCTTTATTGTGAGGCAGAGTTACAGATATAGAGAGGAAGAGAAAGAGAGGTCTTCTATCGACTGGTTCACCCCTAAATGGCCAGAATGGCTGGAGCTGGGCCAATCTGAAGCCAGAAGTCAGAAGTCAGCAGCTTCCTCCAGGTCTCTCACATGGGTGCAGGGGCCCAAGCACTCAGGGCATATTCCACTGCTTTCCTGGGCCATTAGAAAAGAGCTGGATTGGAAGTGCAGGAGCAGGGACTCAAACTTTTGCCCATGTGGGATGCTGGTGCTGCAGGTGGATGCTTAATCTACTATGCCACAGGGTGGGCCCAGGGAAAGGTTTTAGGAAGACATCTTTCATGTAGACTAGGCTGCAATATTGCAAGGTAAGGTTTAGCTTTAATTCGCACACATCAGTATTCATCTTTTAGCAACTATAAATACTGAATATCATACATATAGACATAAATATAGGTAACTGCAGATTTTGTTGTCATTCTTTCTAATTCTCTTTTTAATGTCTGCTAATAGGCCCTCTTATGGATTATTATATTGATGTTACCTGTACACAACCATCAGGCATTTCCACTGTTGAATGTGTTTATGTGTACAGGTAGTTTTGTTTGTGTGTACATGAATGCACATTTGATGGAGATAGCACTGACACTAATAATGTGAGAAATCATAACGCTGATTTCAAACTTTCTGTCCTCCACAGAGATGGCTGTCACTGAAGCAGACCACAAGGCCCCTTTTGCTGTTGTGGACTGAAATGTGCCACCCTAAAACTCAAACACTGAAGTGCTAACCACCAACATGACTCTACCTGAAGAAAGTGCTTTTAAGCAGATCAAATGATAGATGTGTCTGTCACATCGGAGAAAGACTTCTGGAAAAATCGAGCCTATTAGCACCTTGATCTGATATTTTCAAGCTCTACAACTCTGAGAAGTAAAATTCCATGATTTACATCATATTCTCTGTGGTATTTTCTTAGCAAATTAATATATCCTCATTTCTGCCAGCATTTTCTGCTGTCATTTAGAAGGTCCTAGTGATTAGCAGAGAAATATAGAAAATAAAAACTATGATTTTATATTACCAAGTATCTACTAACACAAAAAGATATCCCAGAAGCCACCTACTACCATCCTCCAGGACCCAGAAAAAAAACAGGAATGAGTCAAGTTGCAGGGCAGTAGAAAAAAGTGAATAATGAAAGATCACAGCAGAAGTAAATAAGGAAGGGTTTGGTGCTGTGGTGTAGTGGGTTAAAGCCTTGTCCTGCTGTGCATGCATCCCATATGTTGCTGCTAGAAGACCAGGTGCTCCACTTCCAATCCAGCTCCCTACTAATGCACCTGGGAAATCATTGGAAGATGGCCTATGTTCTTGGGTGCTGGCACCCACATGAGAGACTTGGAAGAAGCATCTGGCCTTTCAAATAAATAAATAAATCTTATAAAAAGTAGAAGCAGTGTTAGCACTGTTGGAAAAACAGACACATAGTTCAATGGAAAAGAATAGGCATCTGAAATAAACCAACTTTTCTACAGGCAACTCCTATTTAACAAAGGAAAGAAAACAAACAGGAGAAAGAAGAACCCCTTTAGCAAATGGTTTAAAGGAAAGTGATTATCCATATGTAGAAGCCTGAAAAGATACCCCAACACCTCATACACTATGTAAAAGCAACTCAAGGTGAATTAAAAGTCTAAATATAAAACCAAAAACTAAGTAAACATATGAGAAACTGTAAAACATTAGCAGAGACAACAGTTTTGGGTAAGATTCCAAAAGCACAAGTCACAAAAATAAAATATACAAAGTTGAGCATATCAAATTAAGATACATCTTCACAACAAGGTAATCAACAGAGTGAGGATACAATGGACAGAATAGCAGGAAACATTGAAAACTCTGACTATGACAAAAGATTGATAGCCAGAACATACATATATAGAACTGGAAAAACTCCAAACAAGAAGCAAAATGTACAGTTCAGAAATGGAGAATGATCTGAATAGATGTTTCTCAGAAGAGGAAATCTCAATGGTCAAGACATAGATGAACATGCCCAATATCACTAGCCATTAGGGAAATGTAAATCAAAACCAATAGCAGACTCCATCTGTGGGAGAAGACAATGCTTGGGTTTTCATTTGTGCAACAAGTGGGTTTAGAGGACCCTGTTCACCATTAGAGGGCAGAGTCTACATGGAAGTAAGGAAACCTTAATGTTTTCCTAATGGGCTTGTTAAATTCTTGTCCAGTGCCTATTTCCTTTGCCACAAACTTTGCAGTCTCACTATTTCCTTCTTCTTCCTCTTCTCTGTGGCTTGAAAAACAGTATACCTTCTATATACAGAGGATACTTTTGTTTTGTTTTATTCCTTCTGTCTCATGATGTTCCTCTAAGAAATCACAACCCTCCAAGTATTCATTCATTTATGCAGTCTGTAGTTTTCATGGGCTACTACATGGCAAAGTACTAGGTTAAAGGAAAGGTATAGGTCAGGGACTGAGCAAAGGTCACAATGATGTAGCCATTGGGGAAATGAACCTGATGGAAGATCTCTCTCTCTCTCTCTCTCTCTGCCTCTCCTTCTCTCTCTGTTTAACTCTGATTTTCAAATAAATAAATAAATCTTTAAAAACTAACTAAATAGATATACTAATAACTTGGTGGCAACACGTTTCTATCAGAACATGTGAAGCACTCAAACACAGTTTGTCCCAGAAAGTCAGCCATAGTTTTCAAGGGCACATCTTCTACTCCACTTGTGGACATCTCTGTGGGGGGTAAGGGGCACTTATTTCTTCCCCTCTTCTTTCTTACCACTCTCACAGTTATAACTTCTATCGATGCTTCCACAGACCAGTCTCTATGAAATTGTAGAACTAATATCCTCCCATGTCAAAAATGTATGGGTTTAAACACAGAACCCAAAATAAGACAAGGAACTGGCCTTCTTAATTACACAGTGTGGAAAGTAAGATTCTCAGTGGATCACTGGGTAACTGTAAAGTACTGGGCAGAGAAAAACTGTTACTTATCTGTATTTATGATGCTGTAATTCTCCACTTTATGCAAACTCATATTAAAAGAGCTACCGTTAGTGGGCAGCACTGTTGCATAGTGGGTAAAGCTACGGCCTGCAATGTCAGCATCCTATATGGGTGCCGGTTGGGATCCTGGCTGCTGCACTTCCCATCCAGCTCTCTGCTGTGGCCTGGGGAAACAGTAGAAGATGGCCCAAATCCCTCATCTCCTGCACCCACCTATGAGACCTGGACAAAGCTCCTGGCTTCTGGTTTTGGATCCACACAGCTCCAGCCATCTATCTCTGCTTCTACCACTCTGTAACTCTGCCTTTCAAATAAATAAATAATTATTTTAAGAAACAGCTTCATCCCAGAAGAAGCTCCTGGCTACAGGCTTCAGACTGGCACAGCTCCAGCTGTTGCTGCCATTTGGGGAGGGAACCATCGGATGGAAGACATCTCTCTCTTTCTCTCTCTCTCTTCTCTCCCTCTCTCTCTTTCTCTCCTCTCACTGTGTAACTCTTTCAAATGAATAAATAAATCTTTAAAAAAGTAGCTCCAGTTATTGACAACACAGTAGACTTGCATTAATTTTAGTTCCCTTCTTATTTTGCAAAGGGATCAGTGGCAGGTCAAAACAGTTGACAGCCTTGCTAACAGGAGAAGAGATAGCTGAAGACAGAAAATGAAAAGCAGCCAAATACATCATCAATGAAAGAGAAGTGGACCACATCCAACACAAACCTTTAAAAGTGGATGCTCACAATTAACGAGTGAAACAGCTGCCCACTGAAATCTTGTCTAGGGAGGGAAGATGTCCTAAGTTCTGCTTCTGTAAACTCCAGTCAAAAATCTGTCCTAATAAATCTGTCCCTGGCATCACTTTTACAAACATACTGGACCCACTGACCATTGGAAATGTGGTCCTAAGTCATGTAGGCTGCCATTTAAACCCACCAATGCTGTAACAGCTAAGAAACTTGAATTTGATGCACAATTCTCAGGAAATCATTCCAGCTGAGCCTAGGGCCATTAATAGAAACTCCTTGGATCCTCCACTGTCTCTGTGCCTGTTTGAAAGAAGGGAGTTTTCCCACCCCAGGTTTCTGGAACAGCTTCAAATTCCACATTGGAAAAGTCTGATAATTAATACTTGAGAGGGATCAATGCACAAAGCAGCTATTCACACTTCACACTTCTCCCCACCAGGAAGATGAGGTGCAGGATGAGAGCAGTGGGGCAGATCCTAGTCAGATCCTCCTTCCCACCCCTCTGCTGCCCCAGGCTCCTTGCTGAAGGCCATCCTGCCCCACCCTGCAGGAACCAGCCCAGGAAACATCAAGAGACCTGGCCAGACTGCATTCTGAGACCACCCACAGTGGGAACCCAGATTATTGACTGTGGAGATCAGGAGTCTTTCCACCTTCCTTCCCTGCGTGTGCAGGTTTCCAGAATGCTAACCTCTCTCTCTGGTAACCACTAAATAAAGCGCATTAGGGACAGTTTGGGTGAGGTTCTGCAGGAGAGAGTCCAGGCGCTGGGTGCCTGTGAAGCAGAGTTGGGAGACAGAACAGCCCGGGTCCCAGCCCTGACCTCAGGGGAAGCTGCCATGATCGCTGGTGCCCTGGCATGCACTGTCTCCCACATGGGTCCCTGCCCCTTCCTGCACGTCAAACCTACAGCAGAAAGTCCCTGGAGCATGTACCCTTTCTTCAGGACACACAGGGAGCGATGCTGGGAGTGCGGGTAGAGATTCCCTGGTACATGGGACCCACAGGTGAATGATAAAGAGGGAAGAAGCAGCAGGAGGCAGGCTCAGGGTGAGCACTCGGAAACTGCCTGGGATTGCACGTGCAGAGCAGGAGATGCAGTAAATACCAGAGAAGGAGCAGCACAGCCCCCAGGGCTGACCCTGATCAGGGAATGAACTCCCTCTGGTCCAACTCAGAGCCCCAGGGACTGGCTGTAGCAGGGGCATGTGCACAGGCATTCCGAAGGCAGAATAGGTCGGAGCTCCTGGGAACTCTGGGAAATGGAGTCCAGGCCACATCATCCATAGAGACACCAGCTGGCCCTCCCAAAGGCTGCAGTCAGGGGTGGGTGCCCACAACCAGAAGGCCTTTGCTTTTGTTAAGTCCCTCCTTCCTTTCCTTCCCCCCCAAAAAAAATGTCAGGGATCAGTTGCTGTTCTTCCTTTCCTGAATCAAATCTGAAAGAGTGACACTCACTTCTGCTAACTGACCCCAAATCCTGGCTCCCTCATAACCTCTGTCTCTTCCAGAAAAATCTTATTTACTACTTTGGCCCTAGAAATCATAAATGACTATGATAGAATGTAACTTTTAACAGAGGTGTAGAAGGCATGGTTTAATATCCAGTTTTGAGAATACAATTTTCATTTGTGTTTTATTGATGTTTATAGTTCTTTTAAGATTTATTGATTTATTTGGAAGTCAGAGTTACAGAGAAGGAGAGGCAGAGAGGGAGAGAGAGAGGTTTTCCATCTGCTGGTTCACTCCCCAATTGGCAGCAGTACCACAGCGCAGACCCCTTAAAGTTCTTTTCAAATCATTTTACACTGTCTTTTTATTCATCTATTACAGAGATAGAAGAATGGACACAGAGCTAACATAGCTGAGTATTCAAGGAGACAGGTTAAGGGGTTAAATGCCTTATATCATGTCATTTATACCTTAGATTAATTCTGGGGATAGTATTACATGGAGTTTACAAAGTAGAAACTGAATGGAAAGAGCTTAGAAAAACATGGTGTTTTTAATATCATTTAAAAGTCTATGTTATAGGCCAATCAAGGGGCCAGCACTGTGGCATAGCAGGTAAAGCTACTGCCAGCATGGACATTCCATATGGGTGGAGGTTGAGTCCCGGCTACTCTTCATTTGATCCAACTCTCTGCTATGGCCAGGGACAGCGGTGGAAGATGGCCCAAATCCTTGGGCAGCTGCATCTGTGTGGGAGACCCAGAAGAAGCTCCTGGCTCTAGCATCGGATCAGTATAGCTCCAGCCATTGTGACCAATTGGTGAGTGAACCAAAAGATGGAAGATGTCCCTCACTCTCTCTCTCTCTCCCCTTCTACTCTGTGTAACTCTGACTTTCAAATAAATAAATAAATATTTTTTGGAGAGCCAATCATCATATAATACTAGCTTAAAGATGTTTCTTTTGTCTTGGGTCTCAGTTTTTAAAATCTGATTTCTCAAAGAGAAAAAATGTGAGAAAGATGAAGAGTACCTACAAAAATAATTTACTGTAATTTTTTATTTTAATAATTTACTGTATGATGTACTGTAATTTACTGTAATAATGTACTGTAAAGAACCACATAGGATTATAACTTGTCTAGAAAACAAAGGAGATTCAAAGTTGCTATTATTTCATGGTTATTTCTTGTTATTTTTAATATCAAGATAGTATATAAATATTATGCACTTCTAGGTATTTGTGTGTTGTTTGGTATGTTTTATTTTTTAAGCACAAATTCAAAGAGATAACTAGATAACATGGAGTTCTGTGTTTCTGATTACTTCTCTCAATTAGAGATCATGGGATTAGAGTTGGTGCTAGATTAAGAATGCTTCAATCTTTATCCACTGGCTTCACACCAGCATTTACTATGTTAAACAATATTCTTTGGGTAGATGGCTCTTTCTTGCCAGACTATAAACTTCATGGGGTCTAGAAACATATTTGTTTTGACACTAAAACTCAGCATCTTGACAGTCAGTCTTTTAGTTGAATAAATACATGATACACAAAATAAATATTTCTGCCCCTCAAGAACTGCCTAAGAGAGAAGAAAATAGAAATCAATTTGATGACTCTCAGTATTAGGTGAATATATAATTTGTCGTTCTGACATAAGCTTGGTCATAAAAAGGGCATATGAATAATTACACACAGTTGAAGTGTATGAACACCTAGGGCCAGCGGGTTAAATGTTCAGCCTAGCTATGTAAGGCATTCCATGTCAATAGGAGAGGAAGGAGGAAGAGGGGAGGGAGTGTAGGTGGGAAGGTGGTTAGGGTGGGAAGAATCACCATGCTCATTAATTAGCAGCAAAGAGAGAATCTGTGATCATTTGATGCTTATGAAAGGGTGATAGGCATTATTTAATTAAAATGCAGGCATCAGTGTTTTCCTGTCTCTGAAATAGGAAGTCTATAACTCAGAATTCCTTGCTGTTTCATCAAAAACAATTCAAAACAAAAACCTAATTAAGCATAAGTGGAAGTTATGCATTAGAAGTCTATTCTAATCTCTAGGAGGTTCAGGGGTTGGAAAATTCATCGAAAATCTTCCTGAAAAATGTCCCATATATTTTCCATGACCACTACCCAGAAGCATAAGCTCTTTAAAAAAAAGATTTATTTATTTGAAAGTCAGAGTTACACAGAGAGAGGAGAGGCAGAGAGAGAGAGAGAGAGAGAGAATCTTCCATCTGCTGGTTTACTCCCCAATTGGATGCAATGGCCAGAGCTGAGCTGATCCAAAGCCAGGAGCTAGGAGCTTCTTCCAGGTCTTCCATGTGGGTTCAGGGGTCAAAGGACGTGGGCCATCTTCTACTGCTTTTGCAGGGCATATCACAGGTGGATCGGAAATGGAGCAGCCGGGACTTGAACTGGTGGCACTGCAGGTCGTAGCCTTATCTGCTACACCATAGCACCAGCCCCCATAAGCCCTATATTCTGCAGAACCAGCACCCCAGACACCAACCACCACATGACATCCCATGGCACACTCACCCCTGGCAATGTTCTGCAGCTCCTGCTCCTCTCCACTTTCACTGGAAGAATCTGCAACTCCTTTTTTCATACAAGTAATTCTGATTCAGATGATGCCCCTGACAGAATTGGCTGGCAAGTGCCATGGCATGTGTCCATGACCTAGCTGAATGCACAGCTGGAACATTTTAAACTTCTCACTGCCATGATGAGACACGGACTCCTTCTAATGAAGTAGGGGATTTTTCAGGGAGTCTAGAGAATCAAATATGACAAAATGACAAATCTTAACCAAAGAGTGCCGTGGTACAGATGAAGAGAACCCAAAATGTATTTTTCTATCTTTTCCTTTCTGAGTTAAGTGCCTAAAAACAAAGCCAATGAGGGTTAAACAGACCCATTCTGAAAATTCCTTAACATCTTCATTTTCATCCAAATTAATATATTACTTGAAGAAAATAAATTTTACATAAATGAAAATGCAGTACCACAGACAAGAGTACAGAACATAGGCCCTCAGTTAGCTTCAAACCATCTGGGTGCATTAATGTGTTCTTCCAGAACCAAAGCTTTAGTACAATAGAACCACAGCCTCTGACATTCCTCCTCCACCCTGATGGATCTTGGGTTGCTGGCACTTCAGGCCAGTGCTTTAATCCGCTGTGCCACAGCACTGGCCACAACGTAGTATTTCTAATAGAAGAGTTGGTTAAGTCATTAACTCCTCTAAAATACAAGTTAAGTATTAGTTTTGAAACTCTGATTCATTCATGAGAGAAACAAAAGGTTAATTTTCTCTTTTTGCTTCTGGGTATGAAAATTTTCTTCTAAGAAATTAATAATGACTTTTACATCTCAGACCCTATTATGAGTAAGTAGAGAATATTGTGGGGTCATATGCTCATTCTATCAAAGGAACATTTCTCCAATTAAAGAAAACATCATGGGCATCCCATATGGGCATTGGTTTGAGTCCTTGCTGCTCCACTTCTGATCCAGCTCCTTGCTATGGCCTGGGAAAGCAGTAGAAAATGTCCCAAGTGCTTGGGCCCATGCACAAGCATGGGAGACCTTGAAGCTCCTGGCTCCTGGCTTTGGATGAGCCTAGCTCCAGCCGTTGCAGCCAACTGGAAAGTGAACCAGCAGATGGAAGACTTCTCTCTCTGTATGCAACTCTGCCTTTCAAATAAATAAATGAATAAATCTTTGAAAAAAAAAAAGATCTCCGAGTCTTACATCAGAGTACTGGGGTTTAGTGCCTAGCTCTGGTTCCTAACTCCAGCTTCCTGCAAATACTGATCCTATAAGGCAGCACTGATGGCTCAAGTATTCAGGTTTCTGCACACACATGGGAGATTAAGATTGAGTTCATGGGCTGGCGCCATGGCTCACTTGCTTAATCCTCTGCCTGCAGCACCAGCATCCCATTGGGGTGCTGGTTCTAGTCCTGGTTATTCTTCTTCCAGTCCAGCTGTCTGCTGTGGCCCGGGAGGGGAGTGGAGGATGGCCCAAGTGCTTGGGCCCATGCACCTTCATGGGAGACCAGGAAGAAGCACCTGGCTCTGGGCTTTGAATTGGCATAGTGCCAGCTGTAGTAGCCATTTGGGGAATGAACCAGCAGATGGAAGACCTTTCTTTCTGTTTCTCTCACTATCTTTATCTCTACCTGTCAAATAAATAAAAAAAAAATTGAGTTCACACTCCTGGCTTCAGCCTGACCCAGTTCTGGCTGTTGCAGGCATTTGGGGGAGTAAAGCAGAGAATCAGAGTGCATTTTCATTCTCTCACCCTCTGCCTCCCAATTAAGTAAAAAAAAAAACTTAAAGAAAGTCAAATTGGACTAAAGGTAATAATATAGGTAAGTGTCCCACTTCTTTCATATGACCAACCACTAGGTACTAAAAGTTTTCATTTTTTCCACTCACCACATCCTTTCCCATGGCATTTAATTTCCTAGGTTTTAATTTTTATTTTCCCTAGGTAAAACATGACCACTTGGTGCCAGTGCTGTAGCATGAGGTAAGATGCTGCTGCATTGCCGGTATCCCATATGGGTGCTAGCTGAGTCCCAGCAGCTCCCCTTCCAATCTGGCTTCCTGCTAATGGTCCCAGAAAAGCAACAGAAGATAACTGGGGCCCTGCCACCCACATGGGACACCCAGATGAAGTTCCTGTCTTCAGTCTGGCCCAGCCCAGGCCACTGCAGCCAGCTGAGTAGTAAACCAGCAGATAGATAATCTGTCTCTTCCACTCTGCTACATTTTCAAATACATGCATCAATCTTCCTTTAAAAAATAAATATAGAAACCACTTAAGCTTTCAAAGTATACAAGAAAGAAGCTTACAGCACTGATAAATTCAGGACCTAAAACATCTTCATGATTTGCTCTTTGCTTTGCAGAATGATACTGAGTGTTTTTTTTTATCTTTTTTTTTTTGACAGGCAGAGTGGACAGTGAGAGAGACAGAGAGAAAGGTCTTCCTTTGCCGTTGGTTCACCCTCCAATGGCCGCCGCGGCTGGCGCACTGCGGCCGGCGCACCGCACTGATCCGATGGCAGGAACCAGGAGCCAGGTGCTTTTCCTGGTCTCCCATGGGGTGCAGGGCCCAAGCACTTGGCCATCCTCCACTGCACTCCCTGGCCACAGCAGAGGGCTGGCCTGGAAGAGGGGCAACCGGGACAGAATCCGGCGCCCCGACCGGGACTAGAACCCGGTGTGCCGGCGCCGCTAGGTGGAGGATTAGCCTAGTGAGCCGCGGCGCCGGCCACTGAGTGGGTTTTTAAAACATATATTTTGGTCCCTAAATTTCTAAACCATGAACATGATTATTACATAAATATATTTATATATTTTTAAGAATTGTTTTATTTACTTCAGAAAGGTCTTCCATCTGCCACTTCACTCCCCAAATTACTGAAAACCTGGGGCTTGGCCAGGGCAAAGCCAGGAGTAGGGGCCAGTGCTATGACACAGCAGATTAACACCCTGGCCTGAAGCACTGGCATCCCTTAAGGGTGCTGGTTCAAGACCTGGCTGCTCCACTGCTGATCAAGCTTTCAGCTTATGGCCTGGGAAAGCAGTAGGAGATGGCCCAAGTCCTTGTGCCCCTGCACCTGAGTGGGAGACCTCGAAGAAGCTCCTGGTTCTTGGCTTCAGATAAGCGCAGCTCCAGCCATTTCAACCTTTGGGGAGTAAACCATCGGATGGAAGATCTCCCTCCCTCTCTCTCTCTCTCTCTCTCTCTCTCTCTGTGTGTGTGTGTGTCTGTGTGTGTGTGTGTGTAACCCTTTCAAATAAATAAACAAATCTTTAAAAAAAAAGCCAGGAGTCAGGGAAATTTCATCCAGGTCTCTCGCTTGGGTGCAGGACCACAGGATTTGTACCATATTCTGCTGCTTTCACAGGTATGTTAACAGGGAGCTGGAACAGAAGTAGAACATGCAATTGGTGCCCATAGAGGATGCTAGTGCTGCAGCTGTTGGTATAACCCATTTTGCCACAGTGTTGGCCCTGTAACAATTTTTAATTCCTAGGAATTAACAGGGAAGAAAGAAGTATGGCAGGATATCTTTTTTTAGAAAAACTATTTTATTTATTTGAAAAAGTTATATAGATAGGGAGAGAGAGAGAGAGAGAGAGAGAGAGAGAGAGAGAGAGAATCTTCTGTCTGCTGGTTCACTCCCCAAATGGCTACAATGGACAGAGCTGAGCTGATCTGAAGCCAGGAGTTAGGAGCTTCTTCTGGGTCTCCCACATGAGCAAAAGGGCCCAAGGACTTGGGCCATCCTCTACTGCTTTCCCAGGTGCATTAGCAGGAGGCTGGACTGGAAGTGGAGCAGCCGGAACTCTACCAGCACTCATATGGGATGCCTGTATTTCAGGCCAGGGCTTTAACCTGATGTGCCACAGTGCTGGCTCCAACAGGTGACCTTTTACGCTCAATAATCTCTTCTTGGTATTGGCAGCAGTTTGTAATTTTTTGTTTATTTGCCTTCTTCTTAATCTATATTTTTAAAAAATTACAAAAGGTTCCAGCACCCTGAGAACCTCCATCACAAGGGCATACAATCAGATGTTTGTCCAGAAAAGGGTGGTGTAGATGCGAGGTGGAAAATGCAAGGTGAGTTGATTCATCTTTCTCAGGCTGTGGTTTCCATGGGCAACTTTTACAACCAACTGCCTTATTTGTTCCTATTCCACAGAGTGGAAGACATGTTAAGTCACCCTATTTAGCCAAAAGCCAGTGGCAGCACTTAAATATGTCATCAATCCAGGGCAGCATTTTTGCACAAATGGGGAAGTTGCCAACTGCAACAGCAGCATGCCTTATGGCACTGCTTTGAGACTCACATCCTTCACTTCACATCCAGCTCTTTGCTTGAGAAAGCAGCAAAGATTGCCCAAGAGTTTGGGTTCCTGCACCCACATGGGGGACTGGGACAGAGTTCCAGGGTCCTGGCTTCAGCCTGGCTCAGCCCCAGCTATTGTGGCCATCTGGAAGTGAGCCAGCAGATGAAAGATCTCTCTCTCTCTCTCTCTCTCTCTCTCTCTCTCTTTCTTTCTTTTACCTAAACATACATTACATAAATAAATGAAAATGAATCAATATAGCAACTTTTTAAGGAAAAGTCTTATGATTATTGCAGGTATTGTCTCAATGCAGAAAAATATTCACACACAAAAATTATAAACTGGTTTATATTTATATTTCTCAACCACATACCTTTCAGAAAAAATTGTCTGCCACTCAGCATCAGGTATCAGTCTGAAAGCATTCATTAAAAAATCAAGTAATTTTACTAAACACAAAAACCTCTAGTATAGGCTGCATAAACCAGTTGCTTCCATGGCTATACACAGATTTATTTTTGTTAATTTACAGGGATCACTGCACTTCCCTGGCATGGAGCTGTCTGAAGAGTTTAAACACTGATGGGTGTGGCATTATTTCTGATATTTGCTTATTATCCAGAGTGCATTTTTTAAATATCTATCATGAACTCCACACTCTATAAATCTATTTCAAATATGTTGATATTTAATGGTATTTACACACTTACAACTGAGCTAATCCTCCTAACTTCTCTCTGGAAAAGCTATGCCTTTGACATTGCCTTTTTTCACACATATGGAAATGCATAATATGCTTCTGTATGGTACTTCAGAATTTATAAAAGGCTTTTCAGGTAAGATTTACATAACATCATGTGAAAGTGGCCGAAAGACACAGTCTTCTCATTACAGAGGGGAGAGGTATGAAGTAACTCTCTGAAGAGTTACTCAGATTCTATCAGTCAGGTTCAGAATCTTACTAGGTATCAGATACACATCTAGATTTTTTTTCCCTACTGTCTGTTTGTCAGAATTCCCAGCCTATGAGTGAACTTCAGTCTGAATGAATGCTAATATTCAAGGTTCTAAGTGAAAAAATTACTGAGGTTTGTATTGGTGAGGAAAGCATGTGTCTAAATGTTACTTGTATTTAATAATAAGTATTGAATCACATGAAACTGAATATAAGATTATGCAAATTTTTAAGATGAAGAGCATATATTTAAAACCACATTCTTACATTTTGCAAATGTGTTGAAACAGCTTACTGGAGCATGTGTTTGGCATAGTGGTAAAGCCTTCCACATCCCAGTCAGCATGCCCAGGGCTCAAGCCCTTGCCCTGCTTCTGCTTCTGGCTTCCTGCTAACAGAACCCTGGGAGGCAGCAGCTGATGGCTCAAGTACTTGAGTCCCTGCCACCTGTGTGGGAGACCCACACTGAGTTCCTGGCTTCAGCCTGAACCAGCTCTGGTTGGTGCAGACATTTGAGGAATGAGCAGTAAATAGAAGGGCTCTCTCTGCCTTGCAAATAAACAAAAATAAATATACAGACTTTTCTTAAGGTGTCTTGCACACTTCTAAATGATTTACCTTTTCACAGTAAAATGCCTAACTGTCCTCTTTAGTAACAATGCATGTTTTGCTCTCCATGTCCACTCCTGAGCTCCAAGTACCGACACTCACCCTAGCAAACTGACTGGTTCCAATGTTCAAGTACTCATCTCCCATTCTCTTTTGGTGGGTCTACCGGAACGAAAGGAGAGTATCTACAGTAATTAATATCTTACTGTTGCTCTTGCTGTCCACCTGCAGGCCTGAAGGATGACCAGCTGAATACACACTGTGAAGTTCTGGACGTAGTTTCCAAACTTCAGTCACTTTACAGCTGAGGGACTCTGTCTTCGTCAATGACCTGAAAACCTGCAGGAGTAGGGAGAAGCTGTGTTTGAAGAACTCACAAATACAGTGCATTGAAGCCAACCACTACCTCCCCCACCACACCCCTACTTCAGGGTTCTGGCAAATCCCAAACCAGGAGTTTGGGACCAGGAGTGGTTCAGGAGGTGACCTCGACTCCTTACTCTGAACAGCTCCAAAGTGCCTGGTGCACCCAGCGGGAGCTCAGCACCTCGACCTCCCCACCAGGACGCCTGGCACTCAGAGCCTCCAGGAGGCCTGCAGCAGACCCGCTGGTCCAGGCGCACTGGGACGTGCATCCAGAGCTAACCCAAAGTACAGGGCCAGCTCAAGTGTCACCTCCCCACAAAGTCACTGTCTCCTACTCCCTCTCGGAAGGCTGCAGGCCAGCACCTGGCACTGGGAGTCATGACATTTGGGGTTCACCCACTCTCCCACGAAGGAAGATGCCCCCGTGGGAACCCCACTCCATCTGCAGTCAGGGCTCTGGGAAGAAGAGCCAAGCCAGACTCCACACTAGGATTGCAGCCTGGGAAAGTCCAGGGCCCCAGCACCCTTGCTGGGCATGGGGTCTCCCTAAGTGTGCTCTGAGCCAGGGCCTCAGCCATCAGCATCTTTCTTGCTTCCAGAATCTGCTGCAGGGCAGTTCAGGCTCAGCCCAGCAGGGGGCCTCAGGCCAATCCTTGCTGCCCTGGGGCAGGACCAGCGCTGCCAGACCCACCCCATGCCAGGCTGGCTATAAAGGAGATGGTCATTGGTGGGCAGCTGGTAGTTGCAGTGTGTGCAGGTGATGTGGGTGGTGTTAGATTCTTGGTCTTCCCATTTCATACCTTGGGGCTAGAATGCAGGTGGTGGCCCGAGAGTCAGGAGGGGCAGGAGAAGAAGAGACAGACCTGGTGAGTGCGACTGCCCACCTCTTCTGCCAGCCCTGCTGGCTGAGGCTTGCAGCATGTGCTGCACTTGGGGAAGCAATGAAGGCCGAGTCTCAGCAGGAAAACCAAGTGTGAGGTGCTGATTTGCTCACTGACACAGCATCTATGTGGTCTGCATGGGCAGACAGGGGGAAGGGTTTGGCAGGAGGGTGCTGGAGGCGCACTGGGCCTTCGTGCAGCTGCCTGCTGTAGGCATCCAGGGCAGCAGAGTCCTGCGGGATCCCTAGAGATCCTGGCCATGCTGTGCCTTCTGTCATCCACCCTCCTGCACTGCTGCTGGGGGCAGTGCTTCTGCGGTTGATATCTCATTGGAGTCCATGGTCATTTTCTCATACTGGGCTGATCTCACACAGTGACAATCATGGAACAAAGCACTGTCCTGCAGCATCTGCCTCCCTGGAGCATTGCAGGTGGAAAGGGGGACACGGGTGACTGGTGGCACCTCCTGTGCATGGTCTCTGGCCCATCCAGGACTAAAGGTGGAAAGGGAAGGAGAGGAGTAGGCTCAAGGCAGTACCGCTGCAGGTTCCATCAGGTGCAAAATGTCTCCCAATTTTGATTAACCTTGCAGGGAAACTGTCTCCTTTTGTGGGCCAGAGACAGCACCTGCCTTATTAGCTGTGCAGTGTATTGATAATTAAAATTTGGGCAGTCCTATCTTTAGTGCTCACAGCATAGTTACATTCTGAGGAACTGATGAAACTGCTCAGTACTTCGGGGCTGAGTGTAATATTAGGTGGGTAAGCCTGTTGTTGGCTTTTGGTTTATAGCTATTGGGCGACTTTATTTGGTAAAAATGCATTCAGGCTCAGTAGTGTATTCAAGGATGACCACTTACTGAATTGTCTTTTTTTTTTTGTAAGAATAAGAGTACTGAAGACCGGGTTGAGCTACCTATGGCAAAACTCCACCATTCCTGGGAAGGCCACAATTGGCAAGAAAAGCAGGTAGCAAGCTTTCATCAAGTAAGTTGAGATTCCTGTGTTTGCAATCTGAAGAGCTCACTGCTGAGCTGGGAGGGGAACTGCTCTGAGCACAACTCATTAGAGAACTGCTCTTGCAGATCTTCCCCGAAGGAAGCACTGTTGTGGTCAGAAGCATTCCAGGAGCTGCTGGCCAGCAATTGTGAATTAGGCTTGAATTGAATCCATTGCAAGTATCACAAGAGTGCAGAAAGGCTGTGTCCTCAAATGAGCAGCTCACCAAGGAGAATTCGACTTAACCTAGTAGAAGGTCTGTTTATCTCCGCTTATTTCTCAGCATATTCACACCAGGTGGGGAAGATAAATCAGCCTTCAGCTCTGCAATGGCAGTGCTCTTGGTTGAGGCTGAGGATGCTTTTCATTGCATGCAGTGTTTGTAAGAGACTTAGTTCCCTGAGGATTTATGCCTCTCCTGTAAATACATTTTTGGCATTAAAACAAACTGAAGTATTTCTGTTTTAGTAGTATGGAACCAACTTAAGTATTTTGCCTACAGGCATGTTTGTTTTAAAAGCTAAATCCGCAGGATTACAGGATTCAATAAAAACAAGAGAATAGCTAATCCTAGTACTAGAAAAGCACAAGGGATTATTTGATCATTAGCTTCCTCATATTCCTCATGTTTCTTTTTATTTTTCTACCTTCTCTTCCCTACCTACAGATGGTCTGGCTGTATTGGAGGCTTTTCTAAAAACTGAATTCTGTGAAGAAAATATAGGCTACTGGCTGGCTTGAGAAAACTTCCAAAAAAAAAATCCACCCACCCCAGAAGCTATCCTTATATCCAAGATAAATGTATACACTCTTCTTAGTGTGGGGAGCAACTCGGACTAGACTAAGTTACTGGAATTAAGACTTATTCTATGCATCTGCTCTCCCACAATATGGCGCTGAGAAGGGAGAAACAGCTTCTACACAGCTGCCTCCAGTTCAACCAATAAACTGTAGGACTTACTCCTGATTGGAGGAGAGCAGCGTACTCGGCATGTGGGCAGCCGAGTTAGGATTGGCAGAGGAGGACTATAAAGGAGGAGAGAGACGGCATGCACCAGGAACATCTAAGGGGAACATCTAAGGGAACACCTGTGCAGCCCCCGAGAGAGCCGGCTGGGGGTGTGCCGCTCCCCCGCGGAAGTGGGGAAAGTGGCAGGGGGAACCGCCCTTCCACAGAGGTGGAAGGGACGGTAGCCAACCCGGGAAGAACCAGCAGCAAACCCGGGGAGGGCCGAGAAGACAAAAGAACAACACAGGGTCCTGTGTCGTTCCTCCACGAAGAGTGGGAGCGACATAATGGTGCCATGACTCGGATAGGAAACTTAGGAGGGAAGAAACGGGAAGAAGTGGAAAATACCGGAGAGAGAGACTAGCAAAGAGCCTAGGGAAAGCCAGACGGAAAATGTGCCAGAAGAAGCTATCGAAAGCCTAGGCATAGACTCGGATATGGACTGTGGGAAAGAAGTTAGGATTGAAAGCAAAAGTGAAAGCTTTCATAGACTCGGATGCGGATTATGGCGGGGAAGCTAGGAGATTGAAAGCGAAAGTGAAACCTGGAGGAGGCTTGGACTCGGATGCGGACTGTGGGGAGAGGCCAGGAGAAATGAGGGAGGAATATTGTTGGAAGAAAACTTAGGGAAACATACCAGGTAGAGAAAAATGTTAGGGAGGATGTAGCCGCAGGGGCAGGCTGAGGCGGAGACGAAAGCTACCTTGGGATTCGTCGAGTCAGCTTGGGAATAAGGGGCAAAAAGTTAAAACCAGAAGCGGAAACATAAGCCAGGTTGGAATCCGTCAGATTAGCCCAGGGAGCAAAGGACGAGAAGCCAAATCGTGGGGCAGAAACGTGAGCTGGGTTGAATTCGCTAGGTTAGCCCGGGGAACTTGGATTGAATGCTAGTGGCAGAAACGTGAGCTGGGGCTGTGTGACTCGCGGAGGCTGCCACGCTCAGAGAGAGCGTGCGGGGCACAAGTAGATAGGGAACGCTGGGCTAGTGCGAGGCCGTGGTGCAGGCGTGAAGCCAGGAAGCCGCGCAGAGCCGTGAAGCTGCCGCGGGGCGAGGTGCGGAGAAGCAGCCTCGGGGCGGGCGCCGGGAAACCGCGGGGATAAGAGAAGCCGCGGGAAGTTTAGAAGTAAAATGAGAGAAATAGGAATGCTGGCAGATAGAAGTAAAATAGGAGAGATAGGAATGCCCGGAGATAGAGAAATAGAAAAAAAAAATAAGGCCTCCCCTCAACATGGCAATGAGAGAGCTTGGATTCGGTCTGCCTGATTAGGGAGGTGGTGAGCACCTGCGGGCAGCTAGCAGCTTATGCGCCGCAGGTCACCGAAGACAGGCACGAATTAACATCAATAAGTCTCCCCACAATACCGCAATGAGAAGGCTTGGATTCAGTTTGCCTGATTGTTAGGGCTTGTAACACCTGCAGGCAGTTCTAGCAGAGCAGAGCATGCGCTGCAGGGCACCGAACACAGGCACGCATCAGCACCTAAAAACCTCCTCACAACATGGCGAAGAGAGGACCCGGATTCGGTTTGCCTGATTGATAGGACTTGTAAGCACCTGTGGGCAACTCTAGCAAGCAGAGCAGAGTGTGTGCCATGGGGCACCGAAGACAGGTGCGTATCAACGCCAAAAAATAAAAAGAAAGGGGGATCTGTGGGGAGCAACTCGGACTGGACTGAGTTACTGGAATTAAGACTTATTCTATGCATCTGCTCTCCCACAATATGGCGCTGGGAGAGGAGAAAACAGCTTCTACGCAGCTGCCTATTGCCAACTTGAGTGATGACCTCCAGGAGCTGATCCTGCTCCTGATTGGAGGAGAGCAGCGTACTCGGCGTGTGGGCAGCCGAGTTGGGATTGGCGGAAGAGGACTATAAAGGAGGAGAGAGACAACATGCACCAGGAACATCTAACAGGAACATCTATCTGAAGGAACACCTGTGCAGCCCCTGAGAGAGCCGGCCAGCGGTGTGCCGCTCCCCTGCGGAAGTGGGGAATGTGGCAGGGGGAACCGCCCTTTCACGGAGGTGGAGGGACGGCAGCCAACCCGGGAAGAACCAGCAGCAAACCCGGGGAGGGCCGAGCAGACAAAAGAACAGCGCAGGGTCTTGTGTCGTTCGCCCACGAAGACGGGGAGCGACACTTAGAAAAAGGCCTAAAAGTGGTAAGACACAATTCCTCATTTCAGCATAAAGAGTACACTCTTGACATCAAGAAGCAACAAAAGAAGTAAAGACATAAGACTAAAGCAAGGGCCAGGGAATCAGAAAAGCTTCCTCTCCTGGTGCCCTGTCTTTCAAATAAGTCTCCCCAGACCTGACAGGTGGAGCTCATCACACATTACGGCTTCTGATTTTCACTTTCAAAGAGCAGAGCCCCCTTCTCTAACAAAGGATAATGAGTGATCATTGTTTCAGATGAACATGCTTTCAAACCAAAACTCTTATTATCCAAATTATACAAGAAGCTATGACTCCCAGCTTTACAACTGCCTGGAAAAGGGTGTATTACTTGATGGAGAATAACTTTCTGAAGTTCTATTTCTTTGCGAGCCATGGTTACAGAGAGAAAAAGAGAGGGAAACACAGAGGTCCATCTGCTGGCTCACTCCCTAAATGGCCGCAATGGCCAGGGCTGGGCCAGGCTGAAGCCAGCAGCTTCCTCCAGGTCTCCCATGTGGGGGCAGAGGACCAAGCGCTTGGGCCATTCTCTGCTGCTTTACCCAGCAAGGAGCTAGGGAAGAAGTAGCGCAGCTGGGAGTCAAACTGGCATCCATGTGGGATGTTAGTGCTGCAGGCAGCAGTGTAACTTGCTATGCCACAACAGCAGCCCCCAGTAGTAACTCTTATCCCTGGTCTTTCTTTTGAGTCAGAATGCTACCAGGACTTGTGTTGAAAACCACAGATCACCACAGAACCCCATGAGAAGAAAAAGGAGCCGCAGAGTAGAGGACATGTTCTGTTTCCTAAGGCAGAAGTTTTTGACTGCCAGAGACGAACATTCAATTCAGCCTGGGTGTTTGGGAAATATACCTCGCAACTGGGGATTCCAGTTCAGGTAGTAAATCAGGAAGCTGGTGACTATCCAGGAGATGCCTGTATCAGAACAGCTTGCACCACCGTGAAGACACAGGCAGGAAATACATGGTCTGAGTGGGGTGGGTCTCACTGGAAAAGCAGGACTCTGAGATGGAAGATAATGCAATGGAATGTTGTTGTTCCAGACTCACTTAAAATCAATAGGTCTGGGATTCTGTGGCCTTAGCTACCTAGCTCTACATCTTTCCTTAAATCCATCCAGGTTACCACATGGTTTTAGTTCTAGGTTTTAAGTCCAAACTAATGTAACGTGTTTATTATGTAGAATCATCCATGCTATTGCTGTGTATTGCTGAAGCTGAAGTGATGTTTGGATTGTTAAATGATATATAAAATAGTGAGTGCTCATGTGTAGAAAACCACAGTGGCTGTTCCAAGTGCCAAACACTCTTGAAGGCAGTTAAGCTTTGAAGTGGTCTTTGAATATTTGAATACATTTATTTTGATAACTAATGCCATGGAATACTCAGAGTCCAGGTGTGAGTTGATTTGATTTTGGTAACTGGAAATATGACCAACATAAGATCTTTGTAGTAGAGAAGAAGCAAGCATTACTGAATCTGTGCAGGGAGAACAGACAGCCCCCAGAGCTGAGATGAGGGTGGCAAGCAAGATGCTCTTTTCTAAACCTAAGTCACAGCACATCTTTAGAATGACCCAGCGTTAAAATTACTGGCAGAATCTTTTATTAAACTTCAAAGTCTTTGATGAGAATAGAACATTGACCTAACTCCCTTCTTGAGTATTAAGAGCCAGCTAAATAGGAGGCTGCAGTGGTGACCTCGAAGGGGTTGGGGACGAGGCTCAGGGGTCGTGGGTCCCAATGGCTGGCCCAGAATGGCTGCGGGATCCCCGGGGCATGGGCTGGCACCACGGCTCAGGGCTCCAGAGGTCGGGGGAAGCCTGCTGGGCTGCTTCCTGCTTCCTTACTTGGGTAGAGGTCAGGGATCACAAAGTGACTTAAAGTGACCAGTTTGAGGCAGATATTCCTGAGGTGCCACTGGGGCCTGGGCCAGGCCCACGGGCGGGGTGCAAGCAGAGGAGAGACACCTGGGACCTGCAGGCCAAGGCTGCAGGTGTTCCTGTTGGCCCCCGGGCACCCGCAGGGCCTCAGCCTGTCTCACAACGGAACCGCACATGCACCTCAGACCATTTTTACCCCTAATTCCACTTTAAAGAAAGGTTTATTGAGGCCTGCGCCGTGGCGTGGGGGTGCAACCACAGCCTGCAGGGCCCACATCACGGGCACTGGTTCCATTCCCTACCATCCTACTTCCTGTCTCACTCCAGCCAACGAGTGCAGTGGTGATGGACAGGTGCTTGGACTCCACACCACGTGGGAGATGGGTTGGGACTTGTGGGCCTTCAGCCTCACCCAAACATTCAGGAATCAAACCAGCAGATCGAAGACCCCTGTCTCTATGCCTTTCAAATAAATCTCTTAAAATAAATAAAAAGGAAAAGCAAAAAAAAAAAAAAGAACCAGCTAAATAGAAGCGAACTGTATGGAGACAAACACCAATGTTACATTACTCAACTCTCCGCTGCTCCAATGAACTAAGACAAATAAGAGGGATATAGGCCTCCCCTTTTTTGTTATCCTTCCCTTGGTTCCAACTAGCATGGGCTTCCAGAAAATGTACAGCGAATCCATTCTCTTCTGTGGTCAATACATGATCTCAGAATTTCCCTTATTCATTTGCCTAACAGATTTTGATTATGATACTCTAGGGAAAGGGAAGGCAACACAACTGCCCTTTTCCCCCATTGTTAAAATCTATTATTTATTTGAAAGGAAGAGTTACAGAGAAGGGGTAGAGACAGATCTTCCATCTGCTGGTTCACTTCCCAAATTGGCCTCAGCTGAGCCAATCTAAAGCCAGGCGCTTGTGCCAGACCTCCCACAAGAATGCAGTGGTTCAAGCACTTGGGCCACCTTCTGACGCTTTCTCAGGCACATTAGCAGGGAGCTAGATTGTAAGTGGAGCAGCTGGGACTTGAATCAGCACCCATATGGGATGCTGGCACAGCAGGCCATGGGTTTACCCACTGAGTTGGTAGTGTGTGTGTGTGTGTGTGTGTGTGTGTATGTATGTATGTATTTTTATTTCAAAGACTCATTTATTTATTTGAAAGGCAAGGTTAGAGAGGGAGAGACATAAGAAGAGAGATCTTTCAACCTCTGGTTCACTCCCCAAATGTCCACAACAGCAGAGGCTGGGCCAAGCCAAAGCCTGGAGGCTGAACAGTGGATAATCTTTAGTTATTAATTTAAAATGAATAGGCTGTAGCTGGTGCTGTGGCATACAAGGTAAAGCCACCACCTGCAGTGCTGGCATCCCTTATGGGCACTGGTTCATGTCCCAGCTGCTCAGCTTCTAATCTAGCTCCCTGCTAATGTGTCTGGGAAAGCAGCATGAGATGGCCCAAATACTTGGGCACCTGAATCCATGTGGGAGACCTGGAAGAAGCACCTGGCTTTGGATTAGCCCAGCTCCAGCTGCTTGCAGCCACTTGGGGAGTAAAACAGCAGAGAGAACATCTCTGTCTATGTGTCTCTCCCTATCATTCTGCCTTTCAAATAAATAAATAAATCTTTAAAAAAGGTTTATTAATGTATGCTATAATCCAATCCAGTGAAAGAGAAGCATTAACTATTGCTACCTATATTTTTATTTATTTTTATTTTTTAAATTTTTTAAACTTTTATTTAGTAAATATAATTTTCCAAAGTACAGTGTATGAATTACAAAGGCTTCCCCCTCTAATTTCCCTCCCACCAGCACCCTGCCCATCTCCCACTCCCTCTCCCATTCCATTCACATCAAGATTCATTTTCAATTATCTTTATATACAGAAGATTATTTTAGTATATATTAAGTAAAGATTTCATCAGTTTGCAGCACACAGAACATAAAATGTAAAATACTGCTTGAGTACTAGTTATAGCATTACTTCACATTGGACAACACCTTAAGGACAGAGATCCCACATAAGGAGTAAGCACACAGTGATTCCTGTTGTTGACTGAACAATCTGGCCCTCTTGTTTATGGCATCAGAAATCTCCCTGGGCTCTAGTCATGAATTGCCAAGGCTATGGAAGCCTCTTGAGTTAACTGACTTCAATCTCATTTAGACAAGGTCATAGTCAAATGGGAAGTTCTCTCCTCTCTTCAGAGAAAGGTACCTCATTCTTTAATGGCCCATTGTTCTACTGGGATCTCACTCACAGAGATCTTTTGTTTAGGTCATTTTTTTTTCTTTTTTGCCAGAGTGGCTTTCCATACCTAAAATACTCTCATGGGCTCTTCAGCCAGATCTGAGTGCCTTAAGGGCTGATTCTGAGGCCAGAGTGCTGTTTAGGACATCTGCCATTCTACGAGACTGCTGTGTATCGCACTTCCCATGCTACCTATACTTTATATAGTCTAAGTATTGTATAAACTAAAATATACAACACTAGGAGTATGCTATCAGTAATTACACTACCAATCTCAATGATTATAAATAAGAATTTTAGCAACTATACTGATTCTGAACCGTGATTCAATGATTCTGCTATTAAATTTAAAATGCCCATGAACTTCAATGTTTCTGTGTAGCTCCTAATAGAACTACAAGCCTTAGAAGTTCTATGCTGTTTAACATTTCATCTTCAGTGCCAACTTGATTATTACACTGCCAGTTTATAAAGCACTTCACAGTCATGTGAACCTTACCATAAGGTAGGACTGTGTAGAATAAATCCTTTAACTATAAAGACAATCTTATCTCACAAGGGAGGAAGATCCAGAGGGGTCAAATGACTTGCTAATGTCACTTAGCTCTGTTGGCACAGAAACAAGGCAATCTCTCAGCTTCCTGCCACCTCCCCTTACACCACCTGCCTCAACTAGATGAGCCTGTAATTTTAAGGACACTCAGGCCCCATGAGTTTAAATGAATTTTTCAAGGTTACATGACAAGTACCAAAACCAGAAGCAAAAATTATTGCTTCCATCTTTCTCTTCCTTGTCCACAATGGAAGTCTGATTTATAGTTATGCATTATTCTAATATCATTTACAACCAAGAAGCATTATTTTTCCCCAAATTTAACAATGAAACTACCTTTTTCCATTGAGGAAGTTATTTTAATGTATGATACAAACATACTTGTTTTGTTTTTTACTTTGAGATGCAAAGAAATGAACAAGTAGACAGAGAAGTGGTATTCACCCTCTAGTTCACTGCTGAAATATCCACAGTGGCCAGGGCTGGCCCAGGAGCAGGGAACCCAATCATCTGAGCCATCACTTGCTAGCTCCCAGGGTCTGCATTATCAGGAAGTTGGAGGCAGGGGCTGGAACCGGGAATCAAACACAGAAACTCCAATGTGGGACACAGGCATCTGAACCACAAGGCTGCACCCTGGCTTCCAGACTTGTTTTTTCACCAGTCCTCTGAAAAGGAAAGTTAATTACAACCTGAAATCCAAGACTCTGGAGTCCTCAGGTGTGTGTGTCTATGCATGAGAGTTAGTTGGGTAGATCAAGAGTCTGCAGTTTAGAGAGAACAGAAGAGTGAAACATGTGTCAGAGGATGTCAGCATTGGAGAGGTGGCTGTGCTCTAGTCAGAGGCTGAGGAGGACAAGTCCACAGAGAGCAGCAGCACCTAGGGAGTGTGCGAGAAAGTAGGGAAAAAATGTTGAAAAATAAATATGTGAAAAAGATTTATTTATCTGAAAGATGGAGTTATAAAGAAGGAGAGACAGGGAGGGGGAGGGAGAGATCTTCCATCTGCAGGTCAACCCACCAAATGGTCACAATGTCTGGGACTGGGTCAGATCAAAGCCAGGATCTGGAACCCCATCCAAGTCTCCCTCGTGGGTGCCAGGGACTTAAGAACTTGGGTTGTCTGCTGATTTCTCAGATGCATTGGCAGAGAGCTGGATGGGAAGTACAGCAGCTGAGACACAAACAGTGGCCATATGGGATGCCAGCATCAGTGGCAACAGATTATCCTAATTCATCACAACACTGGCTCCAACAAAAGAACTTAGGTAAACAATTCAAATTGCCAGGGAAACATCAAATAAAATGCCAGGGATAAGCATTGTGGTGCAGCAGGGTAAACCACTACTTAGGAGGCATACCTCATTCTTAAGTATGAGGATGTCTTTCAAACATTTTTGTACCAGAGAGTACAAACCAGAACACCATAGAATCTTCCAGATCTGGCACTGCCTGTTCTCAGGGCCCCTCACAAACACTCCTATGCTTCCCCTGGTCAGTTTGTTCTGGCTGGAACCAGCCAGAGCCCTGGGGTCATTAGAGCGGGAAATGGGATTAAAGGATTTCATGCTGCAGAATTGCTCCAAGCCAGTTTTTTTCACTGAGAGACAGAGACCCAGAATGACATGCCTGGAGCTCACAAGGCCATGCCTGGACACACTCACAATTGATTTGGAGGGAATTAATTACTGTACCCTCAGCAAAAGTGTAGCATTTTATTTTCCAAAACCAAAGACTCATCTTGGTCATGTTGCCTCTAGATTTCTAAGCATGAAACGCCCATATGATTTTTTTTTATTTCATAATGGCGACTCTATCTGAATGCTTGCTTGTATTGTGTAGGATTACAGAATTTGGGAAGAAAGAAGGCAAAACCAACTCAGACCCCGAAAACATTTAGGAAATTGCCGCTCAATAAACCAAAATTCAGCTGAGGCACCCAAAACAATGAGAGAAAGCCAGAATTGGAGCAAGCCAACAGCCGTGCCCTGATTCAAAAAGACCATTCATCCCGTGCCGTGAATTCCATATTCCAGCCTCAAAACAAGAGCTCACATCAGAAACTTCATTACAAACCATGATAATTAAGAAAAGTCAAAAAAACAAAGAGATGCAAGAGTCCCTAGTGAATTTGGCTTTGTCAGTCACATAGAAACCACCTGATTCTGGATTCATCCACCCCTCCCAGCTGACTGCTGTGCAATTCTGATTGAATTCACCAGAAAATCACAGGCAAACTCGATTGGTGGGTGTTAATATCTGTCCCCTCAGCAAAAGTGTTCCATTTCATTTCACAAAACACAAAAACTCACCTTGGTCGTGTTACCTGTAGATTTCTAAGCTTCAAACGCCCATTTGTTGTGTTTTTTATTTCATAATGGCTACTCTGTCCAAACTCTTGTTTGTATTGCGTCAGAATACAAAATGTGGGAAGGAAGAAGGCAAAACCAACTCAGACCCAGAAAACATTTAGAAAATTGCCGCTCAACAAACCAAAAGTCAGCTGAGGCACCCAAAACAATGACAGCAAGCCAGAATTGGAGCACGCCAACAGCTGTGCCCTGTTTGAAAAAGACCATTCCTCTGGTGCCCTAAACTCCATATTGCAGCCTCAAAACAAAAGCTCACATCAGAATATTCATTACAAACCATGAAAAATAAGGGAAATGTGAAAAAGCCAAAGAAATGCAAAAGTCCTTTGTGATATTTGGCTGGATTTAGACACAAGGAAACTGGCAGTTTCCAGATTCATCCCCCCCCCTTCCACAGACTCACTTTGGAAATCTGATTGAATTCACCTCAAAATCGCACTCACACTCAATGTGGAGGGAATTAGAATCTGTCCCCTCAGCAGAAGGGTTCCATGTCATTTTCCAAAACACAGAAACTCATTTTGGTCCTGTTGCCTATAGATTTCTAAACCTGAAAGGGCAATTTGCTGTGTTTTTTTTTCTTTCATTATGGCTACTCTGTCCAAAATCTTGCTTGTATTGCATCAGAATACAAAATTTGGGAATAAGAAGGCAAAACCAACTCAGACCCAGAAAACATTTAGAAAATTGCCGTTCAAGAAACCAAAATTCAACTGAGGCACCCAAACAATGACAGCAAGCCAGAATTGGAGCAAGCTAACAGCTGTGCCCTGATTGAAAAAGGACCTTCCTCTTGTGCCCTGAACTCAATATGCCAGCCTCAAAACCAAAGCTCACATCAGAAAATTCATTACAAACCATGCTAAATAAGAAAATTGAGAAAAAAGCCAAGGAAATGCAAGAATCCATAATGATATTGGGCTTGATTTAGTCGCAAGGAAACCGGGTGTTCCAGGATTCATCCACCCCTCCAGCTGACTGCCTGTGGAATTCTGACTGAATTAACCAGAAAATCGCAGTGAAACTCAGTATGGAGGCAATTAATTTCTGTCACCTCAGCCAAAGTGTTCCATTTGATTTTCCAAAACACAAAAACTCACCTTGGTCATGTTACCTGTAGATTTCTAAGCTTCAAAGGCCTATTTGTTGTGTTTTTTATTTCATAATGGCTACTCTGTCCAAACTCTTGTTTGTATTGCGTCAGAATACAAAATTTGGGAAGGAAGAAGGCAAAACCAACTCAGACCCCGAAAACAGTTAGGGAATTGCCGCTTAAGAAACCACAAATCAGCTGAGACACCCAAAACAATGACATCAAGGAAGAATTGGAGCAAGCCAACAGCTATGCCCTTATTGAAAAAGAACCTTCCTCTTGTGCCCTCAACTACATATTGCAGCTTCAAAAGCAAAGCTCACATCAGAAAATTCATTATAAACCATGATAAATAAGAAAAATGAGAAAAAAGCCAAAGAAATGCAAGAATCCATAATGATATTGGGCTTGATTTAGTCGCAAGGAGAACGGCTGTTCCCGGACTCATCCACGCCTCCAGCTGACTGCCTGTGGAATTCTGACTGAATTAACCTGAAAATCGCAGTGAAACTCAGTTTGGAGGCAATTAATATCTGTCACCTCAGCCAAAGTGTTCCATATTATTTTCCAAAACACAAAAACTCACCTTGGTCATGTTGCCTGTATTTTCTAAGCTTCAAACGCCTATTTGTTGTGTTTTTTATTTCATAATGGCTACTATGCCCAAACTCGTGTTTGTATTGCATCAGAATACAAAATTTGGGAAGGAAGAAGGCAAAACCAACTCAGACCCAGAAAACATTTAGGAAATTGCCACTCAAGAAACCAAAAGTCAGCTGAGGCACCCAAAACAATGACAGCAAGCCAGAATTGGAGCACGCCAACAGCTGTGCCCTGTTGAAAAAGACCATTTCTCCGGTGCCCTGAACTCCATATTGCAGCCTCAAAACCAAAGCTCACATCAGAAAATTCATTACAAACCATGAAAAATAAGGGAAATGTGAAAAAGCCAAAGAAATGCAAGAGTCCTTTGTGATATTTGCTGGATTTAGACAAAAGGAAACTGAATGTATCCAGATTCATCCACCCCTTCCACAGACTGACTTTGGAATTCAGATTGAATTCACCTCAAATTTGGACTACACTCCATTTGGAGGGAGTTAGAATCTGTCCCCTCACCAGCAGGCTTCCATGTCATTTTCCAAAATACAGAAACTCATCTTGGTCGTGTTACCTGTAGATTTCTAATCCTGAAAGGCCAATTTGCTGTGTTTTTTTTTCTTTCATAATGGCTACTCTGTCCAAAATCTTGCTTGCATTACATCAGAATGCAAAATTTGGGAATAAGAAGGCAAAACCAACTGAGACGCAGAAAACATTTGGGAAAATGCTGCTCAAGAAACCACAAATCGGCTGAGGCACCCAAAACAATGACAGCAAGCCAGAATTGGAGCAAGCCAACAGCTGTGCCCTGTTTGAAAAAGAACCATCCTCTTGTGTCCTGAAATCAATATGCCAGCCTCAAAACCAAAGTTCACATCAGAAAATTCATTACAAACCATGATAAATAAGAAATATGAGAAAAAAGCCAAAGAAATGCAAAAATCCAAAATGATATTAGGCTTGAATAGTCGCAAGGAGACTGGCTGTTCCCGGATTCATCCACCCCTCCAGCTGACAGCCTGTGCAATTCTGATTGAATGAATCTAAAAATCGCAGTGAAACTCAGTTTGGAGGCAATTAATATCTGTCACCTCAGCCAAAGTGTTCCATTTTATTTTACAAAACACAAAAACTCACCTTGGTCTTGTTATCTGTAGATTTCTAAGCTTCAAATGCCCATTTGTTGTGTTTTTTATTTCATAATGGCTACTCTCTCCAAACTGTTGTTTGTATTGCGTCAGAATACAAAATTTGGGAAGGAAGAAGGCAAAACCAACTCAGACCCAGAAAACATTTAGGAAATTGCCGCTCAACAAACCAAAAATCGGCTGAGGCACCCAAAATAATGACAGCACACCCGAATTGGAGCAAGCCAACAGCTGTGCCCTGATTGAAAAAGACCCTTCCTCTTATTCCCTGAACTCCATATGCCAGCCACAAAACCAAAGCTCACATCAGAAAATTCATTACAAACCATGATAAATAAGAAAAATGAGAAAAAAGCAAAGGAAATGCAAGAATCCATAATGATATTGGGCTTGATTTACTTGCAAGGAAACCGGCTGCTCAAGAAACCACAAATTGGCATTCAAATCCTCCACACATTAGTGTTTTCTAGGCAGAAGTCTTCAGAAACCCGATTAAACATGCTATCTGTGTTTGTAAACATGACATGGGATGCATTTGCCGAACAGAAAGATTGTGCTTTTCTCCAAAACCACTTTGACCATGATTTTTTAGTTAAATATAGCCCAAAAACCACAACAAATTTTCAGGATTTCCCGGGGTGAAAGCAGAAATATCTGGTGTGTTGTGGCTATCTCATTCCAAGATCTTGCTATAGCTTCTCTGTTTGTTTGTGTTTTCTGGACATTCTCTATGGACTTTACACTGTTGAATGCATTTTAGCATGACACTTTTTGTTTTCTTCTGGCAAACGCTAATTGGTTCCCCTTGGTGTCAAATCCTCCACACATTCGAGTTTTCTAGGCAGAAAGCTTCAGTATCCTGAGGAAACATGATATTTGTTTTTGTAAACATGACATTGGATGCATTTGCTCAATAGAATGATTGCGCTTTTCTCCAAAACCAGTTTCACGGTTATTTTTTGGTTAAATTTCACCCGAAAACCACAACAATTTGTCCAGATACTCCTGGATGAAAACAAAAATATCTGGTGTGTTGTGGCTATCTCTATCCCAGATTGTGCTACAGCCTCTCTGTTTGTTTGTGTTTTCTGGACATTCCTTACACACTTTGGTTTTGAATGCATTTTAGCATGTAATTTTTTGTTTTCTGCGGGCAAACGCTAATTGCTACCACATGGAGTCAAATCTTAAACACATTCGAGTTTTCTATGCAGAAAGCTTCAGAAACCCGATTAAACATGATATTTGTGTATGTAAACACAACGTTGGATGCATTTGCCAAACAGAAAAATTGTGCTTTTCTCCAAAACCAATTTCACGGTTATTTTTTGGTTAAATTTCACCCGAAAAGCACGACAATTTGTCCAGGTACTCCTTCATGAAAACAAAATTTCTGGTGTGTTGTTGCTATCTCAATCCCAGATCGTGCTACAGCCTCTCTGTTTGCTTGTGTTTTCTGGACATTTTCTCGGGACTTTACAGTTTTGAATGCATTTTAGCATGTAAGTTTTTGTTTCCTGCCGGCAAACGATAATTGCTTCCACATGGGGTCAAATCCCACACACGTTCGAGTTTTCTAGGCAGAAAGCTTCAGAAACCCGATTAAACATGATATTTGTGTTTGTAAACATGACATGGGATGCATTTGCCGAACAGGAAGATTGTGCTTTTCTCCAAAATCACTTTGACTGTGATTTTTTGGTTAAATTTCACCCGAAAACCACAACAATATTTCCGGATACTCCTGGATGAAAACAAAACTATCTGGTGTGTTGTGGCTATCTCAATCCCAGATCTTGCTACAGCCTCTGTGTTTGTTTGTGTTTTCTGGACATTCTCTATGGACTTTACAGTTTTGAATGCATTTTAGCATGTAAGTTTTTGTTTTCTCTCGGCAAATGCTAATTGGTTCCCCTTGGTATCAAAACCACCAGACATTCGAATTCTCTAGGCAGAAAGCTTCAGAAACCTGAGAAAACATATTTGTGTTTGTGAACATGACATCCAATGCATTAGCCTAACAGGAAGATTGTGCTTTTCTCCAAAACCACTTTCTTGGTGGTTTTTTGGTTAAATTTCACCCGAAAATCACAACAATTTGTCCAGATACTCCTGGATGAAAACAAAAATATCTGGTGTGTTGTGGCTATCTCAATCCCAGATCTTGCTACAGCCTCTATGTTTGTTTGTGTTTTCTGGACATTTTCTAGGGACTTTACGGTTTTGAATGCATTTTAGCATGTAAGTTTTTGTTTTCTGACGGCAAACGATAATTGGTTCCACATGGGGTCAAATCTCCCACACATTCGGTGTTCTAGGCAGAAAGCTCCAGAAACCCGATTAAACATGATATTTGTGTTTGTAAACATGACATGGGATGCATTTGCTCAACAGAAATATTGTGCTTTTCTCCAAAACCACTTTCAATGTCGTTTTTTGGTTAGATTTCACCCGAATTCCACAACATTTTGTCCGGATATACTGGGATGACCGCAGTAATTTCTGGTGCGTTGTGGTTATGTCAGTCCCAGATCTTGCTGCAGCCTCTGTGTTTGGATAAATTTCACCCGAAAACCACAACAAATCAGGATTTCCTGGGATGAAAGCAGAAATATATGGTGTGTTGTGACTATCTCAATCCCAGATCTTGGAACAGCCTCTGGGTTTGTTTGTGTTTTCTGGACAGTATCTAATGACTTTATGCTTTTGAATGCATTTTAGGAAGTAATGTTTTGTTTTCTGCTGGCAAATGCTAATTGGTTCCACATGGAGTCAAATCCTCCACACATCCGAGTTTTCCTGCAGAAAACTTCAGAAACCAGAGAAAACATGATATTTGTGTTTACAAACATGACGTTGGATGCATTTGCCAAACAGAATGATTGTGCTTTTCTCCAAAACCACTTTGACGGTTATTTTTTTGGTTAAATTTCAACCGAATTCCACACCAATTTGTCTGGATATGCCTGGAGGAAAGTAGAAATATCTGGTGTGTTGTGGCTATCTCAATCCCAGTTCTTGCTACAGCCTCTAGGTTTGTTTTTTGATTTTTCTGGACATTATGTAAGGCATTTATGGTTTTGAATGCATTTTGACATGTAACTTATTGTTTTCTGCTGGCAAGCATAAATTGATTTCACATGGAGTCACATCCTCCACACATTCAAGTTTTCTAGGCAGAAAACTTCAGAAACCCAAATAAACATGATAGTTGTGTTTGGAAACATGACATTAGAACCGCTTGTCAAAGAGAAAGATTGTGCCTTTCTCCAAAACCACTTTGACTGTTTTTTTTTTTTTTGGATAAATTTCACCCGAATTCCACACTGCTTTCTCCGAATATGCCTGGATGTAAGCAGAAATATCTGGTGTGTTGTGGCTATCGCAATCTCCGGTCCTCCTACACCCTCTGTATTTGAGTTTCCTGGACATTATCTCCTGACTTTGCGGTTTGTAGTGAACTTGAGGATGTAACATTTTGTTACATTTAACTGCTGGCAAGCGCTAATTGGTTCCACATGGAGTCAAATCCTCCACACATTCGAGTTTTCCTGGCAGAAAGCTTCAGAAACCCGAGAAAACATGATATTTGTGCTTGTAAACATGACATTGGATCCACTTGCTAAAGGGTAAGATAGTGCTTTTCTCCAAAAACACTTTGATGATGATTTTTTGGTTAAATTCACCTGAATTCCACACCACTTTGTCCGGATATGCCTGGAGAAAAATCAAATATCAGGTGTGTTGTGCTTATCTCAATCCCAGATCTTGCTACAGCCTCTGGTTTTATTTGGGTTTTCTGGACATTATCTACGGGATTCACCGTTTTGATTGAATTTGAGCATGTAGCTTTTTGTTTACACCTGGCAAACGCTAATTGGTTCCACATGGAGTCAAATCCTCGACACATTCAAATTTTCCTGGCAGAAAGCTTCAGAAACCTGAGAAAACATGATATTTGTTCTTGCAAACATCATATTGGATACACTTGCCGAAGAGTAAGATTGTGCATTTCTCCAGAACCACGTTGAAGGTGATTTTTTGGTTAATTTCACCTGAATTCCACACCACTTTGTCTGGATATGCCTGGAGGAAAGCAGAAATATCTGGTGTGTTGTGGCTATCTCAATCCCAGATCTTGCTACAGCCTATGTTTTTGTTTCTGTTTTCTGGACATTATCTCCTGACTTTGCGGTTTGGAGTGAATTTGAGCATGTAACTTTCTTGCCGAAGAGAAAGATTGTTGTTTTCTCCAAAACTACCTTGAGGGTGATTTTTGGTTTAAATTTCACACATATGACTTTACAATAGATCAATTCTGACATTATATAGAGTTAGTAGCCATAATGGATTAAGATTTTGTGTAAACACATCCCAGGCATAATCCAATGCAAAACATGTATTTGATTTTTGGCTCCAGTCAAAATTATTAAGTCATCCAGAGGTCCCCTCTAAGTTATCTTATTTGCATGAGTTAGCTATGGCCTGAAATTTGTGTATTAGACAGAATAATAGCCACTCATATTGCCCATGGAATATCTGAGTGTTAAAATCCAAGGTATAGGAATTGAGGAGAAAAGAATTTTTTTCTTCTACCAGTCACAAATGAACTCTCAAATTTATAAACCATTTTATAGCCAGCAGAATCTGATCTTCTGAGATATTCTCAAATGCTACAAGTTATCATTTGACTAAACCACATTTGGATGCATAATGCAACTACTGTGTGTTCAACAGTTTATTTGATTCTCAGTTCTCACACCAGTTAGCTTGGGGTTGGGGAGTGAAGAATGATTAGCCTTTACAAAGATTTTACTCTCCACACAAGGGTGTGAAGGCATTTAATCCCAATTAGAAGAGATTAATCATTGGGAACAGGTGGGACCCTAATGAAGTGATTAGGCTAAATCAATTCATGTGATTATTGAGTGACTGCTTATTCCCAGGTGTGTGCTATAGAAACTACTTCATATTTGAACTCCTGCAATTTCATTATTTGGTCATATGGTCTCTGTGCCACCCAAACCTCTGCCAACAAGATGACCATCAACAGATACTGCCCTCCAACCTTTGGCCCAAACCAAGAGACAAATACCATTTCTTTCTAAATGACTGAGTCTGTACCATTCTGTTATTAGCATCAAACAAAACCTGACTCAGAACCTAGGAAGAGCTGTGCTGACAGCACTGAATTGTAAACTAGTGACCTCGTTTCTCTGTGAACTTCCCTCACCACACTCAGGAGCCCTCAGGAGGATGCTGGGACTCATTGGAAGCTGGAAAGTGGTGAGTGTCAGAGACCAGTATTCTATGGGCACAGGAGGGGAGCTGGGCCAGTAGCCAGGACCCTGGTGTCCTGTCCTGTGTCTAAAAGGAAAAGGGTTTGTGTGAACCCTGGGGCCTCACAGCTTTCCAAATTGATGGTGATTACAGAATCCACATGTGGAAATGAACTTCCACATGGGATCTGATATCCTTTGGTTGAGAAACGAGGTCACTAGTTTACAATTCAGTGCTGTCAGCACAGCTCTTCCTAGGTTCTGAGTCAGGTTTTGTTTGATGCTAATAACAGAATGGTACAGACTCAGTCATTTAGAAAGAAATGGTATTTGTCTCTTGGTTTGGGCCAAAGGTCGGAGGGCAGTATCTGTTGATGGTCATCTTGTTGGCAGAGGTTTGGGTGGCACAGAGACCAAATGACCAAATAATGAAATTGCAGGAGGTTCAAATATGAAGTAGTTTCTATAGCACACACCTGGGAATAAGCAGTCACTCAATAATCACATGAATTGATTTAGCCTAATCACTTCATTAGGGTCCCACCTGTTCCCAATGATTAATCTCTCCTAATTGGGATTAAATGCCTTCACACCCTTGTGTGGAGAGTAAAATCTTTGTCAAAGCCAATCATTCACTCCCCAACCCCAAGCTAACTGGTGTGAGAACTGAGAATCAAATAAACTGTTGAACACACAGTAGTTGCATTATGCATCCAAATGTGGTTTAGTCAAATGATAACTTGTAGCATTTGAGAATATCTCAGAAGATCAGATTCTGCTGGCTATAAAATGGTTTATAAATTTGAGAGTTCATTTGTGAGTGTCAAATTGTTAAGTCAACAACAGGAGTCACTGTGTACTTACTTCTCATGTGGGATCTGTCCTTAGTGTGTTGTCCAATGTGAAGTAATGCTATAACTAGTATTGAAACTGTATTTTTACACTTTGTGTTTCTGTGTGGGTGTAAACTGATGAAACCTTTACTTAATATATACTGAATTGATCTTCTTATGTAAAGATAATTAAAAATGAATCTTGATGTGAATGGAATGGGAGAGGGAGTGGGGGATGGGAGGTGTGCATATGGGAGGGAAGTTAAGGGGTGAGCACATGTAATCCAAAATCTGTACTTTGGTAATTTATATTTACTAAATAAAAAAATAAAAAAAGGATTTTAATTTCATGAGAGATTTTCTTTCATGTTCTCCATGGATTTTAGTAGTCCATGCTTTTGCTTTTGATTACTTCTGTATAATCTTATCATTAATTTTTGGAATTCTATTTCTTGCATTTCTTCTATCTCATCATCTTCATAATCTTGTAATGAAGTGTTCTGTTCTTTTGGGAGCATGATGTTGTCTTCCTTATTCTTGTCCTTTGGGTTGTTGCATTTGTTGTTCAGCATTTGTGGAGGTACTCGTTGGTTTCTTCTTTTTTCCCCCCACTTTGGCGTCTTTTATCCTTGTACTCTATAGATAAGTGGAATGTCTGCTTTCAGTGAATGTCTAGAGGCTTGAAGTGGATGTAGCCAGAGAGCTCTGTTCAGTTCTCTAGAGTTAAGGGCATGCCTAAGTTGATACTCTCAGGTTTGACATGGTAAATCGTCACTCTCTTTTTTTAATCAGAATGGAATTATTTCTGCTCAGCTGAGCTCTTCTCCTTGATGGAGTCCAGTGCCTGAGCACTAGCCAAAGTGGATATAATATTCCTCTGCTCTGTCCCAAGGATCGCACAAAGGATCTGTGCAATCCTCAGTATAAGTTAAGATTTTCCAGCAATGTCTCTAACCAGGTGCCCAGGACTTCTGGAACTTGTGGTGTCCCACTGAGACTGCTCAAAGTCTCATGCACACCATGAGTTCTTCCACACACACTCATTTTTTTCCACAGTCACAGTTCTGAAGCTTCACACATTCACAAGCTCCTAACCTTCTGTTATTTCTCCCCACTGGAGTCAGTAATCTCCAGTCGGCTGATTGCTGGGCACAGAAATGAGTTGGTGCAGCTTTTATGTATGTCCAAATTGGTGCCTGCTCTATTGGCTTGTATGGCTTTGTAAGGTGATCAGAGAGAAATGTGTTCATACCCTCTTTTTTTTTTCTCTCTCCTCTAGTTAGGCTGGTGCACTTTCCCTCATATAGCTTCAAACCTCACTTCCTCTAGGGTCTTCCTTCTGCTTTTTCACCAGAGTCTCAGGCTACTGCCATCTTGTCTCACCTCACTTTGCAGCAATGGTGCATAGGCTCTTGGATATTGGAGTCCTGAGCCATGCGAGCCCATGCCCTCCATGTAATAGAGTTTCCTCTGCCTTTTTTTCATAACTCTTCCCCAAGACTACCACTTTTTTAAAACTATTTTCCCCTGGGCTAGAGAAATACGCTCCCTCCCTATTCTGCTATCTTGTAACCACCACTGGCTGCCAATAGGCTTCTTCTAAAGGGCATTTATAGATTGGCAGCGACAGCAAGCAGAAAGTAAGGTCACTGTGTACTTCCTACCTCTTGCTAGCAGGTGGCTTCCTCTATGACCAACATCCTGCATCGAGAGCATGTTGGCTGTAGCTAAAGAACAACATTCACAATGATCATCACCCAAAGCCGCAGCCCCATGGGAGACCTGGATTCTCAGATATGTTATATCTACTTGGCTCAGTTTTGGTAGGTTATATGTATCCACAAATAAACAATTTTTTAAAATTTTTCATTTATCCTTTTTAATATAAATTAGTGATGCCTATTATATCTGTGATATGCATTATAGTTTCCCCTTCTTTGATTTTATTTACTTGAACCTAGTTTTTATAACCTAGTGAAAGGATTGTTTCTTCTATTAAAAATAAAATTTTATTTTGCTTATCTTTAATGTTAACATTCCATTTATGACCTATGCTATTCATTTCATCTTGTATTTGGCTTATTCTTGTTTTCTAGGACTCTTGAGATGGATACTTAGGTTGTTTATTGGAAATCTCTCTGTTTAGATTTTTGGCCATGGCAATGTCTGGGTATAGAAAGGCTATTGACTTTTACGTGTTACTATTATATTATGCTACTTTAACAAAGTTTTTTATGAATTCTAATCATTTACAAGTGGACTCTTTTGGCTTCCCTATATTGAGAACCATGTCATTTTCAAATAGAAATAATCTGAATCCCCACTTTTTAACTTGTATCCCTTTGATTTCCTCTTCTTATCAAATGGTTATGTCTAAAACTTCAAGGTGTATATTGTTTGTCTTTTTAAACAATAAAATTATGAACTAAATTAATAGAAAAATACATGATGAGGCAACAGAGGTATATGACTAAATATTTTAATGATGGATCTGAAATGACTAGTGTTTGTGGCACGCATTAGTTTGCAATGGGATTGGCCACTGCTTGCAATGCTGGCCTCCTATATTGTAGTGTTACTTTGTGTATATTCTATTAATGAACCTGGGAAGGCAATGGAACATGACCCAAATGCTTTGGAATGTGCCCATATAGCAGATGTAAATAAAATTACTTGCTCCTGGCTCTGTCCTCGCCAAAACCTGTTTATTTTAGCATCTTGGGAAGTGAGCCAGGAAAAAAGATGCTTCATGTGTCAGTGTCTCTGTTTTTGTCTTTCATTTCTCTGCCTTGCAAATAATTAAATATTTAAAAAGAAAAGGCTAAATTCAGTTAATAATCCTTGAGGTTATTTTCATTCGCTAGACTCACTCTTTGCTCATCACTCCCTTTATTTGTACCACTTGGACTATATAATCTTCTGTATTCAGGACAAATTAATCACTATAGCTTCCTTATTGACTGAGAAGAGTCAGACAAAGGAGTGGCTTATGACTAGCCAATTTTTGGTGAGTATGATGTTCACAATTTTTCTCATATTGGAGTTTCCCTTGGAAACTATATCTCCATTCCCAGAAGGAACAACTCCTGTTGGCAGAGGTGTGTGATGAACAAAGAGAGCAAATTCCTGGAAAGGACATATAAACTCACAAAGCCCATGGTGCTGAGCTAGCTCATTAATCCCTGAAATTTCATTTTTATCTCAAGTAATATGAAATTGAGACCTATTTTTTTCTTTTTTTAATTTTTTTGATAGGCAGAGTGGACAGTGAGAGAGAGAGAGAGACAGAGAGAAAAGTCTTCCTTTTCCCATTTGTTCACCCTCCAATGGCCACCATGGCCGGCACACTGCGGCTGGAGCACCTCGCTGATCTGAAGGCAGGAGACAGGTACTTATCCTGGTCTCCCATGGGGTGCAGGGCCCAAGCACTTGGGCCATCCTCCACTGCACTCCCTGGCCACCGCAGAGAGCTGGCCTGGAAGAGGGGCAACCGGGACAGAATCTGGTGCCCAGACCGGGAATAGAACCCAGTGTGCCAGCACTGCAAGGCAGAGGATTAGTCTAGTGAGCGGCGGTGCCAGCCAAGACCTATTTTTTTCATCATGTACTAGTTTCTGAACTCTGAGATGAGGGAACTTAGGCTTGGAAGCTCAAGCTTAAGGTTCCCACATTTGTACAATATCACTTAGGACAATGGTAGTATAGAGAAAACACAGGAATTTGAACAGGGAAAATCATATCTGTGCAATAAAGGAAACCAGGGAGAGGTTGTGGGCCTAAAACCAGTACACTGTCTTACTCCCACTGAAGTTCATATTAGCCATAGCCATTCCCTGTTAGAGAAGAACAACGTGGCAGTAGAGGCTCTATGTAATTCTTGTGTTGACATCTCGCATGATTTATAGAGGAAACTAGCGAGCAGAGAAGGTTAAGATCTGACTCTCAGAGCTATAAATAAAGATTTGATAGATCATCAGATGAATGTATAGAGAAATGGATTTCAAGAGTTTTGAATTAATTCCCAGAGACTGGAACTTTTGTTTTGTGCAATGAATTTAAATGCACCCACAGTAAAGCTCATTATTTTATTCTAGTAAATGTACTATAGTAGTTTTCTGAATTCTGGAATATTACCCATGAATAACACACTAATTATTTGATTAGGTCACAGCAAATATCTTTTGATGGATTAGATATAAGTTGCCATAGGAATATTGGCTTCTTGTTTAAGTATCTTGAAGTAGAATAGCATCATGTTTTCCATATTTTATACATGTATCTGTAATAAGCAGATGTGTGTTTAGAAATACAGTATAATTATCAGAATTGAAAACAAAGGGAAAACAAATAATAAGCATCATAAAACCTGTTCCCACATTTGAATTTATCCATTTTTAACTTTTATTTAGTAAATATGAATTTCTAAAGTACAGTTTATGCATTACAATGGCTTCCCCCATAAATTCCCGCCCACCCACAACCCTCCCATCTCCTGCTGCCTCTCCCATTCCATTCACATCAAGATTCATTTTCAATTATCTTTATGTACAGATCACTTTAGTGTATATTAAGTAAAGATTTCAACAGTTTGCACCCATACAGAACGATTAAGTGTAAAATACTGTTTGAGTACTAATTATAGCATTAGTTCACATTGAACAACACATAAAGGTCAGAGATCCTACATGAGGAGTAAGTGCACAGTGACTCCTGTTGTTAACTTAAAAAATTGGCACTCTTGTTTAAGGCATCAGTAATCTCCCTAGGCTCTAGTCATGAGTTGCCAAGGCTATGGAAGCATTTTGAGTTCACTGACATTGATCTTATGTCAACAAGGTCATAGTCAAAGTGGAAGTTTTCTCCTCCCTTCAGAGAAAGGTACCTCCTTCTTTGATGGCCCCATTCTTTCCACTGGGATCTCACTCGCAGAGATCTTTCCTTTAGGGTTTTTTTTTTTTTTTTGCCAGAGTGTCTTGGCTTTCCATGCCTAAAATACTCTCATGGGCTCTTCAGCCAGGTCCGAATGCCTTAAGGGCTGATTCTGAGGCCAGGGTGCTGTTTAGGACATCTGCCTTTCTATGAGTCTGCTGTGTATCCCGCTTCTCATGTTGGATCGTTCTCTCCCTTTTTGATTCTGTCAGCTAGTATTAGCAGACACTCGTCTTGTTTATGTGATCCCTTTGACTCGTAGGTCTATCAGTATGATCAATTGTAAACTGAAGTTGATCACTTGGACTAGTGAGATGGCATGGGTACATGTCACCTTGATGGGATTGAATTGGAATCCCGTGGCACGTTTCTAACTCCACCATTTGGGGCAAGTCCAATTGAGCATGTCCCAAATTGTACATCTCCTCCCTCTCTTATTCCCACTCTTACATTTAACAGAGATCACTTTTCAGTTGAATTTAAATACCTAAGAATAATTGTGTGTTAATTAAAGAGTTCAACGAATAGTTTTAAGTAGAACAAAAAATACTAAAAGTGATAAAGTTTTAACTTGTAGATCAACAGTAAGGACAAGGACTGATCAAGTCACTGTTTCTTATAGTATCCATTTCACTTCACCATGTTTCCTTTTTGGTGCTCGGTTAGTTGTCACCAATCAGGTAGAACATATGATATTTGTCCCTTTGGGACTGGCTTAATTCACTCAGCATGATGTTTTCCAGATTGCTCCATTTTGTTGCAAATGACAGGATTTCGTTGTTTTTTTTTTTTCTGCTGTATCGTATTCTATGGAGTACATGACCCATAATTTCTTTATCCAGTCTACTGTTGATGGGCATTTGGGTTGATTCCAGGTTCTAGCTATTGTGAATTGAGCTGAAATAAGAATTCATCTATTTTTGACACATGCCTTTCAAATATGAGTTTGAAACCCTAAAATTTAACCACTGGAGTTCCACTTCATTAGTGTGTGGTTGAAGATGAATTCTTTTGCATCATGCATTTTGTGTTGAGAGTGAAGCGATTACTCAGGAAACATACAAATCATTCTTCTTGTTTCTTTTTATATTTCAAAGAAACATTTTATTTATTGAGTACAGATCTCATCAGTACAACTTTAGGAATATAGTGATTCTTCTCACTATGCTGCCCCTCCCTCCTCCACTCTCACCCCACTCCTCCTTCCTTGCTCATTCCAAGTCCCATTATCCTTTAAGATACATTTTTATTTAACTTTATACATAGAAGACCAACTTTTACAAAGTAGATTTCAACAATTTACACATACGAACAAACACACACAGACAAACACACACACAAACCGAGAACTAGTTTTACAGTTAATTCTCATAATACAATTCATTGCAGACAGAAGTCCTTTATGGAGAGTATGTGCACAGTGACTCCTGTTGTTAATGTAACAAATAACAGTCTTATGTATGATATCAGTGATCACCCAAAACTCTTATCATGAGCTGCCTAGGTTATGGAAGCTACAAAGGCTATAGTAGCCTTTGTATCCAAAATCTGCATCAGTATCTAGACAAGTCCACAAGCAAAGTTGAAGTACTCTCCACCTGTCAGACAAAAGTACATCCTTCTTTTATGGCCACTTCTTTCCACTGGGGTCTCTCTCACAGAGATCCTTTATGTAGAACATTTTGTACCACATTGTCTTGGCTTTTGATGCTTGACTTGCTCTCATGTGACTTTAACCTGACCAGAATGCCTTATGGGCTGATTCTGAGGACAGAGTGTTTTTTTTAATGTGATTCTCATTCTATGTGTCTGCTCTGTGTACTGCTTCCCATGTTGGAATATTCTCTCCTTTTTAATTCTGTTTATTTTTACCAGACATTTCATATTATTTATATGATCCATTTAACATGTAATCCTATCTATATTATCAATTTAACACTTAATATGTTCACTCTAACAATTAAGATGGCATTTTTTACTATCCAGTTTGATGGGATTTGAGGTCCCATACCAAGATTTTAAATTGTACCTTTAGAAGTAATCTGTAGGAAAGTATGCAGGACAATAGAGCTTCACAGTTACAAAATCCCTCCTTCCTGTGTTATTCCAAACATTATGCTTAATGAGATTTATTTTCAATTGACTTTATAAACCTCCACTGTGATACAACCTTGACTAAACAAGTTCAGAGTTGGTGAACTCAAGGGGCTCCCTCGGGTGATTGCTGACATCATAAATAAGAGTGCCAATTGTTAAATCAACAACAGGAGTCACTGGGTACATGCTCCCCATGTAGGATCTCTGTCCTTAATGTGCTTTACTATGAAACTTAAAGACAACATTACTAGTTGAACAATACCCTATACCTTGTGCGGTTGTGTGAAGGCAGCCTGTTGAAATCATTGCTTAGTATATACTAAGTTGCTTTCTGTATATGAAGGTAATTGAAAATGAAACTCGATGAAGAGCAGGATGGGAGAGGGAGTGGGAGAGGGAAGGGTCACAGGAGGGAGGGAGTTTGGGGGGGAGCCACAATACAAAAGTTGCACTTTGTAAATTCACATTTATTAAATAAAAAGATAAACACATGATTAACTCAATGTTAAGAAAGAGTTCTACAAATAGTATGACGTACAGAAAAAAAAAAAAAAAACTGTTTCTCAACAGTCAAGACCAAAGCTGTTCAAGTCATTGCTTCTCAAAATGACAATCTTAGTTTTATGGATTTTCTTTTAGGTGCTCTGTTAGTTGTCACTAACTATTATGGTATTAGTATATTGGGACTGTCTTATTTCACTCAGTATGTTTTCTAGATTCATTCATTTTGTTGCAAATGAATGGATTTCATTGTTTTTATCCATTGTGTAGTATACAATAGAGTATATATCCCATAATTTCCTTATCCAGTCTTTAGTTGAAGGGCATTTAGGTCAATTCCATGTCTTAGCTATTGTGAATGCAGCTTTCATAAACATCGAGGTACAGATAACATTTTTCATTTGCTGATTTCATTTCCATTGGGTAAATTCCCAGGAGTGAAATGGCTGGGTCCTATGGTAGGTCTATATTCAGATTTCTGAGGTATTTCCAAACGGTCTTTCATAGTGGCTTTACAAGTTTACATTCCCACCAGCAATGGGTTGGGGTACCTTTTGCCTCACATTCTCATCAGCATTTGCTGCTTGTTGATTTCTGTATGAAAGCAATTCTAACTGGGATGAGGTGAAACCTCACTGTGTTCTTTTTAAAGATTTATTGAATTTATTTGAAAGACAGAGTTACAGAGAGAGGTAGAGACAGAGATAGAGGTCTTCCACCTGATGGTTCACTCCCCAGATGGCTGCAATGCCTACAGCAGTGCTGATCCAAAGCCAGGAACTTCTCCAGGGTCTCCCACGTGGGTGCAGGTTCCCAAGGACTTAGGCCATATTCTATTTTTTCCCAGGCCATAGCAGAGAGCTGTATAGGAAGAGGAGCAGCTGGGACTAGAACTGGCACCCATATGGGATGCCTGCACTTCAGGCCAGGGATTTAACCCACTGCACCACAGTGCCAACCACATCACTGTGGTTTTAAATTGCATTTCCTTGATGGCTAGTGATTCTAGACATTTTTTATTTGTCTCTTTGCCATCTGGATTTCCTATTTTGAAAAACATCTATTTAAATGCTTGGCCCATTTCTTCACTGGGTTGTTTGTTTCATGGTTGTGGAGTTTCTTGATCTCTTTATATATCCTGGTTATAAATCTTTCATCAGCTGCATAGTTTACAAATAATTTCTCCCATTCTATCAGTAGCCTCTTCACTTTCCAAGTGTAATCCCATTTCTTAATTATGGCTTTGATTGCCAGTGCCTCTGGTTTCTTTTCGAAGAACTCTTTGCCTGAGCCAATTATCTTCCTGGCTTTCCCCAATGTTCTTTAATAATATGGTGTTATCAGCTCATAGATTTATGTCTTTGATCATTTTGAATGGATTTTTGTGTATGGTGTAAAGCAGGGGTTTTGCTTCATATTTTTGCATGTGGGAATCCAGTTTTCCCAGCACCACTTGCTGAAGAGACTGTCCTTACTCCAGGGGTGTGTTTATGCTCTTTGGTTGAATATAAGTTGGTTGAAGATGCTTGGATTGACTTCTGGTGGTTTGTTTGTTTGTTTGTTTGTTCATTTTGTCCATCCATCTTTTTTTTCACAATTACTAGGCTGCTTTTATTATAACTGCCTTGAAGCATGTCTTGAGACCTTGTATTGTGATGCCTCTGGCTTTGTTTTTGTTCTATAATATTGCTTTAGCTATGCAAGGTCTCCTGTGTTTCTTCATCATTTTTCTAGATCTTAGAAGAATGTCTTTGCTATTTTGATTGGTATCACATTGAATTCGTAAATTGCTTTTAGAATAATGGGCATTTTGATGATATTGCTTCTTATAATTCATGAACATGGATTTTTTTTCATTTTTATCTTCTGTTTCTTTTTTAATATTTTATAATTCACATCATAAAGATCTTTGGCATTGTTGGTTAAATTTACTCCATGCTATTGTGAATGGGAATGATCTGAGAAATTCTTTCTGAAACATGCCATTGTGTATACAATCTGTGTATACAAAGGCTGTTTTAATGTCTGTGTATTGGTTGTATATCCTCCTACATTACCAAACTCTTCCATGAGTTCACATAATCTCTTGGAGGAGTCTTTTGGATCCATCTGCAAATAGAGATGTCATCTGCACATAGAGATAGTTTGACTTTCTCTTTACCAATTTGTGTCCCTTGATTTCTTTTTCTGGCTAATGGCTCTGGTTAAATCTTCCAGGATTATACTGAATAGCAATGTTGAGCGTGGGCATCCTTGTCTAGTTCCAGATCTCAGTGAGAATGCTTCTAACTTTTCCTCATTCAATGGGATGCTGACTATATTTGTCATAAATTTCCTTGATTGTGTCAAGAGATTTTCCTCTATACTCAATTTGCTCAGTTTTCATCATGAAAGGGTGTTGTATTTTATCAAATGCTTTCTCTGCATATACAGATAATCATTTGGTTTCATTCTTAAATTTGTTAATGTGATGTATCACATTGATTGATTTGCAAGTATTGAACCATCCATGCATTCCAAGGATAAATTCCACTTGGTCTGCATGAATGATCTTTAGATGTGTTGTTGGATTCCATTGACTAGAATTTTATTAAGGAATTTTGCCGCTATTTGATTTAGGGAAATTGGTGTGTAGTTCTCTTTCTCTATTGTGTCTTTTTCCGTGTTTAGAAATTAAGGTGATGCTGGCTTCAGGGAAAGATTTGTGAAAATTCCCTCTCTTTCAATTGTTTTGAATAACTTGAGAAGAATTGATATTAATTCTCTTTTAAATTTCTGTTAAAATTCAGCAGTGAAGACATCAGGACCTCAGCTTTTGTTTGTCGAGAGGATCTTTATTACTGATTCAATTTTCATCTTGGAAATTTGTCTGTTTAGGTTTTCTATGTATTCATTGCTCCATGTAGCTAGGTTGTTTGTTTCCAGGAACCTGTCCATTTCATTTATGTTTCCAGCTTGTTGACATGCAGCTCTTTGTATTAATTTCTTGTAATTCACTTCATGGTGTCTGTTGTTACATTTTCTTTTTCATCTCTAGTTTTATTCATTTGCATCTTTTTTTTGGGTTAGTTGCCCAATTATGTGTCAATTTTATTTAAAAAAAATCTCTTTTTTTACAGGCAGAGTGGGCAGTGAGAGAGAGAGAGACAGAGAGAAAGGTCTTCCTTTGCCATTGGTTCGCCCTCCAATGGCTGCCATGGCCGGCACACTGCAGCTGGCGCACCATGCTGATCTGAAGGCAGGAGCCAGGTGCTTATCCTGGTCTCCCATGGGGTGCAGGACCCAAGCACTTGGTCCATCCTCCACTGCACTCCCTGGCCACAGCAGAGAGCTGGCCTGGAAGAGGTGTAACCGGGACAGAATCCGGCACCCCGCCCGGGACTAGAACCCGGTGTGCTGGCGCCACCAGGCAGAGGATTAGCCTATTGAGCCACGGCGCCGGCCACAGCTCTTTATTTTGCTGATCTTTTATATTGTTTTTTGGATTCATTTTTTAAATTTCCTCTCTAATTTTGATATTTCTTTTCTCCTATTAGTTTTGGTTTGGTTTGCTCATTTTCTAGATCCTTGAGATGCATTGATAGCTCATTTATTTGGTGTATTTCCAGTTTCTTGATATAGGCACCAATTGTTACAAACTTTCCTCTTAACATTGCTTTTGCTGTACACCATAAGTTTGATATTTTGTTGTTGCTTCATTTGTTTCCCAAAATTTTTTATTTCAACTTTTATTTCTTCTATGACCCACTCTTTATTCTGAAGCATACTGTTCAGTCTCCATATGTTTGCATATGTTTCAGAGATTGTTAAGTTGCTGATTTCCAGCATCATTCTATTGTGGTGTGAGAAGAAGCGTAGTATGATTCTGATTTTTTTTTTTTTTGGTTTTGGAATTTGCTGATGTTTGCTTTATGGTCTAGTATGTGGTCAATCCTAGAAAAAGTTCCATACACTCCTGAGAATAATATGTATTCTGGAACTGTAAGGTGAAAATTTCTGTGGATATTTATTAGATCCATTTGGTCTATAGTGTTGATTACCTCTGCTGTTTCCTTGCTGAATTTCTGTCTTATGGATCTGTCCATTCCTGAATGTGGGGTATTGAACCCCTCCATTACTATTATGTTTGAATTTATGTCTCCCTTTGCTTCCTTTAATGTTTGTTTTAAATAGTCAGGTGCCCTGTAATTAGGTGCATATGCATTTATAATAGTGATATACCCTCCTAGCGTGTAGGATTTCTGATGAGAAGTCCACTCTGAGTCTAACTGGAGATCCTTGAAATAAATCTAGTGTTTCTCTTGTGAAGATTTTAGAATCTTTTCTTTATGTTTTACTGTGGAAAGTTTGCTTATAATCTATCATGGTGAATATATTTTCTGGTCATTTCTTTTAGGAGTTCTATATGCTCCTCGGACTTAAATGTCCCTTTATTTCTCCAAATTAGGGAAGTTTTCTGGAATTATTTCACTAAAAAGGCCTTCTCATCCATCCCATCTTTCCAAAACTTCATAAATTCCTAGAACTTTTATGTTGGGTCATTTGATAGTATCTATAATTTACCAACAGTGTATTTTAACTTTCTAATTTCTTCTTATGTTTGATCTCTCTGAATGATTTCTTTTTTTCGTCTTCTAAGTCAGATATTCTTTCTTTTGATTCACAGATTCTTTTGTTAAAGCTTTCCACTGCATTTTCTAATTTGCTCTATTGACTTCTTCATTTCCAAGATTTCATTTTGATTTCTCCTTAAGTTCTCAATTTCATGGGAGAAAATTTCTTTCATGTCATGTATAGATTTTATTAGTTCATGCATTTTCTTCTGATTACTTTTAAGCAATCCTGTGATCAATATTTTGAATTCTACTTCTGGATATTTTTAATCTCATCATCTTCACAATCTATTATTGTAGTGCTGTGTTCTTCGGGGGGCATCATTTTGTCTTCCGTATTCTTGTTTGGTGCATTTGTTATTTAGTATTTGTGGACATAGTCATTTTATTTTTGCTGTTGCAGCTTTTATCTGTGGACTATGTCTGTGTTCATTATCAGATTGTCTGCTTTCAGGAAATACCTAAAGGCATGTGGTGATTGTAGCCAGGGAGCTCTGTTCATTGCTTCAGAGTGAAGGGTGTGTCTGAAGTGACACACCAATTTTGGCATCTTAAATCTCTTTTTTTTATTAGAGGGGAGGTTTCTTCTTGTCTGTTGGTGTAGATTCATCTGAGCTCCTCTCCTCAAATGAGACCAGTGCCTGGGTGCTAGCCCCAGAGGGTATATTATTTATTGGCACTGCCACAAGGACCACACAAAGGATCTGTGCAGTTTTCAGTATAAGTTTGGATTCTCCAGCAATGACCCTTGCCTGGTAACCAGGGAATGCTGATTGTGTGGAGCCTCCCACACTGACTGCTCAAAGTCCCGGTGACTCCCTTTTTGCTCCCACACAACCTCAGTATTTACACAGTCCTAGCACAGAAGCCTCACACAGTCTCAAGCAGCATACCCCCCTGCCAGATCTCCCCACCAGATCAGGATTCTCTGCTTGGCTGCTTTCAAGATGCTGACACAAGCTAGCGCAGCTGTCATATGTGTGAAAATGGCACTTGTTCTATATCACTTGCTTACATGTTGCAGTTGCAGGGTGCTATGGACAGAGAAAATGTGCCCCCTCTTTTTTTTCTCCTCTAGTTTGGCAGGTACATTATCCCCCAATTGGCTCCAAGTCAGATTCTCTCTAGGCTCTTCCTGCAGCTTTTTCACCCATGGATTTGGCTTATGCAGTCTGGTCTCACCACACTCTCCTCTCTGATGTGGAGGCTCTTGGCTGCTGGAGTTCTGAGTTGTGAATCCCTCCATGTAGGTCCACTTTGTCCCTCCAATATGTAGAGCTTCCTCTGCTTTTTAACCCAAAACTCTTGCCTGAATCTGCACTCTTTCCATTTTTTAAAAACTATCTTCCCCAAGAATAGAGCAGCAAGCTCCCTCCCTACTCTGCAATCTTGCCCCTGATCCCTATTATTGTTTTCTAATGGAGGAGAGCTTACACGTATCTGGATTTGTTCAACATCAAATATTAATAACCTTGATGAGAAGGGAAGAATTTATTTCCATGCAAAGTTAAATCAGAAGAAATTAACATATATGTTCAGGTACAGGACTCCATCCTTTAATAATGTGTGGGTGGTAGGAATCCAAGTGCTTATGCACCAACTACTGCCTCATAGACATCTTAGCAGGGTGCTGCCTTGAATATGCAGAATAACAATCACGCATCTGGGCATGTTGGTATTAGATATAGTATTTCCCAAGCAGCAGACTAACTTGCATCACAACATTTAACATTCCCAAGTCTGATGGTTTGCTATGAAATTTTGCCTGGGTCCTGTATCTCCAACAGGAAGTTCTGAGGCTTCTTCATAATATAACTTTTCAAATCATGTTGGTGTTATATTCACTGAATGCCAAGAAGCATTTTAGGGAAGAACTACATGAATATTTGGAAACTGGGAGGTGTCTTTTGCAATAATTACTATAAAGATATAGCATAATAAATGTGTATTATATTCATTTTTCTACACAGCTGTGGACAAAAATATCGTGGTTACAAGCAGAATATATTCTATAGAATTTTCAGTGTGTAACATCAAAATATGTTCTAGTGAAACTAACAATATGAAGTACCATGAAGTATATTTGTAGCAACAGAATAATAGTTAACATCACCCAAGTATTTTTCTATAGGGTAGATTTTAGTGGCAGCATTTGTTTCTTTCTGTGGTATTTTGCAACTTGACTCACAAGCATTCTTAAAATAAAAAATTGCTTCTTGGCAGTAACATTTTAAACAAATTAAGTAGCAAGTACATGTTTCTTTTGACATAAAGATTACATGTACCTTATCACTGCCAATCAGTATAATTGTTGGTGATCTTTCTTTATTTTAACTTTTATTTAATGAATATAAATTTCCAAAGTAGAGCTGATGGAGTACAATGGCTTTCCCCCATAACTTCCCTCCCACCTGCAACCCTCCCTTTCTTACTCCCTCTCCCCTTCCATTCACATCAAGATTCATTTTCAATTCTCTTTTTATACAGAAGATCAGTTTAGCATATATTAAGTAAAGATTTCAACAATTTGCACCCACACAGAAACACAAAGTGAAAAGCACTGTTTGAGTACTAGTTATAGCATTAAATTACAATGTACAGCACATTAAGGACAGAGATCCTACATGAAGGTAAGTGCACAGTGACTCCTGTTGTTCACTTAACAAATTAACACTCCTGTGTATGGCATCAGTAATCACCCTAGGCTCTTGTCATGAGCTGCCAAGGCTATGGAATTCCTTTGAGTTCACCGGCTCTGATCATATTTAGACAAGGTCATTTCAAAGTGGAACTTCTCGCCTCCCTTCAGAGAAAGGTACTTCCTTCTTTAATGACCTGTTCTTTCCACTGGGATCTCAATCATGGAGATCTTTCATTTATGTCTTTTTTTTTTTTGCCAGAGTGTCTTGGCTTTCCATGCCTGAAATACTCTCATGGGCTTTAAAGCCAGATTCATGTGTTTTAAGGGATGATTCTGAGGCCAGAGTGCTGTTTAGGACATCTGCCATTCTATGGGTCTGCTGTGTATCTCGCTTCCCATGTTGGACCATTCTCTCCCTTTTAATTTTAATTCTATCAGCTACTATTCGCAGACACTAGTCTTGTTTATGTGATCCCTTTGGCTCTTAGCCCCATCATTATGATCAATTGTGAACAGAAATTGATCACTGGGACTAGTGAGATGGCATTGGCACATGCCGCCTTGATGGGATTGAATTGGAATCCCCTGGTATGTTTCTAACTTGACCGTTTGAGGTATGTCAGCTTGAGCATGTCCCGAATTGCACATCACTTCCCTCTCTTATTCACACTCTTATGTTTAACAACGATCACTTTTCAGTTAAGTTTCAACACTTAAGAATATCTGTGTATTGATTACAGTATTCAACCAAAAGTATTAAGTAACACAAACAAAACAATTACTAAGAGGGATAACATATTAAGTTGTTCACCAACAGTCAGGGAAAGGGCTGATCAAGTCACGGTTTCTCGTAGTGTTCATTTCTCTTTAACAGGTTTCCTTTTTGGTGCTCAGTTAGTTGTCACCGATCAGGGAGAACATATGATATTTGTCCCTTTGGGACTGGCTTATTTCAGTCAGCATAATGTTTTCCAAATTCCTAACAGGGATCACTTTTCAGTTGAAAATTAACTACCAGGAATAATTGTGTTAATTACAGAGTTCAACTAATAGTACTAGAACAAAAAAATACTAACATGGATAAAGTATTACATTGTACATCAACAGTCAGGACAAGAGCTAATCAAGTCACTGTTGGTGCTCTTTCAAGGACATCTTCTTTGGTCCTTGTCATGTGTAAAGCACTGTTACTACTGAGGGAAGCTGATTGATGTTCTTTTCTACAGCTAATGTATTTGGTATTTTGTATTCACTTCTATCATGATATTGCTCTGAGTCTAGGAGCAAATAACACCAGTTCTCTCACATTTCCATTTATCTTCTCATCCAGGTACAGTCCTAATTCCCACTACATGTTTCCAAGGCCAAAGAAAATGAACACACCACCAGTAAGTTATTTATTTTTGTTTGCATTATATTGTGATATAGCAGCTTTATGAGTATATTTCATTAAAATCGTGAAATAAATATTTGACAACATAAAATTGTCATGATTATAAAGCATTAGAAATATCAAACCTGATATCAAATTTGTTTCTAGTCTCTGTGATGCTATAATGGTAACATGTTTATCATGTTATTTAAATTGGAACATAGGATCTCCTACATTATTGTAAAATATAAAGCCTGAATTTGTATTTATTGGTCTTTTCAATGATATAGTAGAGGTGGTTTAGTGCCAACATAGTAATATACACTGAACTAGTAAAAAGTTGTGGTTAGCACTGTGGCACAGTGGGTTAATTCCCTGGCCTGAAGTGCTGGCATTAAATGGGTGCCGGTTAGAGACCCGGTTGTTACACATCTTTTTTTGTTGTTATTTAGTAAAAAAGTACAGCTTATGGATTAAAAGGGCTTTTTCCCCCATAAATTCCCAACCACCCACCACCCTCCCATCTCCCACTCCCTCTCCCCTTCCATTCACATCAAGATTCATTTTCAATTCTCTTTATATACAGGAGATCAATTTAGTATATATTAAGTAAAGATTTCAACAGTTTACACCCACACAGAAACACAAAGTTAAAAATACTTTTGGAGTGCTAGTTATAGCATTAAATCACAATGTACAGCAAATTAAGGACAGAGATCCTACATGGGGAGTAAGTGCACAGTGATTCCTGTTGTTGAATTAACAAATTGACACTCTTGTGTATGGCATCAGTAATCACCCTAGGCTCTTGTCATGAGCTGCCAAGGCTATGGAATTCCTTTGAGTTCACCGGCTCTGATCATATTTAGACAAGGTCATATTCAAAGTGGAAGTTCACTCCTCCCTTAAGAGAAAGGCACCTCTTCTTTGATGGCCTGTTTTTCTACTGGGATCTCAATCATAGAGATCTTTCATTTAGGTCCTTTTTTTTTGCTAGAGTGTCTTGGCTTTCCATGCCTGAAATACTCTCATCAGCTCTTCAGCCAGATCCAAATGATTTATGGGCTGCTTTTGAGGCCAGAGTGCTGTTTAGGATATTTGCCATTCTATGGGTCAGCTGTGTATCTCGCTTCCCATGCTGGACCATTCTCTCCCTTTTTTATTCTATCAGCTAGTATTTGCAGACACTAGTCTTGTTTATGTGATCCCTTTGGCTCTTAGCCCCATCATTATGATCAATTGTGAACAGAAATTGATCACTGGGACTAGTGAGATGGCATTGGCACATGCCACCTTGATGGGATTGAATTGGAATCCCCTGGTATGTTTCTAACTCGACCGTTTGAGGTATGTCAGCTTGAGCATGTCCCGAATTGCACATCACTTCCCTCTCTTATTCACACTCTTATGTTTAACAACGATCACTTTTCAGTTAAGTTTCAACACTTAAGAATATCTGTGTATTGATTACAGTATTCAACCAAAATACAAACAAAACAGTTACTAAGAGGGATAACATATTAAGTTGTTCACCAACAGTCAGGGCAAGGGCTGATCAAGTCACCATTTCTCATAGTGTTCATTTCTCTTTAACAGGTTTCATTTTTGGTGCTCGGTTATTTGTCACTAATCAGGGAGAACATATGATATGATATGTGTTAATTACAGAGTTCAACCAATAGTACTAGAAAAAAAATACTAACATGGATAAAGTATTACATTGTACATCAACAGTCATGACAAGAGCTGATCAAGTCACAGTTTCTCCTAGTGCCCATTTTACTTCAACAGGTTTCCCCTTGGTGTTCAGTTATTTGTCGCCGATCAGGGATACCATATAATATTAGTTCCTTTGGGCCTGGCCTAGTTCATTCAGCGAAATGGTGTTCAGACTCCTCCATCTTGTTGCAAATGACTGGATTACATTGTTTTTTACTGCTGTATAGTATTCTATAGAGTACATGTCCCATTATTTCTTTATCCAGTCTGCCATTGATGGGCATTTAGGTTGGTTCCAGGTCTTGGCTATTGTGAATTGTGGTGCAATAAACATTAGGGTGCAGACTGCTTGTTTGTTTCCCAATTTCAGTTACTGTGGGTAAATTCCAAGTAGTGGGATGGCTGGGTTGAATGGTAGGGTTATATTCAGGTTTCTGAGGAATCTCCAGACTGACTTCTACAGTGGCTTCACCAGTTTGCATTCCCACCAACAGTGCGTTAGTGTCCCTTTTTCCCCACCTCCTCTCCAGCATCTATTGTTGGTAGATTTCTGAATGTGAGCCATTCTAACCGGGGTGAGGTGAAACCTCATTGTGGTTTTGATTTGCATTTCCCTGATTGCTAGTGATCTTGAAAATTTTTTCATGTGTCTGTTGGCCATTTGGATTTCCTCTTTTGAAAAATGTCTGTTGAGGTCCTTGGCCCATCTCTTAAGTTGGTTGTTTGTTTTGATCTTGTGGAGTTTCTTGATTTCTTTGTAGATTCTGGTTATCAACCCTTTATCAGTTTCATAGTTTGCAAATATATTTTCCCATTCTGTCGGTTGTCTCTTCACTTTCCTGACTGTTTCTTTTGCAGTACAGAAACTTCTCAATTTGATGCAATCCCAAATGTTAATTTTGGCTTTGACTTCCTGTGCTTCTGGGGTGTTTTCCAAGAACTCATTGCCGGTACCCATATCTTACAGAGTTTTTCCAATTCTCTCTTATAATTTGATGGTGTCAGATCATAGATTGAAGTCTTTAATTCATGTTGAGTGGATTTTTGTGTAAGGTGAAACGTAGGGGTCTTGCTTCATGATTCTGCATGTGGAAATCCAATTTTCATAACACCATTATTTAAATAGACTGCCCTAACTCCAGGGATTGCTTTTGGATGCTTGATCAAATATGAGTTGGCTGTAGATGTTTGAATTGATTTCTGGTGTTTCAATTCTGTTACATTGGTCTATCCATCTGTTTCTGTACCAGTACCATGCTGTTTTGATAACAACTGCACTGTACTATGTCCTGAACTCTGGTACTTGGATGTCTCCAGCTTTGTTTTTGTTGTAGAAGATTGCTTTAGCTATTCGAGGTCTCCTGTGTCTCCATATAAATTTCAGCACCATTTTTTTCCAGATTCTTGATCTGTTTGTAGATTCTGGTTATTACCGTAAAGTCCATAGATAATGTCCAGAAAACACAAACAAACACAAAGGCTGTAGCAAGATCTGGGATTGAGATAGACACAACACACCAGATATTTTTATTTTCATCCAGGAGTATCTGGACAAATACTTGTGGAATTCGGATTAAATTAAAAAAAAAAAAAAGCACTGTCAAAGTGGTTTTGGAGAAAAGCACGATCTTTTTGTCCGGCAATTGCATCCAATGTCATATTTACAAACACAAATATCATGTTTTCTGGGTTTCTAAAGCTTTCTGCCTGGAAAACTCAAATGTGTGGAGGATTTGATTCCAGGTGGTACCAATTAGCATCTTTGAGCAGAAAACAAAAAGTGTCATGCTAAAATGCATTCAAAACAGTAAATTCCGTAGAGAATGTCTGAAATCAAAAACAAACACAGAGGCTGTAGCAAGGTCTGGGATTGAGATAGCCACAACACACCAGATGTTTCTGCTTTCATCCCGGATAATCCTGAAAATCTGTTGTGGTTTTCACATCAAATTTAACAAAAAAATCACCGTCAAAGTGGTTTTGGAGAAAAGCGCAATCTTTCTGTTCGGCAATTGCATCCAATGTCATATTTACAAACACAAATATCATGTTTTCTCGGTTTCTGAAGCTTTCTGCCTGAAAAACTCAAATGTGTGGAGGATTTGATTCCAGGTGGTACCAATTAGCATCTTTGAGAAGAAAACAAAAAGTGTCATGCTAAAATGCATTCCAAACAGTAAATTCCGTAGAGAATGTCTGAAATCAAAAACAAACACAGAGGCTGTAGCAAGGTCTGGGATTGAGATAGCCACAACACACCAGATGTTTCTGCTTTCATCCCAGATAATCCTGAAAATCTGTTGTGGTTTTCACATCAAATTTAACAAAAAAATCACCGTCAAAGTGGTTTTGGAGAAAAGCGCAATCTTTCTGTTCGGCAAGTGCATCCACTGTCATATTTACAAACACAACGATCATGTATTCTCAGGTTTCTGAAGCTTTCTGCCTAGAAAACTCGAATGTGTGAAGGAATTGACTCCATGTGGAACCTATTAACGTTTGCCGGCAGAAAACAAAAACTTACATGTTAAATGCATTCAAAACTGTAAAGCATGTAGAGAATGTAAAGAAAACAGAAAAAAAACACAGAGGCTGTAGCAAGGTCTGGTATTCAGATAGCCAAAACACACCAGATATTTTTCTTTTCATCCAAAAGTATCTGGACAAACTGTTCTGGTTTTTGGGTGAAATTTAACCAAAAACTCACCGTCAAAGTGGTTTGAGAAAAGCACTATATTTCTGTTCAGCAAATGCATCCAATATCAGTTTTACAAACACAAATATCATGTTTTCTAGGGTTTCTGAAGCTTTCTGCCTAGAAAACTCAAATGTGTGGAGGATTTGACTCCATGTGGTACTAATTAGTGTTTGCCAGCGGAAAACAAAAACTTACATGCTAAAATGCATTCAAAACCGTAAAGTCCGTAGAGAATGTCCAGAAAACACAAACAAACACAGAGGCTGTAGCAAGATCTGGGATTGAGATAGCCACAACAAACCAGATATTTTTGTTTTCATCCAGGAGTATCTGGACAAATTGTTGTAGTTTTGAAGTGAAGTTTAACCGAAAAATCACCGTGAAAGTGGTTTTGGAGAAAAGCACAATATTTCTGTTTGGCAAATGCATCCCATGACATGTGTAGAAACAGAAATATCATGTTTAATCAGATTTCTGAAGCCTTCTGCCTAGAAAATGTGAATGTTTGGAGGATTTGACTCCATGTGGAACCAATTAGCGTTTGCCAGCAGAAAACAAAAAGTGTCATGCTAAAATGCATTCAAAACGGTAAAGTCCATAGAGAATTTCCAGAAAACACAAACAAACAGAGAGGCTGTAGCAAGGTCTGGGATTGAGATAGCCACAACACACCAGATATTTCTGCTTTCATCCCAGCATATCCAGACAAATTGTTGTGGAATTCGGGTGAAATTTACCCAAAAAAATCACTGTGAAAGTGGTTTTGGAGAAAAGCACAATCTTTCTTTTCGGTAAATGCATCACATGTGATGTTTACAAACACAACTATCATGTTTTCTCGGATTTCTGAAGTTGTCTGCCTAGAAATCTCGAATGTTTCGAGGATTTTACTCCATGTGGTACTAATAGCGTTTGACGGCAGAAACAGAAACTTACATGTTAAAATGCATTCAAAACCGTAAACTACATTGATAATGTCCAGAAAACACAAACAAACACAGAGGCTGTAGCAAGATCTGGGATTGAGATAGCCACAACACACCAGATATTTTTGTTTTCATGTAGGAGTATCTGGACAAATTGTTGTACAATTCGGGTGAAATTTAAAAAAAAAAAAAAAAACACCAAAAAGTGGTTTTGGAGAAAAGCACAATCTTTCTGCGCAGCAAATGCATCCAGTGACAGGTTTACAAACACAATTTCATGTTTTCTTGGGTTTCGGAAGCTTTCTGCCAAGAACATTGGAATGTGTTAAGGATTTGACTCCAGGTGGAACCAATTAACATCTGTATTCAGAAAACAAAATGTGCCATGTGAAAATGCATTCAAAATCATAAAGTCTGTAGAGAATGTCCAGAAAACACAAACATAGAGGCTGTAGCAAAATCTTGGAATGAGATAGCCAAAACACACCAGATATTTCTGCTTTCATGCCGGAAAATCCTGAAAATTTGTTGTGGTTTTCGGGTGAAATTTAACCAAAATATCACCGTGAAAGTGGTTTTGGAGAAAAGCACAATCTTTCCTTTTGGCAAGTGGATCCAATGTCATGTTTACAAACACAAATATTATGTTTCCTCAGGTTTCTGAAGCTTTCTGCCTGGTAAACTCGAATGTGTGGAAGATTTGACTCAATGTGGTGCAATTAGCCTTTGCCATGAGAAAACAAAAACTTACATGCTAAAATGCATTCAATACCGTAAAGTCCGTAGAGAATGTCCAGAAAACACAAACAAACACAGAGGTTGTGGCACTATCTGGGATTGCGATAGCCACAGCACACCAGCTATTTTTTTTTTTTTTTCATCCAGGAGTGTCTGCCCAAGTTTTTGTGGTTTTCGCGTGAAATTTAACCAAAAAACCACCGTGAAAGTGGTTTTGGAGAAAAGCACAATCTTTCTGTTCGCCAAGTGCATCCAATGTCAAGTTTACAAAAAAAAAAAAACATCATGTTTTCTCAGGTTTCTGAAGCTTTCTGACTAGAACACTGAATGTGTGAAGGATTTGACTCCTTGTGGAACCAATTAGTGTTTGCCGGCAGAAAACAAAAAATTACATGCTAAAATGCACAAAACCATAAAGTCCATAAAGAATGTCCAGAAAACACAGACAAACACAGACGCTGTAGCAGGATCTGGGACTGAGATAGCCACAAAATACCAAATATTTTTGTTTTCATGCAGGAGTAGCTGGACAAATTGTTGTGGAATTTGGTAAAATAAAAAAAAAAGCCACCATCAAATTGGTTTGAGAGAAAAGCACAATCTTTCTGTTAGGCAAATGCAAGCAATATCATGTTTACAAACACAAATAATATGTTTTCTCGGGTTTCTGAAATTTTCTGCCTCGAAAACTCGAATGTGTAGAGGATTTAACTCCATGTGGAACCAATTAGCATTTGCCAGCAGAAAATAAAAAGTGTCATGCTAAAATGCATTCAAAACTGTAACGTCAGAAGAGAATGTCCAGAAAACACAAACACACACAGAGGCTGTAGCAAGATCTGGGATTGAGATAGCAATAACACACCAGATATTACTGCGTTCATCCCAGCATATCCGGACAAATTGTTGTGGAATTCGGGTGAAATTTAACCAAAAAATCACAGTGAAAGTGGTTTTGGAGTAAAGCACAATCTTTGTTTTTGGTAAATGCATCCCATGTGATGTTTCCAAACACAACTATCATGTTTTCTCGGATTTCTGAAGCTTTCTGCTTAGAAATCTCGAATGTTTCGAGGATTTTCTCCATGTGGTACCAGTTAGCGTTGCCGGGAGAAACAGAAACTTAAAGGTAAAATTCAAAACCGTAAAGTCCATAGAGAATGTCCGGAAAACACAAACACACAATCTTTCTGTTCGGCACAATCTTTCTGTTCGGCAACTGCATCCAATGTCATGTTTACAAACACAAATATCATGTTTTCTCAGGTTTCTGAAGCTTTCTGCCTGGAAAACTCGAATGTGTGGAGGATGTGACACCATGTGGTACTAATTAGCGTTTGCCTGCAGAAAACGAAAACTTACATGCTAAAATGCATTCAAAACTGTAAAGTCCATACATAATGTCCAGAAAACACAAACAAACACAGAGGCTGTAGCAAGATCTCGGATTGAGATAGCCACAACATGCCAGATATATCTGCTTTCATCCCGGAAAATCCTGACAATTTGTTGTGGAATTCAGGTGAAATAAAAAAAAATAAAATAAAACACCATCAAAGTGTTTTGTAGATAAGGAAAATCTTTCTTTTCAGCCAGTGGATCCAATGTCTTGTTTACAAACACAAATATCATGTTTGCTCAGGTTTCTGAAGCTTTCTTCCTAGAACAATCGAATGTGTGGAGGATATGATTCCATGTAATAATTAGCATTTACCAGCAGAAAACAAAAACTCACATGCTAAAATGCATTCAAAACCGTAAAGTCTGTAGAGAATGTCCAGAAAACACAAGCAAACAAAGAGGCTGTAGCAAGATCTGGGATTGAGATAGCCACAACCCACCAGATAGTTTTGTTTTCACCAGGAGTATCTGGACAAATTCTTGTGGTTTTCAGGTGAAATTTAACCAAAAAATCACCGTCAAAGTGGTTTTGGAGAAAAGCACAATCTTTCTGTTTGGCAAATGCATCCCATGTCATGTTTACAAACACAAATATCATGTTTTCTCAGGTTTCTGAAGCCTTCTGCCTAGAATACTCGAATGTGTGGAAGATTTGACTCAATGTGGTAGCAATTAGCCTTTGCCAAGAGAAAACACAAACTTACATGCTAAAATGCATTCAATACTGTAAAGTCCATAGAGAATGTCCAGAAAACACAAACAAACACAGAGGTTGTAGCACGATCAAGGATTGCGATAGCCACAACACACCAGCTATTTTTTTTTCATCCAGGAGTATCTGGCCAAGTTGTTGTGGTTTTCGGGTGGAATTTAACCAAAAAATCACCGTGAAAGTGGTTTTGGAGAAAAGCACAATTTTTCTGTTCAGTAAATACATCCCATGTCATGTTTACAAACACAAATATCATGTTTTGTTGCTTTCTGAAGCTTTCTGCATAAAAAACTCGAATGTGTGGAGGATTTGACTCCATGTGGAACCCATTAGTGTTTGCCGGCAGAAAACAAAAAGTGTCATGCTAAAATGCATTCAAAACCTTAAAGTTCATAGAGAACGTCCAGAAAACACAAACAAACACAGAGGCTGTAGCAAGATCTGGGATGGAGATCGCCATAACTCACCAGATATTTCTGCGTTCATCCCAGTGTATCTGGATAAATTGTTGTGCAATTCGGGTGAAATTTAACCAGAAAATCGACCTGAAAGTGGTTTTGGAGAAAAACACAATTTTTCTGTTCGGCAAATGCATCACATGTCTTGTTCACAAACACAAATATCATGTTTTCTAGGGTTTCTGAAGCTTTCTGCCTAGAACACTCGAATGTGTGAAGGATTTGATTCCAGGTGGAACCAATTACCCTCTGTGAGCCAAAAATAGAAAGTGTCAACCTAAAATGCCTTCAAAACCAATGTGCATAGATAATGTCCAGAAAACACAAACAAAGACAGAGGCTGTAGCAAGATCTGGGATTGAGATAGCCACAACACACCAGATATTTTTGTTTTCATCCAGGAGTGTCTGGACAAATTGTTTGGTTTTGGGAGAAATTTAACCAAAAAACCACCGTCCAAGTGGTTTTGGAGAAAAGCACAATTTTCTGTTCAGTAAATACATCCCATGTCATGTTTACAAACACAAATATCATGTTTTCTCAGTTTTCTGAAGATTTCTGCCTAGAAAACTCGAATGTGTGGAGGATTTGACTCCAGGTGGAACCAATTAGTGTTTGCTGGCAGAAAAAAAAAGTGTTATTCTAAAATGCATTCAAAACCTTAAAGTCCATAGAGAATGTCCAGAAAACACAAACAAACAAACACACAGGCTGTAGCAACATCTTGGAATGAGATAGCCACAACACACCAGATATTTCAGCTTTCCTCCCAGGAAATCCTGAATATTTGTTGTGGTTTTCTGGTGAAATTTAACCAAAAAATCACTGTCAAAGTGGTTTTGGAGAAAAGCACAATCTTTCTGTTTGGCAACTGCATCCAATGTCATGTTTACAAACACAGATATGTTTTCTCAGGTTTCTGAAGCTTTCTGCCTGGTAAACTCGAATGTGTGGAAGATTTGACTCAATGTGGTAGCAATTAGCCTTTGCCAGGAGAAAACAAAAACTTACATGCTAAAATGCATTCAATACCGTAAAGTCCATAGAGAATGTCCAGAAAACACAAACACACACAGAGGCTGTAGCATGATCTGGGATTGCGATAGCCACAACACACCAGCTATTTTTTTTTCATCCAGGAGTATCTGGCCAAGTTGTTGTGGTTTTCGGGTGGAATTAACCAAAAAATTACCGTGAAAGTGGTTTTGGAGAAAAGCACAATGTTTCTGTTCAGTAAATACATCCCATGTCATGTTTACAAACACAAATATCTTGTTTCCTTGCTTTCTTAAGCTTTCTGCATAAAAACTCGAATGTGTGGAGGATTTGACTCCATGTGGAACCCATTAGTGTTTGCCGGCAGAAAACAAAAAGTGTCATACTAAAATGCATTCAAAACCTTAAAGTTCATAGAGAACGTCCAGAAAACACAAACAAACACAGAGGCTGTAGCAAGATCTGGGATTGAGATAGCCACAACACACCAGATAGTTTTGTTGTCATCCAGGAGTATCTGGACAAATTGTTTGGTTTTGGGAGAAATTTAACCAAAAAACCACCGTCAAAGTGGTTTTGGAGAAAAGCACAATCTTTCTGTTTGGCAACTGCATCCAATGTCATGTTTACAAACACAAATATCATGTTTTCTCACGTTTCTGAAGCTTTCTGCCTGGTAAACTCGAATGTGTGGAAGATTTGACTCAATGTGGTAGCAATTAGCCTTTGCCAGGAGAAAACAAAAACTTACATGCTAAAATGCATTCAATACCGTAAAGTCCATAGAGAATGTCCAGAAAACACAAACAAACACAGAGGTTGTAGCATGATCTGGGATTGCGATAGCCACAACACACCAGCTATTTGTTTTTCATCCAGGAGTATCTGGCCAAGTTGTTGTGGTTTTCGGGTGGAATTTAACCAATTTAACCAATTTAACCACCGTGAAAGTGGTTTTGGAGAAAAGCACAATTTTTCTGTTCAGTAAATACATCCCACGTCATGTTTACAAACACAAATATCATGTTTTCTCAGGTTTCTGAAGCTTTCTGCCTAGACACCGAATATGTGAAGAATTGGACTACAGGTGGAACCAATCACCGTCTGTGAGCAGAAAACCAAAAGTGTCATGCTACAATGCATTCAAAGCCGTAAAGTCCTTAGAGAATGTCTAGAGAACACAAAGAAACACAGAGGCTGTAGCGTGATCTAGGATTGAGATAGCCACAACACACCAGATATTTTTGTTTCCATGCAGGAGTATCTGGACAAATTGTTGTGGTTTTTGGGTGAGATTTAAGGAAAAAATCACCGTGAAAGTGGTTTCAGAGTAAAGGACAATCTTTTTGTTCAGCAAATGCATCCAATGTCATGTTTACAATCACAAATATCATATATTCTTGGGCTTTTGAAGCTTTCTGCGTAGAAAACTCGAATGTGTGGAGGATTTGATTCCATGTGGTACTAATTAGCTTTTGCCAGCAGAAAACAAAAAGAGTCATGATAAAATGCATTCCAAAGCATAAAGTCCATAGAGAATGTCCAGAAAACACAAACACACACAGAGGCTGTAGCAAGTTCTGGGATTGAGATAGCCACAACACACCAGATATTTTTGTTTACATCCCAGCAAATCCTGAAAAATTGTTGCAGTTTTTAGGGGAAATTTAACCAATAAATAACGGTGAATGTGGTTTAGGAGAAAAGCACAATCTTTCATTTTGGCAAATGCATCCAATGTCATGTTTACAATCACAAATACCATTTATCTCAGGTTTCTGATGCGTTCTGCCTAGAACACCGATTGTGTGGAGGATATGACTCCAGGTGGAACCAATTAGCGTTTGCCAGCAGAAAACAAAAACTTACATGCTAAAATGCATTCAAAACCATCAAGTCCGTAGAGAATGTCCAGAAAACACAAACAAACATAGAGGCTGTAGCAAGATCTGGGATTTAGATAGCCACAGCACACCAGATAGTTTTGTTTTCATCCAGGAGTATCTGGACAAATTGTTGTGCAATTTGGGGGAAATTTAACCAAAAAACCACCAAGAAAGTGGTTTTGGAGAAAAGCATGATCTTTCTATTCGCAATTGCATCCAATATCATGTTTACGAACACAAATATCATCTTTTCTTGGGTTTCTGAAGCTTTCTGCCTAGAAAACTCGAATGTGTGTAGGATTTGACACCATGTGGATCCAATTAGTGTTTGACGGCAGAAAACAAAACTTACATGCTAAAATGCATTCAAAACCGTCAAGTCCATAGAGAATGTCCAGAAAACACAAACAAACACAGAGGCTGTAGCAAGATCTGGGATTGAGATAGCCACAACACACCAGATATTTCTGAGTTCATTCCAGCATATCCGGAGAAATTGTTGTGATTTCAGGGGAAATTTAACTAAAAAACAACCGTGAAAGTGGTTTTTCAGAAAAGCACAATCTTTCTGTTCAGCAAATGCATCCAATGTCATGTTTACAAACACAATTATGTTTTCTCTGGTTTCTGAAGCTTTCTGTGTAGAAAACTCGAATGTGTGGAGGATTTGACTCCAGGTGGAACCAATTAGCGTTTGCCGGCAGAAAACAAAACTTACATGTTAAAATGCATTCAAAACCTTAAAGTCCGTAGAGAAAGTCCAGAAAACACATACAAACACAGAGTCTGTAGCAAGATGTAGGATTGAGATAGCCATAACAACCAGATATTTCTGCGTTCATCCCAGCATATCGAGACAAATTGCTGTGGATTTCGGGTGAAATTTCACAAAAAAATCACCGTCAAAGTGGTTATGGCGAAAAGCACGATCTTTCTCTTCGGCAATTGCATCCCATGTCATTTTTAATATGCAAATATCATGTTTAATCGGGTTTCTAAACCCTTCTCCCTAGAAAACGCAAATGTGTGGAGGATTTGACTCCATGTGGAACCAATTAGACTTTGCCGGCAGAAAACAAAAACTTACATACAAAAAATGCATTCAAAACTGTAAAGTACGTAGAAAATGTCCCGAAAACACACAAAACACAGAGGCTGTAGCAAGATCTTGGATTGAGATAGCCACAACACCAGATATTTTTGTTTCCATGCAGGAGTATCTGGACAAATTGTTGTGGTTTTTGGGTGAGATTTAAGGAAAAAATCACCGTGAAAATGGTTTCGGAGAAAAGCACTATCTTTCTGTTCAGCAAATGCATCCAATGTCATATTAACAAACACAAATATCATGTTTTCTCAGGTTTCTGAAGCTTTCTACGTAGAAAACTCGAATGTGTAGAGGATTTGAATCCAGGTGGAACCAATTAGCGTTTGCCAGTAGAAAACAAAAAGTGTCAAGCTAAAATTTATTCAAGACCTAAAAGAACTGTGAGAATGTCCAGAAAACACAAACAAACACAGAGGTTGTAGCATGATCTGGGATTGCGATAGCCACAACACACCAGCTATTTTTTTTTCATCCAGGAGTATCTGGCCAAGTTGTGGTTTTCGGGTGGAATTTAACCAAAAAATCACCGTGAAAGTGGTTTTGGAGAAAAGCACAATTTTTCTGTTCAGTAAATACATCCCATGCCATGTTTACAAACACAAATATCATGTTTTCTTGCTTTCTGAAGCTTTCTACATAAAAAACTCGAATGTGTGGAGGATTTGACTCCATGTGGAACCCATTAGTGTTTGCCGGCAGAAAACAAAAAGTGTCATGCTAAAATGCATTCAAAACCTTAAAGTTCGTAGAGAACGTCCAGAAAACACAAACAAACACAGAGGCTTTAGCAAGATCTGGGATTGAGATTGCCATAACTCACCAGATATTTCTGCGTTCATCCCAGTATATCTGGATAAATTGTTGTGGAATTCGGGTGAAATTTAACCAGAAAATCGACCTGAAAGTGGTTTTGGAGAAAAACACCATCTTTCTGTTCAGCAAATGCATCACATGTCTTGTTCACAAACACAAATATCATGTTTTCTAGGGTTTCTGAAGCTTTCTGCCTAGGACACTCGAATGTGTGAAGGATTTGATTCCAGGTGGAACCAATTACCCTCTGTGAGCCAAAAATAAAAAGTGTCATCCTAAAATGCCTTCAAAACCAATGTCCATAGATAATGTCCAGAAAACACAAACAAAGACAGAGGCTGTAGCAAGATCTGGGATTGAGATAGCCACAACACACCAGATAGTTTTGTTGTCATCCAGGAGTATCTGGACAAATTGTTTGGTTTTGGGAGAAATTTAACCAAAAAACCACCGTCAAAGTGGTTTTGGAGAAAAGCACAATCTTTCTGTTTGGCAACTGCATCCAATGTCATGTTTACAAACACAAATATCATGTTTTCTCAAGTTTCTGAAGCTTTCTGCCTGGTAAACTCGAATGTGTGGAAGATTTGACTCAATGTGGTAGCAATTAGCCTTTGCTGGTAGAATTCAAAAAGTGTCATGCTAAAATTCATTCAAAATCGTAAAGTCTGTAGAGAATGTCCTGTAAACACAAACAAACACAGAGGCTGTAGCAAGATCTGGGATTGAGATAGCCATAACACACCAGATATTACTGCGTTCATCCCAGCATATCCAGACAAATGGTTGTGGTTTTCAGGTGAAATTTAACCAAAAAATCACCACGAAAATTGTTTTGGAGAAAAGCATAATCTTTCTTTTAGGCAAGTGGATCCAATGTTATGTTTACAAACACAAATATTATGTTATCTGGTTTCTGTAGCTTTCTGCATAGAACACATTTTATGTGTGAAGGATTTGCCTCCAAGTGGAACCAATTACTGTCTGTGAGCAGAAAATAAAAAGTGTCATGCTAAAATGCATTCAAAACCAAAGTCCATTGATAATATCCAGAAAACACAAACAAACATAGAGGCTGTAGTAAGATCTGGGATTGAGATAGCTACAACACACCAGATATTTCTGCTTTCATCCAGGAGTATCTGGATAAATTCTTGTGGAATTCGTGTGAAATTTAACTAAAAAATCACCATCAAAGTGGTTTTGGAGATAAGCACAATCTTTCTGTTCTGCACATGCATCCACTGCCATGTTTACAAACACAAATATCATGTTTTCTGAGGTTTCTGAAGCTTTCTGCCAAAAAAACTCGAATGTGTTGAGGATATGATTCCATGTGGTAACAATTAGCATTTATCAGCAGAAAACAAAAACTTACATGCTAAAATGCATTCAATACTGTAAAGTCCATAGAGAATGTCCAGAAAACACAAACAAACAGAGAGGCTGTAGCACGATCTGGGATTGCGATAGCCACAACACACCAGCTATTTTTGTTTTTATTCAGGAGTATCTGGCCAAGTTGTTGTGGTTTTCAGGTGAAATTTAACCAAAGAATCACCGTCAAAGTGGTTTTGGAGAAAAGCACAATCTTTTTGTTCAGTAAATGCATCCTATGTGATGTTTACAAAAACAAAAATCATGTTTTCTAGGTTTCTGAAGCTTTCTGCCTAAAAAACTCGAATGTGTGGAGGATTTGACTCCATGTGGAACCCATTAGTGTTTGCCGGCAGAAAACAAATGTGTCATGCTAAAATGCATTCAAAACCTTAAAGTTCGTAGAGAACGTCCAGAAAACACAAACAAACACAGAGGCTTTAGCAAGATCTGGGATTGAGATTGCCATAACTCACCAGATATTTCTGCGTTCATCCCAGTATATCTGGATAAATTGTTGTGGAATTCGGGTGAAATTTAACCAGAAAATCGACCTGAAAGTGGTTTTGGAGAAAAACACCATCTTTCTGTTCAGCAAATGCATCACATGTCTTGTTCACAAACACAAATATCATGTTTTCTAGGGTTTCTGAAGCTTTCTGCCCAGAACACTCGAATGTGTGAGGGATTTGATTCCAGGTGGAACCAATTACTCTCTGTGAGCCGAAAATAAAAAGTGTCATGCTAAAATGCATTCAAAACCCAAGTCCATAGATAATGTCCAGAAAACACAAACAGAAAAGCAAGTGATGCAATTTCAGAGGTTGGTGCGTGAGTCTCAGCAGCTTTGTCCATCTGGCCTGTGGCTCACACCTACCGCCCGCTCGGGACTGGTCAGGTGGTGGGCGCCGATCTGGCAGCAGGGGCCACGGAGCCTGCGGTGGCAGAGACGGCCACAGCCGTGCCGGCGGGCACACTGGCCAGCTTGCCAATACCCTGCGTGATCACATCCTCAATCTTCTTCCCGTTCAGCTCACTGATGACCTTGTTCAGCCAGTCGTCATCCGCCTCGATGCCCATGCTGTCCAGGATCTTCTTGATGTCTTTGGCGCTGGGCAAGGAGTTGCCCCCGAGGGCGGTCAGCAGAAACTCAAGTCAAAGAATCTTTTGAAAAAAAAAACAACAGTTGTGCTCCATCTGGACCGTCTTATTTAAAACCAAACCTAAATACTCAACAAGTACTACTTGAACACAGTTATGCCTTTAGGAATCCAATGGAGGCAAAGAGGAGGATAATTAAGCTGGAAAAAGAAATTGCAAGCTTGAAAAGAAAAATGAAGACCTGCCTACAGAAAGAACGTAGAGCAACTCGTAGATGGATCCAAGCCACGTGCTTGGTGAAGAATTTAGAAGCAAATGACATATTACCTAAGGGCACATCAGAACACATTTTACCAACTGCCTTAAGTAGTCTTCCTTTGGAGGATTTTAAGATTCTTGAAGGAAAGCAACAAGATAAAACACTGGCAGTTATCTAAATCTAACACAGATGAAGGGCACCTTCACTGAAGTTTAGCTTGCACAGAAGTTGATGTCCAATCTTCATTCTTTTTGGAGGCAAAGATATTTATGGTAATTATGCTGAAGTTGATTATTAATAAAGCTTTACTTGAAGTACCATTACTGTATAACTTATAAAGACTTGATTACAAAAATAATTTTATGAGGCTTTTATTTGAAAATTATTGGAAGTGCCTTACGTTAGAATTACATTCTGAAAATTTTTTGCTAGGAAATTATTATGTTTGTGAGATGTTTTGTATTTATTTAAGCTACTGTTAAAGAACAGCATGTAACACATAATATGTGTAATTTATATTAGAAAAAGAATCCTTGTCCAGTTCCAAAGTTGGAAAATTAAATTCTAAATAAGATGCTAAGTAGTAGCTAACCAACATTAAATAGTGATCTTAAAACTGTTGGGGTTTGGGCCGGAGCTGTGGCTCACTTGGTTAATCCTCTACCTGCAGCACCGGCATCCCATATGGGCACTGGGTTCTTGTCCATTTGCTCCTGTTCCAGTCCAGCTCTCTGCTGTGGCCCGGGAAGGCAGTGGGGGATGGCCCAAGTGCTTGGGCGCCTGCACCCATGTGGGAGATCTGGAAGAAGTACCTGGCTCCTGGCTTTGGATCAGCGTAGCTCCGGCTGTGGTGGCCATTTGGGGGGTGAACCAATAGAAGGAAGACCTTTCTCTCTTATCTCCCTCACTGTCTAACTGTACCTGTCAAATAAAAAAAAACTGTAAAATATTTTGGAATGTGTAGTATCCTTGAATCATCCAAATTTGATAAGGCCTCAAGTACCTCAGACTGATAAAAATTCGTAGCTGACTGTATTGACTTTACAAACATGTAATATACATGTTTCAGGATCTAGCTTTACCTTAATTAAACAATAGAGAAACACATATGACTCTTCTTATAATAAAAATACTATATTTACATCTTCAAAATTGATGTATTAGTAAGCACATGTGTTAGCAAATTCTGTATTAGGTACTTCTGCTCCTATAAGTGTTGATACTAAAACTCAAGCTTTTTTTTTTCTTCTTTTTAACTTTCTAAATACATTCTGTATCTCAGAAATAACATATCTGCATAGTAGACTTTTTCCCCTCCCTTTTCATAAACGAGCAGCACTTACAGTATTACATCTAAATAATTCATAACCAAAAATAGGATCTATCTTAAAGATAAGCTTGCTTTTTATTTCCTTTTTCAGTAAGTCAAATAGAGCAACCGTAGTGCAATTTGGGAAATGAACTGTAGTTCTTATATGTTTTTGATAAAGCTGTGCAAATGCTGATTATTTTATAAAACAACTCTTTTGTGGTTGCCACATGACTATTAAAGTATTTGCCTTATTTCACCAAATATTTAATAAAAATTATTTCCTTCAAACAGCTTTGTTCCAATCATGTAAAAACGTATTAGTATATCATCAAGTTATTTAATCCTAATTCAAACTTGTGATGCTACCATATGAAAGCATATAGCTGATCATAAATTGGTATAAATCTTTCCTGTAAAGTAATGGCTACTTTGATAAAAAGAAACTTTGGTCAGCAATTTGGGTTCCCCTACCCCTTTTTAAAAATGAGATTAGCTAGGATCCTGGTAACAATCTTTTGACAATGTAAGCACTGTTTTAATAAGGAATGTCTCAAGCAAATGTAAAGGTAGGAAGAAATTTTCTTAGTTCTCATGAGGTATTTACAGAAAATATTTTCTGAAAATCCTTCCGTGGGTGGTATTTCTTAAGTTGTTTTATCTTTGTCATAAGTACTGGATGTAGTTCCTTGAAATTGTCATTATATGTATTTTAGTATGGTTTCAAATACCTTCTCAGTGGTATAAATTCATCAGCAAATACTAACTGCATCTGCTTTATAATATAGACAAAATTAAAGTTGGGGCAATAATCATTTTAGCATAAACTGTGTTTTCCAGGACACTCATGTGGCTTACCTCCTACTCCAAATACAAAACAAACACTATTTTATTAATGTAGCCCAATTCCCATTTATCATAATTATGTTGTGTAATATTTTTAAACTATTAAGGCATAAAATATGGAAGCTTTTGGAAAAATTACTCAGTTTTCATTATTATAGACACCATTGAATAAACTGCCACTCAGTTTTAGAACAAAAAAAAAGAAAAAAAAAAGAAAGCACAAACAAACACAGAGGATGTAGGAAGACCTGGGATTGAGATAGCCACAACACACCAGATATTTTTGTTTTCATCCAGGAGTATCTGGACAAATGGTTTGGTTTTGGGAGAAATTTAACCAAAAAATCAAAGTCAAAGTGGTTTTGGAGAAAAGCACAATCTTTCTGTTCAGCAAATGCATCCAATGTCATGTTTACAAAAACAAATATCATGTTTTCTCACGTTTCTGAAGCTTTCTGCCTAGAAACTCGAATGTGTGGAGGATTTGACTCCAGGTGGAACCAATTAGCGTTTGCGGGCAGAAAAAAAAAAGTGTTATGCTAAAATGCATTCAAAACCTTAAAGTCCATAGAGAATGTCCAGAAAACACAAACAAACACACAGGCTGTAGCAACATCTTGGAATGAGATAGCCACAACACAACAGATATTTCTGCTTTCATCCCGGGAAATCCTGAAAATTTGTTGTGGTTCTCTGGTGAAATTTAACCAAAAATTCACCGTGAAAGTGGATTTGGAGAAAAACACAATCTTTCTGTTGGGCAACTGCATCCAATGTCATGTTTACAAACACAAATATCATGTTTTCTCAGGTCTCTGAAGCTTTCTGCCTAGAAAACTCGAATGTGTGGAGGATTTGAATAGATGTGGTAACAATTAGAGTTTCCCAGCAGAAAATGAAAACTTACATGCTAAAATGCATTCAAAACAGTAAAGTCCGTAGAGAATGTACAGAAAACACAAACAAACACAGAGACTGTAGCGAGATCTCGGATTGAGATAGCCACAACATACCAGATATATCTGCTTTCATCCCGGAAAATCCTGACAAACTGTTGTGGAATTCGGGTGAAATTAAAAAAAAATAATAAATAAAACACAATCAAAGTTGTTTTGCAAAAAAGAAAAATCTTTCTTTTTGGCAAGTGGATCCAATGTCATGTTTACAAACACAAATATCATGTTTTCTCAGGTTTCTGAAGCTTTCTGCCTAGAAACTCGAATGTGTGGAGGATTTGACTCCATGCGGAACCAATTACCGTCTGTGAGCAGAAAATAAAAAGTGTTATGCTAAAATGCATTCAAAACCTTAAAGTCCATAGAGAATGTCCAGAAAACACAAACAAACACACAGGCTGTAGCAACAACTTGGAATGAGATAGCCACAACACAACAGATATTTCTGCTTTCATCCCGGGAAATCCTGAAAATTTGTTGTGGTTCTCTGGTGAAATTTAACCAAAAATTCACCGTGAAAGTGGATTTGGAGAAAAACACAATCTTTCTGTTGGGCAACTGCATCCAATGTCATGTTTACAAACACAAATATCATGTTTTCTCAGGTCTCTGAAGCTTTCTGCCTAGAAAACTCGAATGTGTGGAGGATTTGAATAGATGTGGTAACAATTAGAGTTTCCCAGCAGAAAACGAAAACTTACATGCTAAAATGCATTCAAAACCGTAAAGTCCGTAGAGAATGTACAGAAAACACAAACAAACACAGAGACTGTAGCGAGATCTCGGATTGAGATAGCCACAACATACCAGATATATCTGCTTTCATCCCGGAAAATCCTGACAAATTGTTGTGGAATTCGGGTGAAATTAAAAAATAATAAATAAAACACAATCAAAGTGGTTTTGCAAAAAAGAAAAATCTTTCTTTTCGGCAAGTGGATCCAATGTCATGTTTACAAACACAAATATCATGTTTTCTCATGTTTCTGAGGCTTTCTGCCTAAAAAACTCGAATGTGTGGAGGATTTGACTCCAGGTGGAACCAATTACCGTCTGTGAGCAGAAAATAAAAAGTGTCATGCTAAAATGCATTCAAAACCGTAAAGTCTGTAGAGAATGTCCAGAAAACACAAGCAAACACAGAGGCTGTAGCAAGATCTGGGATTGAGATAGCCACAACACACCTGATATTTCTGCGTACATCCCAGCATATCCTGACACATTGTTGTGCAATTCAGGTAAAATTTAACCAAAAAATCACGGTCAAAGTGGTTTTGGAGAAAAGCACAATCTTTCTGTTCGGCAAATGCATCCCATGTCATGTTTACAAACACAAATATCATATTTTCTCAGGTTTCTGAAGCTCGCTGCCTAGGAAACTCGAATGTGTGGAGGATTTGACTCCATGTGGAACCAATTAGCGTTTGCCAGCAGAAAACAAAAGTGTCATGCTAAAATACAATAAAAATTTTAAGGTCCCGCGAAAATGTCTAGAAAACACAAACAAACGCAGAGGCTGTAGTAAGATCTGGGATTGAGATAGCTACAACACACCAGATATTTCTGCTTTCATCCAGTAGTATCTGGACAAATTATTGTGGTTTTTGGGTGAAATTTAACCAAAAAATCACAGTCAAAGTGGTTTTGGAGAAAAGCACAATCTTTCTGTTTGGCAAATGCATGGCATGTCATGTTCACAAACACAAATATCATGTTTTCTAGGGTTTCTGAAGACTTCTGCCTAGAAAACTCGAAGTGTGGAGGATTTGACTCCAGGTGGAACCAATTAGCTTTTGGCAGCTAAAAACAAAACCTTACATGCTAAAATGCATTCAAAACCGTAAAGTCCATAGAGAATGTCCAGAAAACACAAACACACACAGAGGCTGTAGCAAGATCTGGGATTGAGATAGCCACAACACACCAGATAGTTTTGTTTTCATCCAGGAGTATCTGGACAAATTGTTGTAGTTTTGAAGTGAAATTTAACCAAAAATCACCGTGAAAGTGGTTTTGGAGAAAAGCACAATCTTCCTGTTTGGCAAATGCATCCAATGTCATGTTTACAGAAAGAAATATCATGTTTTCTCAGGTTTCTGAAGATTTCTTCCTAGAAAACTCGAATATGTGGAGGATTTGACTCCAGGTGGAACCAATTAGCGTTTGCCAGCAGAAAACAAAAAGGGTCCTGCTAAAATGCATTCAAAACATTAAAGTCCATAGAGAATTTCCAGAAAACACAAGCAAACACAGAGGCTGTAGCAAGATCTAATTGACATAGCCATAACACACGAGATATCTCTGAGTTCATCCCAGCATATCTGGACAAATTGTTGTGGATTTTGGGAGAAATTAACCAAAAAGCCACCGTGAAAGAGGTTTTGGAGAAAAGCACAATCTTTCTGTTCGGCAACTGCATCCAATGTCATGTTTACAAACACAAATATCATGTTTTCTCGGGTTTCGGAAGACTTCTTCCTAGAAAACTCAAATGTGTGGAGAATTTGATTCCATGTGGAACCAAATACCGTTTGATAGCAGAAAACAAAAAGTGTCATGCTAAAATGCATTCAAAACCATAAAGTCCATAGAGAATGTCCAGAAAACACAAACAAACACAGAGGCTGTAGCACGATCTGGGATTGAGATAGCCACAACATACCAGATATTTTGCTTTTCATCCCAGCAAATCCTGAAAAATTGTGGTTTTCAGGTGAAATATAACCAAAAATTCATCGTGAAAGTGGTTTTGGAGAAAAGCACAATCTTTCTGTTCGGCAAATGCATCCAATGTCATGTTTACAAACACAATTATGTTTTCTCAGGTTTCTGAAGCTTTCTTCCTAGAAAACTCGAATGTGTGGAGGAGGTGGAACCAGTTAGCGTTTGCCAGCAGAAAACAAAAAGGGTCATGCTAAAATGCATTCAAAACCTTAAAGTCCATAGAGAATGTCCAGAAAACACAAACAAACACAGAGGCTATAGCACGATCTGGGATTGAGATAGCCACAACACACCAGATATTTGTGTTTACATCCCGGTAAATCCTGAAAAATTGTTGTGGTTTTCCAGGGAAAATATCATGTTTTCTCGGGTTTTTGAAGCTTTCTGCCTAGAAAACTCGAATGCGTGGAGGATTTGAATCCATGTGGTAAAAATTAGCATTTGCCGGCAGAAAACTTACATGCTAAAATGCATTCAGAACTGTAAAATCCGTAGAAAATGTCCAGAAAACACAAACAAACACAGAGGCTGTAGCAAGATCTGGGATTGAGATAGCCATAACACACCAGATATTTCTGAGTTCATCCCAGCATATCCAGAGAAATTCTTGTGGAATTCGAGTGAAATTTAAGCAAAAAAACCACCGTGAAAGTGGTTTTGGAGAAAAGCACAATCTTTCTGTTCGGCGCATGCATTCCATGTCTTGTTTACAAACAGAAATATCATGTTTTCTCAGGTTTCTCAAGTTTTCTGCCTAGTACACCGAATGTTTGAGAGATTTGACTCCAGGTGGAACCAATTAGCGTCTGTGATAGAAAACAAAAAGCGTCATGCTAAAATGCATTCAAAACCATGAAGACCATAGATAATGTCCAGAAAACACAAACAAACACAGAGGCTGTAGCAAGATCTTGGAATGAGATAGCCACAACACACCAGATATTTCTGCTTTCATCCCGAGAAATCCTGAAAATTTGTTGTGGTTTTCGGGTGAAATTTAACCAAAAAATCACCGTGAAAGTGGTTTTGCAGAAAAGCACATCTTTCTTTTCAGCAAATGCATCCCATGTCATGTTTGCAAACAGAAATATCATGTTTAATCTTGTTTCTGAACCCTTCTGCATAGAAAAGGCGAATGTGTGGAGAATTTGACTCCAGGTGGAATCAATTGGCATTTGCCAGCAGAAAACACAAACAACCACAGAGGCTGTAGCAAGATCTGGGATTGAGATAGCCACAACACACCAGATATTTTTGTTTTCATCCAGGCATATCCGGATCAATTGTAGTGGTTTTTGGGTGAAATTTAACCAAAAAATCACCGTGAAAGTGGTTTTGGAGATAAGCACAACCTTTCTGTTCGGCAACTGCATCCAATGTCATGTTTACAAACACAAATATCATGTTTTCTCGGGTTTTTAAAACTTTCTGCCTAGAAATCTCGAATGTGTGGTGGATTTGAATCCATGTGGTAACAATTAGCGTTTGCAGGCAGAAAACAAAAAACTTACATGCTAAAATGCATTCAGAACTGTAAAGTCCATAATATATGTCCAGAAAACACAAACAAACACAGAGGCTGTAGCACGATCTGGGATTGAGATAGCCACAGCACACCAGATATTTTTGTTTTCATCCAGGAGTTTCTGGACAAATTGTTGTGGATTTCAGGTGAAATTTAACCAAAAAAATCACCGTGAAAGTGGTTTTGGAGAAAAGAACAATCTTTCTGTTCTGCAAATACATTCCATGTCATGTTTACAAACACAAATATCATGTTTAATCTGGTTTCTGAAGCTTTCTGCCTAGAAAACGCGAATGTGTGGTGAATTTGACTCCAGGTGGAACCAATTCACGTTTGCCAACAGACAACAAAAACAACCACAGAGGCTGTAGCAAGATCTGGGATTGAGATAGCCACAACACACCAGATATTTTTGTTTTCATCCAGGAGTATCTGGAAAATTTGTTGTGGTTTTTGGGTGAAATTTAACCAAAAAATCACCGTGAAAGTGGTTTTGGGATAAGCACAATCTTTCTGTTCGGCAACTGCATCCAATGTCATGTTTACAAACACAAATATCATGTTTTCTCAGGTTTTTGTAGCTTTCTACCTAGAAAACTCGAAAGTGTGGAGGATTTGAATCCATATGGTAAAAATTATCGTTTGCCAGCAGAAAACAAAAAACTTACATGCTAAAATGCATTCAGAACTGTAAAGTCTGTAGAAAATGTCCAGAAAACACAAACAAACACAGAGGCTGTAGCAAGATCTGGGATGGACATAGGCATAACACACGAGATATCTCTGAGTTCATCCCATTATATCCGGACAAATTGTTGTGGAATTCGGGTGAAATTAACCAAAAAACCACCGTGAAAGTGGTTTTTGAGAACAGCCCAATCTTTCTGTTCAGCAACTGCATCCAATGTCATGTTTACAAACACAAATGTCATATTTTCTCAGGTTTCTGAAGCTTTCTGCCTAGAAAACACGAATGTGTGTAGGATTTGACTCCATGTGGAACCAATTAGCATTTGCCGGCAGAAAACAAAAAGTGTCATGCTAAAATGCATTCAAAACCGTAAAGTCCATAGAGAATGTCCAGAAAACACAAACAAACACAGAGGCTGTAGCACGATCTGGGATTGAGATAGCCACAACACACCAGATATTTTGCTTTTCATCCCAGCAAATCCTGAAAAACTGTGGTTTTCAGGTGAAATTTAACCAAAAAATCACTGTCAAAGTGGTTTTGGAGAAAAGCACAATCTTTCTGTTCGGCAACTGCGTCCAATGTCATGTTTACAAACACAAATAAGTTTCCTCAGGTTTCTGAGGATTTATGCCTAGAAAACTCGAATGTATGGAGGATTTGACTCCATGTGGAACCAATTAGCGTTTGCTGTCAGAAAACAAAAACTTGCATGCTAAAATGCATTCAAAACCGTAAACTCTGTAGAGAATGTCCAGAAAACACAAACAAACACAGAGGCTATAGCACGATCTGGGATTCAGATAGCCACAACACACCAGATATTTGTGTTTACATCCCGGTAAATCCTGAAAAATTGTTGTGCTTTTCCGGGGAAATTTAACTAAAAATTCACCGTGAAAGTGGTTTTGGAGAAAAGCACAATCTTACTATTCGGCTAGCATCGGATGTCATGTTTACAAAAACAAATATCATGTTTTCACAGGTTTCTGAAGCTTTCTGCCTACTACACCGAATGTGTGCAGGATTTGACTCCAGGTGGAACCAATTAGCGTCTGTGAGCAGAAAACAAAAAGCATCATGCTAAAATGCATTCAAAACCGTAAAGTCCATAGAGAATGTCCAGAAAACAAAAACAAACAGAGAGACTGTAGCATGATCTGGAACTGAGATAGCCACAACACAGCAGATATTTTGGTCTTCATCCAGGAGTATCTGGCCAAGTTGTTGTGGTTTTCGGGTGAAATTTAACCAAAAAATCACCATGAAAGTGGTTTTGGAGAAAAGAACAATCTTTCTGTTAGGCAAATGCATCCCATGTCATGTTTGAAAACACAAATATCATGCTTAATCAGGTTTCTGAAGCCTTCTGCATAGAAAGCGGGAAGGTATGGTGAATATGACTCCAGGTGGAACCAATTAGCGTTTGCCGGCAGACAACACAAACAACCACAGAGGCTGTAGCAAGATCTGGGATTGAGATAGCCACAACACACCAAATATTTTTGTTTTCATCCAGGCATATCCAGACCAATTGTTGTGGTTTTTGGGTGAAATTTAACCAAAAAATCACCATGAAAGTGGTTTTGGAGATTAGCACAATCTTTCTGTTCAGCAACTGCATCCAATGTCATGTTTACAAACACAAATATCATTTTTTCTCAGGTTTTGAAGCTTTCTACTAGAAAACTTGAATGTGTGGAGGATTTGAATCCATGTGGTAAAAATTATCGTTTGCCACAGAAGACAAAAACTTACATGCTAAAATGCATTCAGAACAGTAAAGTCCGTAGAAAATATCCAGAAAACACAAGCAAACACAGAGGCTGTAGCAAGATCTGGGATTGAGATAGCCATAAACACCAGATATCTCTGAGTTCATCCCAGCATATCCGGACAAATTGTTGTGGAATTCAGGGGAAATGTAACCAAGAAACCACAGTGAAAGTGGTTTTGGAGAAAAGCACAATCTTTCTGTTCAGCAAATGCATTCCATGTCATGTTTACAAACACAAATATCATGTTTTCTCAGGTTTCTGAAGCTTTCTGCCTAGAAAACGCGAATGTGTGGAGGATTTGACTCCATGTGGAACCAATTATCGTTTGCCAGCAGAAAACAAAACCTTACATGCTAAAATGCATTCAAAACCATAAATTCCATAGAAAATGTCCAGAAACCAGAAACAAACACAGAGGCTGTAGAAAGATCTGGGACTATGATAGCCACAACACACCAGATATTTTTGTTTTCATCCAGGAGTATCTTGACAAATTGTTTTGCAATTCGGGTGAAATGTAACCAAAAAGCCACCGTCAAAGTGGTTTTAGAGAAAAGCACTATCTGTTCAGCAAATGCATCTCATGTCATGTTTACAGAAAGAAATATCATGTTTAATCGAGTATCTGAAGCCTTCCGCCTTGAAAACGCGAATGTGTGGAGGATTTGACTCCATGTGAACCAATTGGCGTTTGCCGAAAGAAAACAAATACTTACATGCTAAAATGCATTCAAAACCTTAAAGTCCGTAGAGAATGTCCAGAAAACACAAACAAACACAGAGGCTGTAGCAAGATCTGGGATTGATAGCCACAACTCACCAGATATTTTTGCTTTCATCCAGGATTATCCGGAAAATTGTTGTGGAATTCGTGTGAAATTTAACAAAAAAATCACCTTCAAAGTGGTTTTGGAGAAAAGCACAATTTTCTGTTCAGTAAATACATCAAATGTCATGTATACAAACACAAATACCATGTTTTCTTGGGTTTCTGAAGCTTTCTGCCTAGAAAACAAGAATGTATGGGGGATTTGACTCCATGTGGAACCAATTAGCTTTTGCCAGCAGAAAACAAAAACTTACATGCTAAAATGCATTCAAAACCGTAAAGTCCGTAGATAATGTCCAGAAATCACAAACAAACCCTGAGTCTGTAACAAGTTCAGTGACTGAGAACACATCATATATTTTTTGCTTTCATCCAGGCATATCTGGAAAAGCTGCTGTGGAATTCATGTGAAATTTAACCGAAAAATCACCGTCAAAGTGGTTTTGGAGAAAAGCACAATCTTTTTGTTCGGCACGTGGATAAAACGTCATGTTGACAAACACAAATATGATGTTTTCTCGGGTTTCTAAAGCTTTCTGCCTAGAAAACACGAATGTGTGGAGGATTTGACTCCATGTGGAACCAATTAGCATTTGCCAGCAGAAAACAAAAACTTACATGCTAAAATGCATTCAAAACAGTAAAGTCCGTAGATAATGTCCAGAAAACACAAACAAACACAGAGGCTGTAGCAAGTACTTGGGTTGAGATAGCCACAACACACCAGATGTTTTTGCTTTCATCCAGAAATATCCGGAAAAATTGTTGCATAATTCGGATGAAATTTAACCAAAAAATCACTTTCAAAGTGATTTTGAAGAAAAGCACAAGCTTTCTTTTCAGCAAGTGCATCCCATGTCCTGTTTACAAGCACAAATATCATGTTTTCTTGGGTTTCTGAAGCTTTCTGCCTAGAAAACTCGAATGTGTGGAGGATTTGACTCCATGTGGAACCAATTAGCTTTACCGCAGAAAACAAAATGTTACATGCTACAATGCATTCAAAACCGTAAAGTCCAAAGATAATGTCAACAAAACACAAACACAGAGGCTGTAGCACGATCTGGGGTTGAGATAGCCACAAAACACCAGATATTCTGCTTTCTTCATGGCATATCTGGAAATTTGCTGTGGAATTCAGGAAAAATTTAATCAAAAAAATCACCGTGAAAGTGGTTTTGGAGAAAAGCCCAATTTTTCTTTTTGGCAAGTGGATCCAATGTCCTGTTTGCAAACTCCAATATGTCTGTTCGGGTTTCTGAAGCTTAAAAACTAGTTTTGGAGAAAAACCCAATCTTTCTTTTCGGCAAAGGCATCCAAAGTCATATTTAGAAACACAAATATCATGTTCTCTTGGTTTCTGAAGCTTTCTGCCTAGAAAACTCGAATGTGTGAATGATTTGACTCCATGTGGAACCTATTAGCATTTGCCAGCAGAAAACAGAAGGTACATGTAAAAATTCATAAAAAACCGCAAATACCACTTGTTCTCCTTGATAGGTGACAACTAACTGAGCACCAAAAAGGAAACCTGTTAAAGTGAAATGAACACTATGAGAAATGGTGACTTGATCAACCCTCACCCTGTTGATGAAAACTTGATATGTTATCCCTCTTAGTATTTTTTTGTCTGTTCTTCTTAATACCTTTGGTTGAATACTGTAATCAATACACAATTCTTCTTAAGTGCTGAAACTTAACTGAAAAGTGATCACTGTTAAATGTTAGAGTGGGAATAAGAGAGGGAAGAGATGTGCAATTCGGGACATGCTCAAGCTGACTTACCTCAAACGGTAGAGTTAGAAACATACCAGGGGATTCCAATTCAATCCCATCAAGGTGGCATGTACCCATGCCATCTCACTAGTCCCAGTGATCAATTTCTGTTCACAATTTATCAGAATGATAGGACTAAGAACCAAATGGATCACATAAACAAGAATAGTGTCTGCAAATACTAGCTGATAGAATAAAAAAGGGAGAGAATGGTCCAACATGGGAAGTGAGATACTCAGCAGACCCATAGAATGGCAGATGTCCTAAACAGCACTCTGGCCTCAGAATCAGCCCTTAAGGCATGCGGATCCAGCTGAAAATCCCATGAGAGTATTTCAGGCATGGAAAGCCAAGACACTCTGGGAAAAAAAAAATCTAAATGGAAGATCTCTGTGAGATCCCAGTGGAAAGAATGGGTCATCAAAGAAGGAGGTACATTTCTCTGAAGGGAGGAGAGAACTTCCATTTTGACCATGGCCTTGTCCAAATATGATCAGAGTCAGTGAACTCAGGGGGCTTCCATAGACTTGGCAGCTCATGACAAGAGCCTAGGGTGATTACTGAGGCCATACACAAGAGTGTCAATTTGTTAAGTCAACAACAGGAGTCACTGTGCACTTACTCCTCATGTAGGATCTTTGTACTTAGTGTGCTATTACATTGAGATTTAATGCTAGAACTAGTACTCAAACAGTATTTTTCACTTTATGTTTCTGTGTGGGAGCAAACTGTTGAAATATTTACTTAATGTAAACTAAACTGATTTTCTACATATAAAGAGAATTAAAAATGAATCTTGATGTGAATGGAAAGGGAGAGGGACTGGGAAAGGGGAGGGTTGCGGGTGGGAAGAACGTTATTGCGGGGAAGCCATTGTAATCCATACGCTGTAGTTTGGAAATTTATATTCATTAAATAAAAGTTTGAAAGCAAAAAAAAAAAAAAAACAAGACTGTAAAGTCTGTAGATAATGTCCAGAATACACAAACAAAAATAGAGGCTGTAGCAAGATCTGGAGATTGAGATAGCCACAACACACCAGATATTTTTCCTTTCATCCAGGTGCATCCAGAAAAATTATTGTGGAATTCAGGTGAAATTTAACCAAAAAATCCCTGTCAAACGAGTTTTGGAGAAAAGTACAAACTTTCTGTTCTACAAGTGCATCCAATGTCATGTTTACAAACACAAATATCATGTTTTCTCGGGTTTCTGAAGTTTCTGCCTAGAAAACTGGAATGTGTGGAGGATTTGAATCCATGTGCAACCAATTAGTGTTTGCCCGCAGAAAACAAAAATCTACATGCTAAAATGCATTGAAAACCGTAAAGTCCATAGGTAATGTCCAGAAAACACAAACAAACACAAAGGCTGTAGCAAGATCTGGGATTGAGATAGTCACAACACAGCAGATATTTCGTTCCAGCATATCCAGGCAAATTCTTGTGGAATTTGGTCAAATTTAACCAAAAAATCACCGTCAAAGTGGTTTTGGAGAAAAGCACAAGCTTGCTCTTTGGCAAGTGAATCCAATGCCATGTTTACAAACACAAATATCACATTTTCTCGGTTTTCTGAAGCTTACTGCCTAGAAAACTGGAATGTGTGGAGGTTTTGACTCCATGTTGAAACACTTAGTGTTTGCCAGCATAAAATAAATGTTATATGTTGAAATGCATTCAAAACCATAAAGTCCGTAGATGATGTCCAGAAAACACAAACACAGAGGCTGTAGCAAGATCTGGGATTGAGATAGCCACAACACACCAGATATTTCTGTTTTCATCCAGGCGTATCCGGACAAATTGTTCTGGAATCGGGTGAAATTTAACCCAAAATTCACTGTCAAAGTGGTTTTGGAGAAACGCACAATCTTTCTGTTTGGCAAGTGCATCCAATGTCATGTTTATAAACAGAAATAACATATTTTCTCTGGTTTCTGAAGCTTTCTGCCTAGAAAACTCAAATGTGTGGAGGATTTGACTCCATGTGGAACCGATTAGTGTTTGCTGGCACAAAACAAAAGTGAGAAAAGACAACTGAATCCAAGAGTCCTTAGTGATATTGGGCTTTTTTTAGTCACAAGGAAACTGGCTGCTTCCAGATTCATCCAACCCTCCAGCTGACTGGCTGTGGAAATCTGATTGAAGTAACCTGAAAATCACACTCACTCTCGATTTGGAGAGAATTAATATCTGTCCGCTTAACAAAAGGGTTCCATTTCATTTTCCAAAACACGAAAACTCCTCTTGGTGGTGTTGCATGTTGATTTCTAAGCATGAAATGCAATATGTTGTGTTTTTTATTTCTTAATGGATACTCTGTCTAAACTCTTGTTTCTATTGCGTCAGAGTACAAAATTTGGGAAGCAAGAAGGCTAAACAAACCCAGACCCAGAAACAATTTAGGAAATTGCCGCTCAAGAAACCAAAAATAACCTGAGCCACCCAAAACCATGACAGAAAGCCAGAATTGGAACAAGCCAACAGTTGAGCACTGATTGAAAATGACCATTCCTCCTGTGCCCTGAACTTCATATTAAAGCCTCAAATCCAAAGCTCACATCAGAAAATTCATTACAAACCATGATAAAGAAGAAAAATGTGAAAAAAGCCAAAGAAATCCAAGAGTCCTTAGTGATATTGGGCTTGATTTATTCACATGGAAACCGGCTGTTCCGGGATTGAATGCACCCCTCCCAGCTGACTGGCTGTGGAATTCTGATTGAAGTAACCTGAAAATCACACTCACACTCTATTCAGAGGGAATTAATATCTGTCCCCTCAGCAAATGGGTTCCATTTCATTTTCCAAAACACATAAACTCCTGTTGGTCGTGTTGCCTGTTGATTTCTAAGCATGAAACACCAAATTGTTGTGTTTTTTATTTCCTAATGGATACTCTGTCTAAACTCTTGTTTTATTGTGTCAGAGTACAAAATTTGGGAAGGAAGAAGGCAAAACCAACTCAGGCCCAGAAAACATTTAGGAAATTGCCGCTCAAAAAACCAAAAATCGGCTGAGGCACCCAAAACCATGACAGAAAAAATAAAAGTAAAGCAAGACAACAGTTGTGCCCTGATTGAAAAAGACCATTCCACCCGTGCCCTGAACTCCATATTCCAGCCTCAAATCCAAAGCTCATATCAGAAAATTCATTAAAAAACATGATAAAGAAGAAAAGTATGAAAAAAAGCCAAAGAAATCCAAGAGTCCTTAGTGGTATTGGGCTTGATTTATTCACATGGAAACCGGCTGTTTCCGGATTCACCCACCCCTCCCAGGTGTCTGGCTGTGGAATTCTGATTGAATTAACATGAAAATCACACTCGCTCTCGATTTGGAGGGAATTAATATCTGTCCCCTCAGCAAAAGGGTTCCATTTCATTTTCCAAAACACATAAAATCCTCTTGGTCATGTTGCCTGTAGATTTCTAAGCATGAAACAAAATATGTCGTGTTTTTTATTCCATAATGGATACTCTGTCTAAACTCTTGTTTGTATTGTGTCAGAATACAAAATTTGGGAAGCAAGAAGGCAAAACAAACTCAGACCCAGAAACAATTTAGGAAATTGCCACTCAAGAAACCAAAAATCACCTGAGAAACCCAACACCATGACAGAAAGCCAGAATTGGAGCAAGCCAACAGTTGAGCCCTGATTGAAAATGATCATTCCTCCTGTGCCCTGAACTCCATATTAAAGCCTCAAATCCAAAGCTCACATCAGAAAATTCATTACAAACCATGATAAAGAAGAAAAATGTGAAAAAATCCAAAGAAATCCAAGAGATTTAGGGATATCAGGCTTGATTTATTCCCAAGGAAACCGGCTGCTTCTGGATTCATCCACCCCTGCTAGCTGACTGGCTGTGGAATTCTGATTGAATTAAACTGAAAATCACACTCACACTAAATTTGGAGGGAATTGATATACGTACCCCCAGAAAAAGTGTTCCATTTCATTTTCCAAAACACAAAAACTCCTCTTGGTCGTGTTACCTGTAGATTTCTAAGCATGAAATGCAAATTTGTAGTGTTTTTTATTTCATAATGGCTACTCTGTCTAGACTCTTGTTTGTATTGCATCAGAGTACAAAATTTGGGAAGGCAGGAGGTGAAACAAACTCAGGGTCGTGTTTAGATTTAGGGTTAGCTGAATATAACCTAACCATTCGACCCAGCCATCCCACTTCTTGGAATTTACCCAAAGGAATTTAAATTGGCAAACAAAAAAGCGGTCTGCACCCTAATGTTTATCGCAGTACAATTCACAATGGCCAAGACCTGGAACCAACCTAAATGCCCATCTACAGTAGACTGGATAAAGAAATTATGGGATATGTACAATTTCGGACATGCTCAAGCTGACTTGCCCCAAATGGTAGAGTTAGAAACATACCAGGGGACTCCAATTCAATCCCATCAAGGTGGCATGTACCAATGCCATCTCACTAGTTCAAGTGATCAATCTCAGTTCACAATTGATCATAATGAAAGGACTAAGAGTCAAAGGCAGCACATAAACAAGTCTAGTACCTGCTAATACTAACTGATAGAATAAATAAAGGGGAGAGTGATCCAACATGGGAAGCAAGATACTCAGCAGACTCATAGAATGGCAGATGTCCTAAACAGCACTCTGGCCTCAGAAGCAGCCCTAAAGGCATTCGGATCTGGCTGAAAAGCCCATGAGAGTATTTCAGGCATGGAAAGCCAAGACACTCTGGCAAAAAAAAAAAAAAAAAAAACCTAATGAAA